>NC_135859.1:4625000-4935000 GCF_031162955.1 Sander vitreus
ATATACACACACACACACACACACACACACACACACACACACACACACACAGTGTTCAGCATAAGTGAATACACCCATGCTAAAGTTGACTAAAAAAATCATCTTTTGGAAATTGATCTTAATGCCGTAATTAAATTAATTATTCCAGGCCAGTTATTTCATGGATCCAGGATACTATGCATCCTGATAAAGTTCCCTTGGCCTTTGGAATTAAAATAGCCCCCCCACATCATCACATGCCCTTCACCATACCTAGAGATTGGCATGGGGTACTTTCCATAAAATCATCTCTCAATGCAAATCAAACCAGCTATTAGGCTAACTGAAATAAAACCATGGTAATCTCTAGGTATGGTGAAGGGGATGTGATGATGTGGAGCTATTTTAATTCCAAAGGCCAAGGGAACTTCATCAGGATGCATAGTATCCTGGATCCATGAAATAACTGCCTGCCTCTATGGGAATTTAACATAGGGGTGTACTTACTTATACATTTATTTATTTAACATACATTATTCATTCACAAAGAAAATTGGTGTCCTTAAAGGTTTGATTTTTCCTATTTTTTTAATTAAGGCATTAAGATCAATTTCTAAAAGATGTTGTTGTTTTTTTTTATTCCTCTTTTTAGTCAACTTTAGCATGGGTGTATTCACTTATGCTTAGCACTGTATGTGGCTATTACACACACTTGCGGTACATACATTGAGTCATTTGCCTGTTTTCGTTCACGTTGACAGATCTTTGTGTCGAGGACAGCGTGCACGACTCTCCTAGAGAAGACGCTCTGCAGAACATTTCTGCAGACGACCTCCCAGACTCAGCCAGCCAGACGGCACAGCAGCATGACTGCAAGTTCTCTTTCAGGTCAGAAAACCCCCAAAACCCCAATTTACAGTCAATCACACAACACTTTCCAGTTCTTAATAGATATTCTTAACCATTGCTGTTTAATTAAATGTTTTTTTTGTCTGTCTTCCAGTGATGCGAAGAAGAAGTTGAGGTTGGCGTTGTGTTCTGCAGACTCAGTGGCTCTGCCCATCATGGTCCCTGCAACCACGCGAAACGGGCTGCCTGACCACATGGACTCTGAAGGTAGGCAGTCCATCTGTGCTAAATCTATCCCCTATTAGGCTACATCTACACTACTATGTTTTCCTTTTTAAACTCTGTTTTTGAGACAAAAACCATCTCCGTCCGCACAAGTTTTTGCCCCGGTAGCAGAACTAACCTCGGTCCATATTAACACGTCTGACAACTCATATGACATGACCATTCGCATGCACTGGGCATGCGTGTACCAGTGTACACAGGAAGCAGAATGTCTGACGTTACTCTGCGGTTTTCGAACCAAAACGTAGTAGTGTAGCCTTAGTAACTAATAATAACTGGTGATAAAATACAAACTGATGAAGCACAATGCATTTAAAACATGTTTAGTGTGTTCATTTAGAGCTCTTGTTAAAGTTTGTACAATCTACTAAACTTGCGGTATCGTTGTGACACCTCTCCGTGGGGAGCAGGGTACAAGCCCTTAATGTTGGCAAGCATCCAACCTGCTGAAAGTGTCCCTAAGCAAGACACTAAATCTGTACCACCTTCACCTTCTGACTGGCCTTCCAAGGTTTGGGGCAAGGTTGTGAGAGAGTGGGAGATGTTAACCGAGAATTCCCATATGGTGTCAGTACAGTATCCCATTGTTAAACCATCCTACATATTAAAAACACTTGTGTAACCCCAGAGATTAATATTGGTCCAACATTTTATCAACAAGATACAAGCGTTCTGATGCCGCACACAAAATAAAGGCAGCCCTGTTAGGCCTTTCCACCTTCACATCCGGACAATAGGCAGAATCAAGTGACATCCTGTGAAAACAGTCAACAGTTAAACCATAGGACTCCCATCTTTGTGGCCATCAGTCCCATTGTCATGTGGAGGCAGCGGGTTGATCAGATTACAGCAGTGTTTTTCTAATGCCGTCTCTCTGTCGCCCCTCTCTCTCAGAAAATTTGATCGTCTGCTTCCTGAAGATCCAGCTAGCGGAGGCCATCAACCTGCAGGACAAGAACCAGATGGCCCAGATCCAGGAGACCACGCGCTGCGTCGGCCGCTTCGACCCACGCACCTGCAGGAAGCTGCTGGCTGCCATCGCCGAGGATTACAGGTAACCGTGGAGACCTGGAGGGTCGATGCAAGCACCCCATGGGTCTTTCACTTAGTAGGGCTGTGACGATATGCTTTTGTCCCGATTAGATTCTTTCACGATACATGGGTGCCGATTCGATTTGTATTGCGTTTTTTTTATTGATTGCGATTCTAGAAGTATTGAGTATTGCGATTTTCTTTTCCTTCTAAGTTGAATAATACACTTCTAGAGACAATTTATCAGGAGACATTTCTAAAAACGAATTGTTTTCTAAGAAGAACGCCCATCACGTGTCAGTCTGACATTTATGTCATTTGTTAAAGAAGTACATAACATGGATTTTCTGCTTTCACTCTGTTTTGCTTTGAACGGACATGGTGTAGTGCCTTATAAACAGAAAAGATAGTATAGTTAGGTGAATCATTGGTAAAAAATAAATAAATAGAAAATATTGATTCTAGGGAAAAGAATCGATTATAAAAATCGTCGCCTTGCTTTTTTTTTTTTTATGCGTAATCTTGTTTTAGGCATCTACAGAGACGTAGCCATCGATTAAAGCGGCAATAATAGAATACAAATGTCTGTGTGTGTTTCCTTCAGAAAGCGGGCGCCGTACATAGCTTATCTAACCCGGTGTCGCCAGGGCCTGCAGACGTCCCAGGCCCACCTGGAGAGGCTCCTCCAGAGGGTGCTCCGAGACAAGGAGGTGGCCAACCGCTACTTCACCACCGTGTGTGTCCGCCTCCTTCTGGAACACATGGAGGCCAAGATGCTGGACTTCATTAAAGGTATTCATCTCTACTTTTGAAGACATAAGAGATGATTTTCATTGCACTACTGTCTCACAGTATCACAGCAAAATTGCGTTGGTACTCCCTGAAAATAAAATTTTAGTATTATACTCACAACAACAAAACAAACACTACAAATGTAAGAAACTATTTCAATTAAAAAGACAGGTGAAGTGGATATTTAGTGGAATATTTAATTGTCCCAGTGAAATTGCAACCTTAATGAAACTATTTATATATGTATTAAGTCTGGGAGGATACATGCATGTTTGCTTTTTTGTCCCGATTTGATTCTTTCACAATACATGGCTGAAGATTTAAGTTGTATTGCAGTTTTCATTCTAGAGGTATTGCAATTCGGTAGTATTGATTATTGTGATTGTCTTTTCCTTCTTTAACAAAAACAAATGTTGAATAATACACTTCTAGAGGCAATTTGTCATGAGACATTTCTAAAAGCGAATTGTTTTCTAAGACGATTGAACGTCACACGTCAGTCAGTCAGTCAGTCAGTCATTTTTTTCATTTGTAAGAAGGTACATAACATGGATTTTCTGCATTTTCTGCTTTCGGTCAGTTTTGCTGGAAACAGATATGATGTAGTCGCCGTCAGCGGTACCATATGAACAGAAAATATGTAGGTGAATCATTGGTAAAAATGAAACTATAAAAAAATATCTATTCTAGGGAAAACAACCGATTTTAAAAAATCGTCGCAAAAAACCCACAATATATACTTAAATCAATCCCCCCCTATCCCTATTATGTATATATTTCACATTCAGTGTAACTAAAAGTGCACTAATTGTTTGTCTGTACTATCAGAGAGTAGAGAGAATCCTGACCTTCCTGCCATCCTATTATCCATAATATACATGATTTGCAAAGCTCTATCACTCTAAACAAGAAAATAGGTGGTTCTGGCCCTTATAAGATAAACATTTAGACCTAAAGTCCCAGATATAATGGGCTGTGTGTTGTCTTCCTCTTAAAGCGTGACAATTTAATGTCAGCTAATATGAAATTACTCTACAATTTGTCAGACATAGTCAAGATTTATTCCCCCTTTTAAGCCATAACCACTTTGAACACACACGCCAGACTTTCTTCTACCCACCTACTGTGCAATATTTAATACCATTGATAATACTGTGCAATTCCATTAATGTGCAATAGCTGTATACTGTGCAATATCATTACTCTCATTGTCCAATATCTATTACTCATTGAATATGATCACCACTATTGGGCAATATTCAAATAATGTACAATAACCCACACTGCATATCACACTGTATATGAAACCATATATATATATTTTTTTTTTATATGTATATAGCGTCTCAGGACTGTGCACCTTACCCCCCCTTTTTTTGCACTACTTATTTTATTCCATGTTGTTGCTTTTAATCTCATTGTACATGTGTATAGTGACAATAAAAGGCATTCTCTTCTTTTTTTTTTTTTTATACAGAACTTCCAAATGTATTTCCAAGTACTTGATATGCCTCTTAGTCTTTACACATCATCACTTCCTAGCTCAACTTGACTCCCTTGAAAACACTCCCGTTGTTAGATATGATGTTCCTCTGCTCCCCCTCCAGCGTTCCAGGGGTGCACAGCGTCGGATGACAAGACGGCAGCCGTGGAGGATTTTCTGCGCTACTTGTACGGCGCCATGGCCCGTGATGCCATTTGGCAGTACGCTAGCGAGGACCAGCTGCAGGACGCCCAGATGGCTATCGAGCGCAGCGTCATGAACCGCATCTTCAAACTGGCCTTCTACCCCAACCAGGATGGAGATATTCTCCGAGACCAGTGAGTAGCTGGAATGGCACCAGCACCGCACAGTCTCACCAGGCAGCACTCCAGTTTATTTGTTATTTTAGCCAAAATACTTTTGAGCAACAACATAATGATATTTCACCCGTAAATATAGTACAGTTTAGAGCCCGACCGATATATCGGTATTTTGTTACAAACCTCATATTGGTTATGTGTTTAAAACTGGTGGATTGTAATTTGTTATGTATGTGCAATACACTCTGCCCTTTATTGATATTTTAGTTTTTTTATTATCTCTTCTCTTTATCGTACTTTATCGTCTTTATTCGGTTCTTATTTCAAATATTTTTTCGAGCTGTATACTTTGGATCTCACACTTTACTATATGTCCTTTTATTGTGCTCCCTCTGTCACGGATGACTAGCAGTATGAATGTGTGCGTATAGGCTGTGTTTGGGTCGACTGTAGAAACTGAATAAAGCTACTGTATCGGTATCTGTACACAGTAAGTATGATGCTGTGACATTTACTAGCAAGCCAGGTGGGTTAATTCGCAAAGAGTTGAAGCCACTTAATCACTAGAAATCCAGAGCGGAAGATACATTTACTATAAACTGCTTTAACTTTAGGTTGATATGTTTCACTCTTGGATTGGACAGCATGTGTCTCTCTCTGTTGTCATATGCTGAGTTGTTTTGTCTCACACAGGCTTTTCCATGAACATATCCAGCGGCTCACAAAAGTTGTGACGGCCAATCATAAAGCTCTTCAAATCCCAGAGGTATCCACTTCCTGCTGAGATTTTTTTTAATACATTTTTTTCATCTCTTCCATGCATTTATGGAGCTGGAAGAGACTTTGAAAAGTGTTAGTCATTGATTTGAGTTAACTCTTCCGGGTTGCAGGTTTACTTGAAGGAGGCTCCCTGGCCCTCTGCACAGTCCGAGATCAGGACCATCAACGCGTACAAGACGCCACGAGACAAAGTCCAGTGTATACTGCGCATGTGTTCCACCATCATGAACCTCCTCAGTCTGGCCAATGAGGACTCTGTCCCTGGAGCAGATGACTTTGTCCCTGTACTTGTCTTTGTCCTCATAAGGGTGAGTGTGTTCTTATTTTGTTGGCTCTTTTTAATACCTTCGGTATTGATCACTTATTGACTTTTTTTTAATTATTATAAATGAACCCTAAGAATAATCATCAGAAAATGATCCCACCAAATGACTGCATTATGGCTGCAAGGCATCATGAAGACTGTTATCTGCTAACCTGCGTGGATGTATTTTACACATTTGCATATTTCTGATTGTAATCCGCACGGGCGTAGAGCGAGCTTGTTTCCGCGGCTAATGCGGGCCCGTCCCTCCATCTCCTCCCCCCCCTCCAGGCAAACCCGCCCTGCCTGCTGTCCACCGTTCAGTACATCAATAATTTCTACGCCAGCCGGCTGAGTGGGGAGGAGTGCTATTGGTGGATGCAGTTCACCGCGGCGGTGGAATTCATTAAGACCATCGACGATCGCAAGTGAAGCAGAACAGCCACCTGTATGGGCAGACTGCGGGGGAAGGAGCCGGGAGACTGGGAGACTTCCCAACCAACTGCTCCCTCTGCACAGCTTAGAAAGCCTGGCCCTCAGCCTGCTCTGTATTTGTATAGCTTGTACATAGCCAGAGACGTTGAAAGAGTACAAAAAAAATATATATATTACTGTATGTATGTTGACAAATCCAGGTTTGAGCCGCGCTGAAAAACAAACAGCCTTGGGTAAAAAAAAAAATAAAAAAAAAAAAAAATAATAATTGGCAAGATGTTAACTCTGAAACCTGATTTGGATTTTTTAGTTTATTTTTTTTGTCTCTTTAATCACGTTTCGGGTCCGTATTAGGAATTTTATATATACACAAACACCAATATGACATTAAATCAACCTAAAAGATAATCCTATTTAAAGGGACCAGACCTCCCACAGAGTGAGAGGGAAGGGCTTCCAATTAAATTACAATATAAATGTTCATTAAATGCATTGTAACGTGGGGATATACAGTGCGTGGTAGTTACTGATTAGATTTAGTGACTCATTAACACTGCGATCAATTCCATACTACTCATAAGGTAAGTGTATCAAAGCAAGTAGGGCAGCTTTTTTCATGGATTGTTTATTTCATCTTTATTCCCAACAAGCAAGTGTGTCAGCGACAATTTGGACATAAGGGCCCACATATTTATATGAAATAAAAATGTATTTATTTCTGTAGTTCTATTTAATGCTTTTGTTTGTCTAATTTAAAAAATTGAAAATGCTTTTCATGCCCATTCAAGATGTCTGAGGCAAGTGCTTATATATAAAGTAAATCAACTTGCTAGAAAAGCTCGAGTTAGGAAGGCACCTTAGCGATGAGTAGGTGGGAATGCTGGGGGATTATGAAACAGGGTCAGCTCATGCACAGAGTAGTGGTGGCATTTCTGGAAATATTGAAAACAAATTGTGCCTTTTTTAACGTGGGGCGCTCTGTACAGGTAGTTATATTTGACTATTATTTTTAACGCAGCATAGGCATTATCTCCTCTCCCCCCACCCCACCCCAATGGGCCAACCACATCTCACTGAGAAACCTTTGTCCCGCCCCCGCTGCAGGAACATCCACATCCCCGATTGTCACGGCTCAGTCCCTTTTTAAAATGCACTTGAATTTGAACAAATATCCCCTTTTGGTATTCTAGATCCTACCTCAGAGTTGAAACCAATGAGCCTGATTATGACTGTCCTGCATTGGTTGTCAACAGTACTGGATCTTTTTGCACTGATAAGAAATGGTAAAACAGTAAAGGGAGGGGGGGAGGGAGGACAAGTTGGATATTGAGCTGCTGTGATGCTTGTTGTGCTCACATCACCCATGATTAACACACGCCTTTGTTAGCGAACAAAGACCTTTTTAGTTTCTAATCGTATACCTGAGATGCCACGTGGGCACACTAGTGAACTATAGGATATTAGCTCTCTACCTCCTCATAAGTTCAAGAAAGGGACTCGTCTTTATGTGCACTTTTTTTTCCCCCTCTCCCCAATTTGGCGTGCTGTGATATCCCAGTGTCATTGTATCTTTCCAAATATAGTCCAAGCATGTCTTTAATTATCCATAAATGACTAAAAACTCCTCTCCCTCTCTCTCTTGAAATCCTCTGCTTCGTTTTTTGTGCACAGACGTGCCACGTGTATTATAGTTTTTCCATAATCCATTACTTTTCACAGTAACTGACCTGACAGCACAATACACCGTAGGATAGAAGAGCAAATAATCAACACTATTGACTTGTTACTGATTTTTATTTTTATTTTCTTCTTTTCTTTCAGTTTATGCTAAAGTGGTTGGCGTAGTACGTGAGCGTGGTTTTTATCCAGTGCGTGCGAGACGGCCGTGTGATTGGTTGACCCTCTGCCTCCTCTTGCATGAAGTCATTGAGTGGTCTCTACATTCTCGATCATGATAAACATTAGACTAGCGTTAGCATCTGCCACAGGCCAGTAATTAAACCTGCAAGAGGACGCAAAGCTTCTCTTTGTGTCCGTGATACTTGTGTATCAGAACTCGATGATTTATTTTGCACAAAAAGGATGTTTTCCTGAAAGAATTGACAGGGAGCAGGGTGTGTGTTTTTTTTTTTTTTTTTTTTTGTGGAAATGTCATTACTTCTGGCCTCTACAGTAATTCAACATAAAAGTATTGTGATTCGGATAATGTTTCGAGTACTCTTTTTAGCTTCCACATTTTCCTTTACGTATATCCGTCTACAGTCGCACCAGATTCGTATGTGCAGTATACTTCCTCGCAGAGTCTCTGTAATCAATTTGATGAGAAAACCATGCACTGGAAAATCAAGTTGCAGGTTGCATCTATACTAATTAGGTCCATGTGATGTCACTTTAATTGGAAATGCATACTGCGCAAATCTGATGAAATTATTTGGACCTGGCTTATGTTTCTGGGGTTTTCCTCAGATAGCCGGTGACCCTAATGAAGTACTGATCAAAATGCCCGATGAGTCACACAAATGTACACACGACTGTAACCGTAACTTAAGCTCTGATTGTACAGAAACTACTAGGCACTGGTGTCAAGTGTTGAGTCAAAGCTTTACCGCTCTGCTCCCTGTACAATTGAGTTAAAAAAGCTGAGCAGAGGAAGAGAAAAAAAAACAAAAAAAAAAACAGTTCCACATCTTACATCTAATTTTACATTTAATTGTAAGCTTGCACAATTATGACATGCGGGGAAAGCCGGTTTGTCTTTACTGTGATTAATGCATTATGTCATTCTTTAAAAACAATAAAAGAAGCAGAAGTTTTTTCTTTTTTTTTTTTCTTTTCTTATTCTTCTGTGACTCTTGAGATACATTTTCACTGTATTTACTGTACACAATGGTGTTTCATTATTCCGTGGCTTCTCGGGACAGTTGTAGGTATATGCGGCCGACAGTTCACACAATAGAAGAGATGGTAGGGAGATTTATGCGTGGAATATAATTGTTAGTGGGGGCAGTGGAGCAGCTTCATTCAATCTAGCAGCCACAAATAGCAAGCTCTCAGCAAACATTTCATTACTGCTGACAAGTGTACGGCGGATCGTAATTGGAGATATCCCCTCATCTAAAAGCCCTCCTTACTTCACCGATTGCCTGCTCTAATACTCATCTTTTTTTCTTTATTTTTTTTTTCATCATAAACTTCTTCGTGGGGTGCTTTGAGTCCCCTGATGTTATCGCACAATTGTTAATTTAAATTCAAATTTTTTTTCGGTGTGTGAAGTTAATTAGTTGCACAAGCCAATGGCTAGATAGGCCAGATTTGGAGATTGGATCTTTTGACTATGTGGCACTTAGCTGATTCGAAGATACAAGGAAGCTTGCTTTTTGTTTTTGTATTCTGCTGCTTTACATAATACCGTATTATTTATTATTATTATTATTATTGGCTAATACTTTATTCAGCAGTGAACTACTGTAGATGCATAACATGAGGCCTGTGCAGACATCACATACAGGAGGTGTAACATTACTACCAGTTTAGAGAAGGTATCCGTGCAGCGGAGTTTGTTTTTACAGGTGATGGCAGATGGATCAAGTGAGGAAGACTCATCCGAGTTTTATATTGATGTCATCCTGTTGCTTGAAGACATAAGCAGGCCTGAGGTCTCACCCAGATGGCTGTGTAATGACAAATGATTAGTCCAGCGGGGCTCGTGCATGACTTCACACGTTGGTCTGGTGCTTCCTGGCTGAAGGGGAGCAGTAAAAAAATAAAAATAATAAAATAAGCATCCCCTCTCCCTGTTTAACTGTATCATACACCAGCTCAGCATCAGACAAAAATGATCTCATGAAATCACACAAATTGACTCCCTGTAGGCCTCATTATAAAGCTCCCACTAACTTTATACAACAATGGGAAGTTATTGAAGAGTAGAATTCACAGTAGAACAATACAATTGCCACTCATACTAAAATGAAGCATAATCAATTGTAAAAATCTGGGTGGTAACTGAAAGGGATCCAAGAGTAGGGAGAATACAATAATGCACAAAAACATGACTAAAAGTACACCACAGACAATGTTATTCAACACCTGGAATATTAATATAGATGGGTTATTCCAAGGAGTCATTGGATCTAAAGCAGGGATCCTGGATTGTTTTTTATTAAAAAAAAAAAACAAAAAAAAAACCATAAGACCATGCAGCTGTAGGAAGAACAACAGCAGCTGCACTGTTATTCTCATTGACTACATTCTAGCCACTGTACAAGGGAGTGTTTTACCCTCGGTGTCCTGCAGATGGCAGACGCACCATTCCCGACGACGGTGTGCAGATCTGATCTGAGAGCGGCTCAGACAAAGAACAGCACGGGGCGTGACGGCTTGACATTTAAAAACCAATGGGACTCGTTGTCTGGAACTGGATCCGTTTTGTTCACTGTGGATGTTCGTCAAATTCAAAATGTTATTCTATTATTGAAGTAGTAGACCTAGTAGGTCGAACATATAACACGCTCAAAGCTAAATGCGCAGGCAGATAAGTATTACTTAGCTCTGTTGTTGACTTAAGGTTCCGCGTGGCATGTTGTGAAAAAGTGTCATCACACAAGCGCGCGCCCTCCTCCCACCGCTCACGCGCATATACTGCAGGTACAGGTCCATACGGAGCCTGCGTACACGGTATGTCGTTGAGACTAATCTGCCGGTGGTGGCGGGAAATCTCCTCAAAGGACAGAATAAACAACACAAGGCAGCATCACGTCAATTAAATTAAGTGTGGTGGGGAGGAGGAGGGGGTCTAAATGAACAAAAATGTCAAATGCACATATTAAAACTTAAATGAAATAGCCGCAAGGATGCAGGCAGAGGAGGAGATTAAAACTCAAAGGGATACCAAGTCTCTGTGCCCTGAGGTGGTGGATACTGTAAGAGAGGCAAACAGTAAAAGTGAGCGCCATTCTCTGTAATCATTTCAGCTTAAACTACAAAGACAAAGGAGATGTGTGTCTCTCGTAACAAATGGCAGAATAGCTCTTAGAAAGGTTGCTATAAAGAGTCAATATTAAACCATGGAAATACAATAAATGCTAAGCCCAAAAAGTTGTGCTATAGCATCATTCCAAAGGACAGATAATGTGGGTTATTGCATCCCTTTGCACTTTTATTGTGGCGTCGAACCTACTGGGTTTAGTCTAAAATAGTAGACATAGTAATAAATGACATTCCTTATGTTTTCCTTTACTGCTCACCACAAAGGATAGCCTATCAATTAAGCAAGGGTGTCAGTTACAAGGGTGCTTCTGAGGCTATATACCACTCCTTTTCTTTTATATTGTGCTTATATCATTAGAAAAGAACCATTTTCACAGGCACAGGCAAACTCTCTTTCTTGTGAGAGAAAGAGTGGGTGGTGACATCAGATTGAGCCGTGAAAATAGAACAGGAATTAGATGCACTTAGCCATCACATGTTAATGGCAGCAATCAACAGCCAATTACCCGGCGTACTTGAGTACCTTGACAAGTGCAGGTGTACCCTACAACTAACACAGGCCCTTTTTTTTTTCTCTCTCCACGCATTTCCATAAATTCGACAGTAAACTCCCTCCCTGATTGAGCATGCATGTTTCATTGAGGTTGCAATTAAGCAATATTGTTAGGGCTGTGTCAAGCGTAGATCGTAAAAGAAACAAAAACCCTTAAGGGCAACAATAACATATTTTTACCTGCATGCATGCAAATCAATAAAGTGATTTGTTTTTATTAAAATGACCTTTGTTATTACCCAGAGAAATGGTCATATTGCTTACACACGTTTGCTAATGTGAACATTTCTAAATCAATGTTCAGAAATGTGTTGGCGGAGAGCTTTTTATTTATATATATTTTCTTTTGGTGCACAACTGGACAGTGCAGTGGTGTCAGTGCCTGGCACTGCTCTCATTGTGAACATGATCTAGGCTGAAGATCTGCTGCTGATGCTGATGATCTCTGTCACTGGGGTGGATTTCAGGGCTCAGCTCTGACTGCTGCCCTGACAAGTCTAGGAAGCACGCACGCGCACTCACGCACGCACGCAGATGCATTAGATGAACACATCAGCCCTTGTACAAACTGTAAGGCGAGCCGACCAGTATGACCCACTTTGATTATTCTGTCCTTAAGCAACAGGTTGACGGGCTTCCCTAGATGTCATCTGTGTCGCTGGCCTCTGTTCAGAGGCAGCATTCAGGACCCAGGGAGAGCTGGCTGGCAACATGCCCGATCTACAAGTGAGCTGTCCTATCATTGACATCAAGTAAGCCGAAGATGTCATGTCTTCATCTTGCGAGAGTTCAATCCCCCTTTCAGGATGGATCAAGCTCTGTGTCACTGCAGAGATGCTGTGCAGATAAGTGTAGCGGGTCATACTTCCTCCTGGGAATGTCTGCAAAATAACCCTTTGGGATACAAGCATGCTCAATAAAGGCTGCTTTATTGGCGGAGCAATAACTTGCACCAATGTGCATGTGCACTCTGTATCCTACAACACTGGATTTGCAATGTACAAATACACGCCCTGATCAAGAGACAGAGTGTAGGCCCATATTGTTGCTTTTTCTGCATGTCTAGGCACAGGAATGTGTTTCTGTGAGCCGTGCATGGCCTGGTATCTCCGGCTACGGTCCATCTGGTGGACAGCACTGTGAGCTGCAGTGGTGGCGAGCTCTGATCACAGCAGCTGGTAGACACACCCCACACTGGAGAGGTTACCATTAAGATGTAGGAAAAACACGTAAAAAAGAGAATGTGTGGAGGGGTGTCTAATTTAACAACAACAGAAACTGGTTTTTGAAAAGAAAAGCTATATATCGTCGGTGGAAACGCGCTGTTGTGGTTGTTAAAAAAATAAATCACATTGCTGTATTCAAATGGAAATATGCAATTTGAATTAATTTCTGTTTTGTTAACATGTTTTTTTTTTTTAAATTTTTTAATTTTTAGTCTTGGTAAAATAATAGACCACCAATGACTAATAGCACAGACTTCACATGAAGCCGACATATTGTATAATATTCAATAGAATACAATATGACCATTGACAGTCCATTAGCTTTTAAGAATGACCTGTTCTTTCCCTCCCCTCTCTCTCTCTCTCTCTCTCTCTCTCTCTCTCTCTCTCTCCCTCTGTTTTGTTTGCCCTCCAGCTACTTGACTTGTTCTACTTGACTCCTGAACCATTTTAATATCAGGCTGCCATGGCTTTCCTTCCTGTAAGCCAGCGTCTTCATATTTCTGTTTCTGCCCAGAACGAGAGATATAAACTGAAGCGTGCTGTTGGTTTACTCTACCAGTGTATATTAATAGACTCAGTGACCTTGTTAAACACCACGGAGAGTGTGCAAGGAGCACAAATGTTGGGAAAATATTTTTGATTCATTTGACTATGATATTTGTGTAAATATATATATATATATATAAAAAAAAAAAGAACACCTGTGTCCTCCTGCTGTATGTGACGAAATGCGAAGCTGTTGATTCCCTGAAAAGAACGCATTAATACATTGATCTTAGAGTCCAGAACACTGTGCTAAACATTCCTTTCTGGAGCTTGTTGACTTCCAATTGCAAAGACATATAGTTCAATGACATTATATGTCGATGTTAAACCATAACAACACATTGTTGATTGCACAATATTAGAAATATATTTAAAAAAAAATCCATGTAACACAATGTGCCAGTTCAGATGTGTTTAGTGCTAAATGCAACAGCTCGTTAGCAGTTCATATTAATCACTTTTGAAATGACATCAATAAAGCAGCCCAACGGAAAAATGGCAATTAAGCATTTATCGGCCCAACGTGATCAGCGTTGTCAGAGGTCATGTGCAGACGTCAATGGCAGCGTATGTGTGTGTGTGTGTGTGTGTGCGCTTGTGCGTGTTAAAAACCGGCCTAACTTTTTCTTCATGACAAACGGCCTCTATAAAAGATGCAGCCTGTCTCGCTGCAGCAAACCTCTTATGCTCCGTCTCTCTGTCACTGGCACTTTGTTTGCTTACTCACAGAGGAGTCCACAATGCTATGTATTAATTAAGGGTTTCAGAAACAATAATGGCGACAATAAAGACAGTCCTCCCTCTTTGTCCTCCTCGTTGTGCCGTCAGACGACATTAGGAGGCATTTGAGAGGAGATAGGGGAGGAGGAGGGGATAGAGGAGAGATAGGGCTCCTTCTCGCTGGAATGTAATCTCCCTGATGTTACATGGTGCAGCCTAAACTGATAAATTGCAGATTAAATGGCGGCCACACTCCACTTCACCCTACACCCTACACCACACCCCCTCAGTTCCACACATTTTTGCTATTCACTGCCTTCTTGGCCTGTCAATTCTGCCTAATCGTGAGAGGCACTAAAACACCAGGTCTTGACAGAGCCAGATCAAGAATGATGAACATCTCTCAATGGCAAAAGACTCGTGCTCCTAACTCTACTAGAAGGCTCGCATCACTTATGCAGAAATCAGCGGCGTGCCAGGATCCAGGAATTATGCCTGCTGACAGGAGATGCATGAGGTACGCATTGTGAGGCTGGAGAATCCTTGACAAGTTATAGTTAACTGCAGCAATGGCGACCCCGAACACAAAGGATACAGCGGCTTATTAATGGTGGAGCATTCATGTCAATAATCCCTGCTTTTGGGTTGTGTCCAGAGTCATGCATCTTGCCACTTACAAGTGGCACACACACTTGGTTTCACAGCACACACACACACACACACACACACACACACACACACACACACACACACACACACACACACACACACACACATTTCATCAGTGGCTAGTCTCTCTCTCTCTTGTGGGCTGGAAAGCTTTCTTTTCCTATAGAATGAATGGCACAGCAGCTGGGGAAAAAGAATGAAAGGTGAATATTAATATCAATACATACACCTGTGTTTAATTATTCATCTTAGAAAAAGAAAAACCTGCCTGGGGAAGGTGTGCCCTCCCGACCTAATCCATAAGCATGAATACAAAGAAATAAGTCATTAAATTCCCAACCGCATGTTGCTTATGTCGTCTATGGAAATATTTGTAATGTATATTCTAATTTTTTCCGAATAAATTAGGCAGAGATGCATTTCCATGTAAATTTATTCAAGGCGAAAGGAAGAGTGTGGGGGGTGCGGTAAGATCTGCCAGATTATGCATAATTGTAGTATTGTAGCCCTCATTTCTACATCTAGCGCCGTATTGCGTGGTCATTAAATTCTAAAATAATGGCAACCTCACAGCTTCTCGTCCTAATTGCCCCTTCCATACAATTGCCTTCTCAAGACAATGTGATGAAGTGTGCTGTAGAATGTGTTAATAAGATGGCATTTCTAACTGAGGAGGACAATACTTTGGAGTTGTACTCTCAGTGTGTACCAAGTGGAGTGACTTCACTCACTCACTGTCTCTTATTTGTTCACCTTTTCTTTCTTTTTTTACTGCTTGATGCCTTTGAGGTGGCAAACAACTGAGCTCACAGTAGCCCTGACATATCAGGAGGAAACTGGGATTTCAGCTTGTCTCCACTCATTTCAATATGAGGAGAAATCAAAGAGGGGGGGAAAAGGCTCATTAATAAAAAGACGTGTCTCTAATCCACTCAGTGGTTGGGAGGAAATTCTTTTAATGAAATGCAACATGTTACCTAATTGTGCGGCTGCATTAGGAGCACGGTATACATTTCAAAGGAAAATATGCATGGATTGTTTTCAAATGTAGTATCTCTCAATTGAGACCGGATATGAGTGAGGGGAAGGGAAGGAGAGATCAATCTCTGTGATGGTATGTGAAAAGGGCAAGCTCCTCGCCCAGCATGTACTTTTCCTCATTACCTTTCATTTGGCAACCGAGCATCTTCCACTTGATGCAAAATAAACAACTTGAATACAGTGCGATGATATCTGGCCGCAGTGGAACCTGCATGTCAGACTGAAAGCTTTAGCTGCACTTGCATGATAGAGGGTTATTATAACGTGTTTAAAGTGTCCCCCCCTGGTGGACATTTTGTCCACGCTGCGAATTGGTGGACTCATCACCAGCAGTTTGGTCTGTGCCGCACGCATGCACGCACGCACGCACACACGCACACACGCACGCGAACACACACACACACACACACACACACCCCAGAGTGCTCTCCTCGCAGTCTAACCCACCTAAACATCCTCCCAGCTCGTTTAGACATGCTTCATCTCCACATCCTTAAAAGCAGAAATTAATGACAAGCACAAAGCTGCTCATTTATAATTGCTTCATTATACCGATGTGTTCTCCTGACAATAATGGTGTTGCTGGTGTTTTTCTAATTATATGGCATTATTTTTTGCTCGTTATCAAGGATTTCAGGTAAATTATGGAGAAAATAATGACTGCCTGCCTGCCTGCTTCCTCTGTCTCTCATGGATTGCACATCACAAACAGTCTCTGTGCAACCGAGAGCCTTATCAAGGAGGCTGTTGGCTTGCCTTTTTAAAGCCAAACTCCATTTACACTGCTAGTCATCAGCAGCCCAGTGGCTCAAGCGTCTCTAATGAGCAACTTGTATTCAAGTGTTCAACTCAAGGTTTATGACAGATTACAAATAGCTTTTTTTTATTTGTAGTTGTACTTGAACTGCAGACTTTCTTACTAATTCTCATTTCGTACTTAAGATTTGAGTTGAGCTCAGAAAAAATACAAATATTATCAAGCCTTTTAGGCTATTTAAACCCCAAAGGAATAATACGAAGCTAATAAAAAAACATGCATCAAACCCCTATTCTATAAGTCTCATATAAGAAGTCTCCAATATGATGTGCAGCAGTGACGATAACATCTCTAATAATGCTGTCTGTGTAGTGTGATTTCATTCAACTGTGGGGAGATTAGCGATTTGCCATTTAATACCCGGTGTGCTCTGCTGTTTCTTTTCCATGCAACATTGCCGGATATGGATGATGACATTATAATAATTAAAGAACATTATGGACAGAGGGCGCTTCGCTATTTGCTAGCGTGCGTAATGGCGGCCAACACTGTTATTTCTATTTGAAGAATGCACCCATGTGTGAAATAATAATACTCCCTCCAGGAACACCATTGTCATATTTTATTTGTCGGTATAAAAAGATGAAACAGAAAAAAAAACAAACATAATAAAAATGAACTCTCACTCTTCATTTCCATCCTTCTTCCTTTTTGTTTTTTTTAATTCTGCTGTTGCAACATCCAGCACCATTGCTGTCTGCAAAAACCTCAGAGGCGGACTTAATTAGTTGCTAAGAGAAAGCTGCCAGTGGTGGGGAGCTAAGAGAGCGGGGCAGATTTTTAGTTTGCTCTGAACTTTGCTAATTATCAGGTAGGATGTAATTTCCTCCGTTCCCAAGAGGCGCCCAGCAGAGAGCTGCACCAACTAAAAGCAGAGGAGCAAGGCTGAGCCCAGAACAAAAGTATGAAATATTGAGTGTTCTGAACAAATCCTTTTGTTACCATTTCTTCTTCCAGATCACTAAGACTTATTTTTTCCCTGCCGTTTCTGGAGGTGTGATTATAGTCTAATGCTGTGACACATCGTGACCAGAACAGCTACCTGTGAGGGTGTGGGAGAGAGCGTTTGCACAGCAGTGATCATGGACAGGTGGAAACAGGATGTAGTATGGCTCAGAATGGGGATGGCAAGCGCTCGGCGTATATCATTTATATCCAGCAATGTCTGCAGCAGTGACAGGGACTGTGTTTAGCAGGTTCCTATCCCACATGCATCACATTATGATTCTGAAGTGCCTCAGACGAAAGAGGAGGTTGAATTGCCGTTGACCTGAGTGAGCTAAAATGACATAGATTCAGACAAATAGAGCACTGAGCTGAGCGGGAAAACAAGATGGATGTCTAGTGGCAGCACATATGCACAGGCTCTCTCTCTCTCTCTCTCTCTCTCTCTCTCTCTCTCGTTCTTGTTGTGTGTGTGTGTGTGTGTGTGTGTGTGTGTGTGTTTGGTGAGCCCAAACTTTTGACATTTTCCCCAGATGCACAACATCTAAAGCTGTCTGGATGCACGCTTGGGTGCAAAATGAACCTAGGGGTTAATAACACGTGTGTACGGAGTCGGCCATTCTCTGGGATATGTTTTCATGCTAATCCAATATGTCTCTAGCTTGAAACAAGATAGCGCAAACCGCGGATTAGCTTATAAAGCTAGTCGTCGGGGCACAGGTAAAGTAAAAAATAATTGCTAGTTCTATACCACTAACAAGGCTCAAAATAGCACCACACTTCCACGGTAGCATAATGAGGGTCCCTACATGTGAACCGAAGCATTGAGAACTTTGTAAATTTATTAAAAAGATAGATTATAAAGACAGTAGCGTCTTGGGAAAACAGTCATGACCAGTCGAACGACGGGAAGTTTTCAGAGCAGCTTTTACAAGCTTCCCAGTTTTAAATCTTGGCAGACTTGAGCTATGTTACTGGTTACTGGTTGCACGGCGTTCGTGGTTTGACTGGTCATGACTGTTTTTCCCAAGATGTTGCCTGCTTGTATATGTGAACGCTACTGTCTTTCTAAACTATCTTTTTAATAAACTGTCAAAATCCTGTAAGGGGACCGACCCCCTACTCATTGGAACTACAGCTTGCGAGCTGCGGGATCACATATCACACGGAAATCCACCTTGTCAGGCTTCAATAAATGTGTCTGTGCCTGTACTGCAGCATACCGAACCAATTAGGGCCCAGCGAGGAGCTCCTGCCAGTTACGGGCGTGGTCTAGGTGGCCGTGACTGTTTGTTCAAAACAACAATGGCGGACGTGACGGACAGATGGTTCATCCAATCACCTGCCAGGTATTTTTTTGAATGTGCCTTCCCTTTTCCAAACAGTTTCCAATGATGGCTTCTCAGAGGGCTCTGTGATACCAAACCATCTGGCACGTCAGGTTACCCAGTATCAGCCATAACCACAAAATACATCGTTGAAAAGAAAGGACTCCTTCCGTTCCCTTTTAATTGGGTAACTTACGACTCAATGCCAAACTTTGCCTGGGAAAATGTAACTATAGGCTCATTCAGTCTGTGTGCCGTAATTAGTTTGGTCTGATTTGGCGGGGACAGGCATTAAGATTAACTATATAGAAATATAGAAATAGCTAATCTTCTCGCTGATGGTCTCGTTTGCTTATGTAGGGCATAGAGGCATCAGTATTAGATTGAGAAAACTCCCAGTAGCTACTTTAATAAGACTTGCAAACATGCAACTTAAAACCCAAAAAATTACGCAACTTCTTGATTTCTTTTAATGTTGCCATGACTCAGAGGAGATCCTTGAACTGCATGGCTTGACGTTAAATCTAAAGACTATACAGAGAGATTTCTCTGTGTTCTAAAATGTCAACGGGAAGTTTTCAGAGCAGCTTTTACAAGCTTCCCGGTTTTAAATCTTGGCAGACTCTTCTGTGTGTGAATGTATCACCATGGTTGCGGCGTCTAATATGCACGCCCCAGTGCATTGAGAAAAGAGAGCACTTCTTCCACACTTGGTTTAATTGTCCCTCAGAGACCTGTGGAATTGGAATCTAAGTGGAATACTCTCCTTTCTCCAACTCGCCCCCCCCCCCCCCCACCACCACCACCACCACCACCACTACCAGCAGCCCCCACACCATCTTCCTCTTCCTCTCTCTCTCTCTCTCTCTGGGGTTGGAGCGGACATTCGAAGACTCTTGATTTGTGCCTGTCTTTATTTCATCACAGGCATCTTCTCAGCTTGCTCCGAGCGCCACAGCGTTAGGCTTTATTAACCCCCCCTAAGCAAGAACTACCTAAGGGAGGTCAGACACTGGTCGTTAAAAATCTATTGTGACTTGTCTGAAAAATGAATAAATGAGCACATTATTTCCCCCCGTTCCGGAGCCCCGGTGCGCTGTTTGTCTAATCAAGTGCGGGAGCAGGCAAAGTCAACCAGGGTTGACATGCACATTTTATTTAAGTTTTTGTCTGTCAGAGGAGTTTAAATGTGTAATGAACAAAGGAGTGGTGATTTGAAATATAATCCCATTACACTGATGAAATTACAAAGACGGCGAGAGTTCACAAATCATGCTCATTGTTTTCTATCATGAGCGATGCCCCTGTTGAGGTTGCGGCGCGAGGAGGAAGGGCAGAGCGTGAATGAATAGTGACAGCCCTGTAAGGGGATTGGGAGTGCAGCGTGGCCCGGCCTCGGTGCACCTCCCCGTACTGGGAGATGCTGAAGGGCTTTGTTCTTGCCTTTTGCCTCGGCTCCGGATGAACCCATTAGAACGGGCCCAACACAAAATTAGAGCCGTGTCTTGGTGTAAGTGGAGGTGGACATATTTAGGAAAAGATTGTTGGGGTCTTTTTCCAAAAGTCGTGAAAAAAATGTAAATAGCTTTGACCCAGAGCAAGTGAAATGAGATTTTCCGACAAGAAGTTATGGTATCAATTTATATATGGTGATTCTTTGCATTTATGAAGCAGCTGTACCACACAATGTGCAAGTATGTCAAACTGTGTTTTCATCTCATCTTTACGCTACAGTGCATTTAAGCAACTTTTAGGATGGACAACGTCAACAAATCATGACTGAACTGTTCATTTCTCTTTTCCAGTCCAGCTTGGAAGATTCTTTTTAAGGATTAATATATAGCTGTGTGTGCAGAAGTCCTTTGATGTCTGCCTTTGATAAGGAGGGCGCTAACAGTTAGGCCCATGGCTTAGAAAAAGTTACATCTAACTCTAGGAAAAAAGAAGAAAAAACATTAGAGAAACTTCTGTTTTAGTTTTCCACAGCTTTAATTGGAAGCCTCGTATGCCCCTTAAACAATATCATCTGAAGCTAATAAGACTTAAAAAAGTACATCTGGCTCTAAAGTGCTTACCATTTTTAACACTAATGAACTCAGGCGTGCAGTGGAGATCGGCAAACTGCGGGGAGATGTACAGTATATTCCGGAGAATTCCCCTGCTGCACAGGAGCTCATAAAACACATCTGAAGACAGGAACTTGTATCTGGTTATTCGTGTTTAATTGGAGGCGCTGAGTGATGCAAACTAGGTTTTAATTCCCTCCCCTGCTGCTCGACTACAAGTAGCATCAGTGTAGCCACCCCTTTCTTTTCCATCTATCCTCGCAGAAATGACCAGACATACTGCTAACACCGTCTGAAACACCCTCTCACAAACTCCCTCCTAAATGTGGTGACACTTCATGCAGATATTAGACGCTAAATGCGTCTAAAAGCCACAGTTTTCTTTTTATTTCCTGGCATGTAAGAAAGCGCAAAAGTATTTGTGACAATCCTGCCTAAGATATTATGACTCATGTGGAAACTTTATTAAATCATGTTTGTTTCCGTTTTAATTTGGGTTTCTAATTAATGGCCATATCAAAGTACGGGGTTTATCATGTGATACTTAACTTGTGACGGATGAAACAGCAACATGTAAAGTGAGAAAGCTGGGTGTCATGGGCGTGATGTATTAAATCCACACCCAATCGAGTTGACAATTACATCATTCAAAACAAACCGGCAGGGAGGCTTGGCTAAACCTTCCGACTGTAGAGGCCATTTGATATTCATTTTCTTTAGCTGTCACATGGGTTCTCCGGCGAGCGTTGTCGAATGTCCAGTTTTTTGCTAAACGCTTGACACAACGTTCTGTCTTGCGCCATTACATTCTCTTCCAGGCTTTGATCGTCTCCATGTACAATATAATAGCTCATCCTGTAAACATGAGAACAGATTGAATAAAGAATACTTTGCTTTCCCTTGGCCCTGGAAAAACAGTTCTGTCATGTGCTGTCCACGCTCATCTCAGCTCTGGGCTGGCTGTGGCGCCTTTATTCAATGTGACAGAGGAGAGCTGGGGACTCTTTCTCCTGGCACCCCGGTACGCGCCACACTGACACTCTCCTCTGAAGTGCCACATTAATTCTAATAAAGCGCTGCCTTACCAGGGCCCATGAAGACTAGGGCTGTTTGGGGGGGGAGGGCGGAGGCTCGTATAAATACCAGGCTTAATGAAGGGAGGCAGTGGTGGCGCAGGTGGCGTGGCAGTGCAGGTGGCACCTCTCGCCCCCAGGCTCCAGGGTGAGTCCGCTGCCACTGCCACTCCAGGGGGCACAGCAGCAGAGATTGCATTTTAATTACCAGGTACACCTTGTCCTCCGGATGGGTCACCGCCTTGGTGGGAGTGAGTGTGCAGACGTGCCTGTTTTTCAGACCTGCTTTATCTCTACCTGCATGTTTACAATGAGATACTCCCCCCTAAACGTTGTAACGTACTGCTGGAGCTCGAATAGGGATCTTATTGTTCATGCTCGGCCTGTCACCGCTCAACATAACTAATTCAGTATATGGGAGAGGCCGGCATCCTCCCTGAATTATGTGCACCTCTCTCCCTGTGGGGAGGTATCCATCCAGCCCCAGTCACTGCTAACCCTCCCCTGGAGGAGCTCTATCCACAGGGAGGTCCACACCTGTTTTCTTCCCCCTCCTTACCTCCTCACTCTGGAAAAATCATCTCTCTCTTTCTTCCAGTGGTAACTCAAAACTGTCGACATTTCAAATGCATCTTTAGTTAGGGGTTTTCGTGGGTTTTGTGCGAGTGGCACACCTGGGTGAGAAATGGATCATGGTTTCACGGCACCCATCCCTTCTGCGCGTCGAGACCCTGTACAGATGGGTGATGAGAGGGCTTGGATTTGGGGGAAGGGAGGGAAGGTTGTATGTCCAGGACATGTGAAGAACCCCCCCCCCCCCACCTTCTCTCTCTCTCTGGGGATGCTTCTGTCAGCACACAGCAGCACTCAGCAGCACAGATGTTGTTGCATTGTCTGGAGCACCACAGCCCGGATCAGCCCAACTGGGAGCTTCTACTCATTAGCTATTGTCTTTGTGTGTCTGACTAGGCCTTTGATGAATGCAGCAGTTAGCCGAAGATCAGACACCAGACACAGAGAGAACGGGAAAACAAACCATCGGAAAGATGCAGTTCAAAAGATAATACCCCACTATGTTCAACATCTCCAAATGACCATTGCTGATTTCACGTTTATTTCACATTCAAATTCATTACAGATTTTTCAAACCATAGTTGAGGTGGATCTTCTTGGTCGGACAGTTTGTCTTTTAGCTTTTTCTACGCTCAGCGGACATACTGTATCAACCTAAGCTTTGTGTTTTCCATAAAGAGCATGGGCTCTAAGCTCCGGAAAATAAAAGGGCATCGCGTCTGCCACTTGGAAACTCTTCTCCCCTCTTTGCTTACTCACCCAGAGAAAGGCCATGCTATTATTTATTTAATTCCCCCTCCTTCCCTTCTTCTCTTTTCTCCTGCATGCACCCACCCAGCCAGCCAGTGAGGCAGCCAGCCGGGCTATGAACACATTGCGGGGCCTGAGGGCAGTACTGTGGACAACCTGCGCTGTGTTCACATGGCTGAGCAGAGAGCGAGTGAGGAAGACTGGCACGCTGAAACCAAACAGGTGTATGATTCAGAGGCGTGAGCTGTGAAGGGTGAATTTTTTATACAAGTCAATGTTGCTTTTGGAGCAAACAGCGGCTTGGAGCTGTCCCAGGAAACATTTACACGCATTGTGACTTTTTCCTCTCATAAGACAGAATGTGCCTTTATTGTTTCATGGCAAGCTTCTGCATCCCCCCCCCCATCTTACTTTAGGATTAAAAATGAATATTGGCTCATCAACAAGACAAATAAAATAGAAGTAATGACATAAGTGGGCAGTGCCGTGTGGTTTTCAAACAGTGATGTCTGTGGATTTCTCACTTTGTGTAGGTGGGCCTCTTTATTTAGCCACACACAGTATCACTGCTTTTGTCACAGTTGATTTTTTTCATCCTGACAAAAAGTCATCACTTCCTGTGTATCAGTGTAGTATTCTTTGGGAAGATCTAGTCAGCACTGAATACTGGAGGATTTCAGTTTCAGAAGGTCACAGATTTTAAGCGTAAATGTTAATAGACAGTTGATTCTGATCAACAATGTTCCTGTTACTTCACTGTGGAGCTCTATGTGCAACACAGCATAGTAGTTTTGCGATTCTGTTCCTCATTTCAGCTTGTGACACAGCTGGATACGAACATTATGGAAGCAACGAGAGAATGGTGACACTAGAAGTTCAGCAACCTTTGCTATACTTTCAAGCAGGTGTCTTCAACCTTTTTAAAGCCAAAGACCCCTTAACTGAAAGCGAGATGGAGCAGGGACCCCTTTCTACATACGTATATTGTATAAAATAAACTTGCATAATAAACTGGGCTTACATTAACGTGAAGGGCAGCCTAAAGCCTTTATACATACCCTTTTTGCATAGAATACTAAGCTATTCTAATAATTGTTGGCATGATTTTATAAATCAAGTTTTAATGTGAATCCTTAGGATTAACTAATCTGTGGAGTGCCTTAGTGACCATCTTACCTATAGGCCAGTAAGCAGTGGGGATTTATATTTGCTAATAATATGTTGGATTCTAGGGATGGGGGAAAAAATCGATCCAGCATCGTATTGCAATATTTTCTGTGGCAATACTGTATCGCTACACAGACACCAAGTATCGATCTATTATTATATATGTGTTGGTCAGTTTGTCTGCTTGACAATCCCATTTTATAAATGCAATAAAATGAAAGTGAGATGAACACACATTAACACCTAGACCACTATTTGCACTAACTGTATATTGACTCTTCACTACATTCAGCATTTTATGTAGACTGTATATTCATGTTTACTGTGTTATTACTGACCGTGTTATTACTGACCTACATCTCTAACTAGACCACTATTTGCACTAACTGTATATTGACTCTTCACTACATTCAGCATTTTATATAGACTGTATATTAATGTTTACTGTGTTATTACTGACCGTGTTATTACTGACCTACATCACTAATTAGACCACTATTTGCACTAACTATATACTGACTCTTCAATACTTCTTAGCATTGTTATAGACTGTCTATTCATGTATATTGTGTTGTCATTACCTTATTCACCCTCGACTCACTTAGCCCTCCCTTTGCGACAGCTTTCTATTGCCTACCTAATCTGCACTTGATGTAGCCTATTGTATTGTACTGAATGTGCTTTATTCTTGGCCTACCTGGTTAAATAAAGGTTGAATAAAAAATTAAAATAAATGAACATACAGAGAAATGTATCGTTTTAGATAAAACAGATGTTGACAAAGTTTCCTTTTGGGGACATAATTTGAAATTGGGAAACATTTGAAGTTGGAAAAAGAGGTAATAAATTGCAATATATCGCAGAATATTGCAATATGTTTAAAATCGCAATAATCATATCGTGACATAAGTATCTTGATGATATGAGGCCTCTGGTGATTCCCACCCCTATGGGATTCATGTTAAGACTTTTTAATTTGTTGAAAAAAACTTAACAATAATTTGGAGGCCCCCCTGCATTGACTTTGTGGACCCCCTAGGGGTCCTGGACCTCCTGTTGAAGATCCCTGCTTTCAAGGCAACAATGTAAGGCCGGTTACACACTGGATGCGTCGCGCGAGCGTGTCAGCTGCGTGGCGTGTCCGTTTATATTTCGGCTCCCATGTTAACAGGTTAGAGCTTACACACTGCCTGCGTGACACGCGCGTCTCAGGCGTGGCTCGAGCCGTGCATGCTAGAAATAGAACCGACGCCTATTTTTCACGCAACACGCAATCGTGTTGGAAACGTTTCCAGGCAAAATAGAATAGGAAAAGATGTTTATATGTTGTTTAGACACGAATACATATTAATAAATGACATGTTGATGTTTGAAAGTCTCTGGGTTTTGACATAAATGCAGATATAAATGTAATTTTAAAAAAAAAAATCGGCTGTGACGGCTGTCATTGGCGCATTCCCTGCTGTGTTTACTATTTGAGCTAGCTTAATTATTAATTATTTTACCTAACAGCCTGTAAAACATTCACACAGCCTGCCTAAAATGCCTTTTTCTTTCAGCACTTGATATCAAAGTGAATCTGACGTGACCGTCATGGTCATATTTCTTCCTCTAGCTACAAGCTGCCTAGCTAGTTAATTAGCCGGTAGGATAATTCCTGTTTAATATATTTTTGGATGTTTTGCCATCATGTCTATTGATATGATTTGTGTTCATCAAAGGGCCACTGAGATCTGGGAATATGTCAACATTGCTAATTACAAAGTCTGATTGGGCAAGAATGATTTAGATAATCTGACGGTTGTGAACAAGCTAACAGTTTAGCTAGCTTATCTAAACCAGTTTATTTGCAGGTAAAACCCAAAAATGAGCGCACCCATACTGTTGGTAATGATCCCTAGGAAGTCCAGGAAGCCAGTGTGTAAACTGTGATGGATGTTTATAATGGACAGTAATAGTGAGTAACAGTGGGTAATAGTTTAACCATTTTGCCTCTTGCTCTTCCAAATAGGTTTTGGGGGATTGTTAATCAACGTCTTATTGATCGTATTTCTTATCCCATTGGATTTCTCTGCAATTACCTTGGTTAGTACAACGTGATTACAAAACTAAGAAAATAAGACCCAGGTTGTATTAAACCACACTTTTCCTTTTCAGGCCACTTATTAAAACTTAAGTGTATGGTATTCAGGTTTCACATACGGAGCCATTGTGTTAAACATTTATGTTCGAGGCTTTGCGTTTCCATTAGCTCTGTTGGGTCGATTTCCAGAGCAGCTCTCTCTATGTACTGGAGCTACATAACTGGAAGTATTATTTTAAACAGCAATAAAGTCATACAATTTAAATGCAGCCCTTTTAATATCTAATAATCAGTGACAATCAAAGAAAGTTATACGGCTATTCAGCCCGTTTCCCTTTTTCACTGCACTTATACAAAAAGATTGGACCTGCAAACCGGGAAAGCGCAGCAGTGTTTAATAATGTGGTTTAACAAGAAACCAACAGACCCCTCTCCACACTTTGGAATACCAAAATGACACAATGCCCCGGAGGAGTCACTAAAGGAAGCGAACATAAATCTCTGCGCAGTCAGTCCTCGAAGGCTAGACCTTGAGGTTAAGATAAGAGACCATGTTAGTGGTTATTAAGTGAAAGTTTCCAATCAATAGCCAGAGAGACGTAATCAGGGAGGGTTTAATTGCAGAGGGGAAGACATCTATTCACGTTATTGCAGCAGCTGTCCAGAAAAGCTTCATTTTTTTTTGCCCCAGAGTCTCCCTCTCATTATCTGACTCCGACTGACCTCCTGAAAGGCTACCGCTGGCACCGCGTATAGGTGTCAGGCACTCAGGGATATCACTCCAGTTTTGTCACATTTGTATGACTCATCTCTCTACAGTACCACAGTGTATTCCTGGCATCAATGAATTGTAAAATTGCTTGTCCTAGTCCAAATCATCACTATTAACTACACACATTACATCTTCATTTTGCATTTGATGCATGCTTTTGCATATACTACATGTATTTCTCTTTCACACCAAATAACACAACAGAATCAAGTGAGCATGGAGGAAGTTTATCAGCTTCACAGAAGGAAAAGGAAAACTTATGAATGCAACTCCCTTTTTTTATGACTCTGAATTCTCTAAAGCATTAACCTTTAAAAATTAGATTTACATCTGCATTTGTCAACCTCTACCGGGTAAACCTGGCAATAAACACCTTAGAAACTCCAAACATCTCCCATGACCTCAGAAAACATTTGACTGTAGTTATATATCAACCATCAATTACCACTCGTGCAATATGAATCACCGAATACAACAGGTATGCCTTTTTCAGATGTACTGGTCAGCAGTCCAGTACAAAAAGAAAAAAGAAAAAAGTACTATGATATAAACAACACATTTTACAACATTAATCACATGCAAAATCCTTGTATTTCTTGCTAATAGGGCTCCACTCAATAAGGTGCTTAAATATAAGGATTCAGCATTACAGATAAATTGGATTCTCACAAAGAAAATTGGCCGCATTATTCAGTGCAGTGGTTGTCTCCTTTCTAATTTAAAGAGACTCTGCCACATTATGTTGCATGATCATAATAAGCATAAAAACCCATTCATGTCTACACCGTGTCCCATGTTCCTGGTTCTGCAGCAGCTTGTTCATTTCTGGCTCCATGTGCTGCTTGATCACCAAAATCCAAAGGCGACTTATTGCAGGGAATTTCATACCATGAAATGATGATGGTGATGTGAATGGATGGCTGATGCCGCGTCAAATCCAGTAGATGTCAGTAAATTGGAACATATGTTACTTAAACTATAACATCATGATAATTCTCCTCCAAGATGGCTCATAAAACTGGAATTTATTAGGCTAAATCTAGGGTGATGATAACATAGATAATTTTTAATGGAAGGTTAATGCGAGAATCAAAAGATAAAAATGGACCCTTTGGCCTTGTATCAGCTGGATCCTACAGTGGCGTGCTAAAATCGGAACAATTTTTATGCACCGTGGGGTGTTCCCCTTTCATTACATTTTATGGCTTCAAGCATAAAAATATACGGAACATTTTCATGGCTAATAAAATCCCAGATCTTCACATGATAAGCACAATAGAGACACAGTGTAAAGGAAATGTAGCTTCTGCAAAATATTCCCTCTGCTGTTTGTCCCAGTGCTGTCCCACCAGAATGAGGAGTGTGTTCAGCTGCTCGCGAGCCATACCTCCTCCCAGCGGGGACCTGGAGAGCCTGCTCTGACACAAGCACATGAGCGCTTCCTCTATTCCCACAGACGCACTTTTAAAATAGGCCACATTGGAGAAAACATGACTTTTCACTATTCTAATAAATGGGAGCCTGCCTGTTTATTATTAATGACATCCCAGCACACTTTTCAGATTTGGTTGGTGTTACGCTTTGTGAGTAATTTATATTCCTGCCAGCGTGAGAGCCTGCGTGTGTATGCTTACTGTCTTTTTACTGTCAGCTATGTGTAGTAGCGCCATGAAATTTTAATGTTTACCAGGTCAGTCCTGACCTTCTTAATCCTCCCGGTTATTAATACGGCAAAGCCAACACAGAGGAACAATTAATCAAAAACACCTCTTTTCTTCCCTTTTTCACCTTTCATACATATTAATTATATTCAGCTGCCGTGGGCTGAGGAGTGCATTACCATGTATGTTCCAGCGCAGAGAAATAAGTCAAAAAGCAGAGCGACTCTGCCCCTACAGCGCCAGGTAGTTCCCCAGGATTAGCCTTATGAGGCTGAGTGGCAGGAACTTGAACATGACAGAGCACTGATACACTTTCTTGTCCAGACAATTATCTGTGCCCTACTTTTAAAGCTAATTCTACACGGGCCCCCCAGGTTGTGTGTGAAGCATCCTGGTGGGGGGGGCAGCAGTGGAGGGTGTCAGTCACAGGAGAACCAGACTGCCCTGGAGCAAAGCTGCGGGTCCCTTCTCAGAGTGAGGGGGGGAATGATTGAAATAGAAGTTGAGATGTAGGACACATAAATAAAGCGTTTTTTTGTGGGTTTATTTTTTTCTTTCCTGGAATACACTTCCCCCTCCTCACATTTACATAATACTCATAGCATGCACACCGTCACTTCTATCAGCCCCACCTTTTGTGATGATGCATTTTTCACATATTTTACATGTTTTTGGCACTGCAGTACCTGCTCCTAATGTCTCACTATTTGTGTAAGTAAGTAAGTAAATAAGTAACACTTTATTTATGTAGCACTTTTACCTTTTTTACTTTTATGTAAAACACGCAGTTACAAAGTGCTTCACACACACATACGCAATACATATGAACAAATAAATAAGAGTAAACATGAATTACAGCAGCAAAAAAAAATACAGCATAAAAGGGGTGTAGCCCTTTACAAGAATGCTATTGTATAAAGGTGGGTTTTTAAAAGACGTTTAAAAATAGTCCAAAGATTGTCTATATCATATTCAAACGACGGAGGCCTGGATTCACTCTCGCTGCTCAGGCTATTGTACTTGCACACGGCATGACCTCCAAGAAGAGATGGAAGACAATGCGAGCGTGCTGGATGAAAGGGCATGGGAGAGCGGCCGCATCTATCGGGGGGGCAGGGAGGATGGGAAGCAGATGGCAGCGGCTCCGTCCCATCAGCACAACAGAAGGGGGACTCAAGATGGCCACAGCGCCACCACCCCCCCATTCCCCCCCAAACCTCACATTAACAGCATTCAGGGAGACGCCTTATCATCCCGGCAGCGTGATACGTTTTTAACAACATCCAAACCCCACCGCCCCTCTCAAGCCCTCATCGCAGTATCGGAGATGCTGAATCAATCATCTGGGTACTTATAGTATTACATTAAAGTCAAAGGTAGAGCCTATCGCATATATAGCCTAAAAATGGGATCTAGGTGAGGAAATATATTCCTCACAATGAGACGGAATAAAACCAGGTTTAAAATGATGGGGCACGACCCGCCTGACGCGCCTCATGGTCGGCTCTGAATGCGGCTGCAGCCTCTCTGAGCAGCTTGTCTGGGGAGATAACCTTCAGCAGCCTCGCATCCCTCGCCTCTCTGAGCCGCGTGGCCACGAGCATGTACTGAATAGCTGCTAATTAAGCTTTGTGGATATAAAGAAGACGCCATACTGTTGCAAACGGAAAAACAAACAAAAAACACACACTTACAGTAATGCACACTTCCTTTATCTCCAGTCGAGACGTCACGGTTCACTCTGAACATCCAGTAGCACTGCACACATGTATTTTATTCCCCCTAAGATGAAAGAGAAGATTTTTCTTAAGAAATATATATATATATAGCCACAGTAAATCAGAGGTTGAATCTAAATTGTTCATCTGATGACTTTTCCCCATGCAGCGTAGTTCATCATACAGACCAGCGACAGAGCAGCAGAAAAAACCCAAAGAATCATGCATCTTTGCGAGTAGAAATTAATAAAAACACTATGTCAAGGAGCCAGAAAAAATGGTTTCCCCTAATGGATTCTCCACAGAAAACAGCTTTTAGACAATCAATCTTTTTCTTTGAAAGCCCAATTATTTAAGTAATTGTTCCTAACAATTGCCACAGGAATTTGTCCTCTGGATGCTGTAAAAGTAAGCATCTTTTGTCACTCGTAAAATGGCTCATACCATTTTTATTGTACTCATTTAATTCATTTGGCACGGTTCTTAACACCCTTTGTCTACATTTATAAAACTGTTCCTTCTCTATTTGTCAAAGGACACACACACGCACACACACACACACACACACACACACACACACACACACACACACACACAGACATACACACATGGTTTGTAGTATTAATGCATAATCGAAAGTCATACAGAGTGCAGTGTCAATCACAAGTGGAGCTTTGTTTACAGTCTGCTATAAGCACCTGTTGACTTACATGTTGTCATTTCTACAGTATATGGTAATGACTATACAGCATGATACTTTATTAGTAGACTGGCAATGTTTGATTTAATTCTGCCATCATTCATTCAGCCTTGATTACGCCACAAAGCAGGGTTACAAATTGAAATCAAATGACTATTTACTCAACATTAAAAATAATTCATCAGATATTATTTTACCCCTCTTACAGGTTACATTTTTTTTTCTTCAAAACTATGTTCACATTATACATGTATATCTCTTCTTTTTCACCAAAATGCAGTTTGGCGTTTCTGTAGCCAAATCAAATTATTGAAAAATAATAATATTTATTCAGCATCTTGCACGAAACCTTTGTCACACTTGACCTAAATAAAACTAACAATAGGCATTACAAGATGCATCATTTTGTATTTGAAATATCATTGACGTTAAAAAACAAAAAAACAACAAAAAAAAAAACTTTACTGTGTGGGATGCACTACAGTAAAAAACATAGGAACCAATAGGAAACATGCTGCAATGCTACAGTTTGGCAATTTTGCATTGAGTCATTCCAAAGCTGGATTACCAACTGCACCTTCTATAGTGCAGTGTATCAACTTAGGTGTAGGCATACAAGCTGATGTTGTTGTGTACCTGTGTATAGAATTTAGTTTTAACACCCTAATTGTTTAAGTTTTTATTGTGCTCACATGGTCCCATTATTTCCAAATAGGGTTGTGTTTAATTAAGTAAATTAATTACCACAAACTGATTTACATAAAAATCCTGCAGTCAGGTTCAACAGAGGCCCCACAGGAAATGTTTGCCCCGGGGCTCTCTAACAGGTAAGTCTGGCTATGAGTAATTCCAAAATACATACAAATGATATATATATATATATATATGGTATATATATATATATATATATATATATATGGTATATATATATATATATATATATATATATATATATATATATATTAGTGCTGTCAAACGATTGAAATATTTAATCGCGATTAATCGCATTAATATCATAGTTAACTCGCAATTCTGAAAAATTATCGCAAAAATGTATCTATTCTAAATGTCCCTAGATTTCTTTTTGTCCCATTATTTTTTCTCATTTTAATTATTTATCAACATGGAAAAGTGGATCAGCTTGCTTTGTGCTTTTGTCGCCTGGCTTTGACGGAGCGGAGAATTAGCATCAGCTGTGTGCTTGGCCATCAGCTGTGTGCTTGGCCATCAGCTGTATACTTGGCCATCAGCTGTGTGCTTGGCCATCAGCCGCGTGCTTGGCCATCAGCTGTGTGCTTGGCCATCAGCTGTGTGCTTGGCCATCAGCTGTGTGCTTGGCCATCAGCTGTGTGCTTGGCCATCAGCTGTGTGCTTGGCCATCAGCTGTGTGCTTGGCCATCAGCCGTGTGCTTGGCCATCAGCTGTATGCTTGGCCATCAAGTGGTATTTCAGACTGGACGTGCTGCGATGATAGCTCAGTTCACAACGACAAAACACACAGATCACTTTGGTCTTGTCAATGGAACCATTTGGCAACTTTTTAAAAGTAAACTTTCCATTCAGAATCTTATTGCCATCCATTTCGGTGTCTCGCGCTCGCCATCCACTCAAAACATAACGTTAGCGTACTACTCTTTCGCCGGCTCGCAAGCCCAAACAAGTGTGTGCGGCGTGCCGGCTGTTTTGTTTCCGGTCTAGCTAGATCCGGTGTGGTGTTGTAGTTTTTCTAACGTTACTAGTTGTAGCAACAGCATGTGAAAAAAACTACAAAATTTGCTAGGCCAAAAAGAACGTTAATCTCGCGATAAAAAAATTGACGCCGTTAAAATGGGTTTGCGTTAACGCCGTTAATAACGTGTTTAACTGACAGCACTAATATATATATATATGGTTGAACATATACTTATGGAAATGCTGTCCAGGCTGCCAGCACCCATTGAATCCATGGGGAATATGTGACCATGCGGTTGCTGGTCATAAACTGCCCACCTCTGTGGATGGACAGGGTTAAAAGGAGTGGAGAGGGGAGGAGAGGAAAAGTGTCAATCATTTGTTCTTTGGCAGTGTCCAGACAAAAAACTGGAATCAGCAATGGTTGATCTATTTTTGTGAGATTTGGAATATATTCACAGAATTGCTTCAGAAACGTTTTGTTTTTTGTTTCCTCCTGCATTTATAACAGTAATAAAGTAGGCATAATTGGCTGTGTATAGCATAGTACTTTGACAATAGTGTTTTCTATCAAAATGGCAAAATATATCCTCATTTTATTCACCAAACTACTGCAAAATAGACTGCTGTCATGCCAGCTGTTTGAAGAAAAAAAAAAAGTGAGCTGGAAGCATATTGAGAAATGTGTGTATAAAACTGAAATAAGGAGATATATACACAGGCAGACAATGCAACCTGATTTAAATACATTTCTACCCAGAATTCTGTAGTACAGGTCTTCTAAAAGGCTTTACTTGCATCATTATAATAATTTTGTTTTGCTTGTTAGTGTCCAGGTTACTGACAGCCTGCAAAATACTGTTACAATTAGGCCTGGCAGCAGTGCCAGATGTTTCTCTGAGAGGAGAGAGGGAGATGTCAAAACACCTGTCTGATCACCATGGTGCACATGCTGGTGCAACCAGTCCTTGTTAGTTTAGTCTCCTCTTCAAGGCCCAGTCTGTGACTACACAATGGACACCTCTGCTGACAAACATACTGCAGATTCTTCTCTCGGCATTACTACATGTGCAGTTAGCCCAAGAGGCAGAATTTCATCCAATAGCGTTGCATTCGTATATAGAGTTATTTAATCCTTGTTCTCTCTTTGAAATGCTCATTCTGGGTGTCTGACACAGTAATTGACAGTAGAAATAATTTAGTGACAGCATATGTAGAATAAATCATTGTGTGACTTTGTTCTTGTCAATCTTCCATAATAAATAGATTAGGATGTACAAGAGCAGTTGCACATTAACACTGAATTCATTAGCTGATTATTAACAACAACAAATATGGTATGTAAATGAAGCTAGTAACAGTTCTCTAACTGTCAGCAGCATGTTATCAATCTCAGAGTATCTATGTCAAACTGGTTCAGGTTGCAGCGTTTGATCACCTTTTGCTCATTGGCAACTCTTTTCTTTCCCTGCACTCCTGTACACGAATGAATTTTTTTTCAGATTTTTACATTTATTTTTCGGCTTCCGGTCAGATGGCTCCTAAATATGACTTTTGTCTGTTATGACAAATTAAAAACCCGGCACTCCGATGATGTTTTTTTTAATCATATGATGTAAAGATTCTTGAATCTGCCACAATAACGGTGGATTTCCACGTCACATCTCTTAACTTTCACATTTCTCTGAAAATAATGTACATTACAGTTTAATATTCACATAAAACCGCAAGATACAGTGATTGTGAGCACAGGGATATCATAGAATGATGTAGAATGATCTTTTTGCTTATAGCTGTTTCAGCTGAGAAAAACATACGCGTGTAATTGTAAAAACAGTGATACTAAGCGGTGAACATTATAACGGCATTGACCCGACATTGCACTTTTATTGGTATGTGTTTAGTACATTGTTCTTGTAGCTTGTGGGCCAATATATACTGTAGTGTTACTCATCCTTTCAAGTGTTCAGGTCAGTTACTATGGCAACCTGCACAAACTGGGGATGAGATAAGGGCCAGAGCTGTGGCCTTGAGGGAGTCGTTAAGCATCTGTCTCCTGACTCCCCCCCCCCTTCCCCCCTTCAGTCTGTGTATGGAGGAGGCTGCCAGGGAGGCAGCACATAAACAACAAAGGTGGCTCACCCTTGCTCCGTCTCCAAGGGCTGACCATCATCACGCTGAGTTAACAGTGCCACCCATCACCGCTCAGTCTGACTGGGATGAAGGAGATAATGTTGAGAAGTCAGAGAGTTTTCAGATCATTTCTTCTGTGCTTGTGGTTTGGGACATTTTAGGTTCCATTTTACATAAAACGATCACGTTCAGTCACAGCTTCACCTTTGATATCACTCACACTCACGTCCATTCTTTTTCTAGCTCTCAAAAAAAAAGACAGAATAAAAGATGATCGTGTTTTCTCAGTCACATAACAAAGTGAGACTTTTTTTTAAAGAGTGAGAGCAAGTGGAAATCACTATGGATAACACGGGCGGCCAGGATTGTCGGTTAACTGTTTGCGAACCCGTGTGACGAGGTATACGTGCTGAAAAATGAACTATTGCTTTAAATTATTCTGACTCCATCGCCGTAGTGTGAAGACAAGAGAGATGTCAGGGGCTAAGTTCATCAGTGGATTGTGATGAGGTTGGTGGTGTTGCTGCAGCGAGTGAGCACGCCTCACTGAGTTTCAATGCAGCTGCGCTTTTCAACATGTTCCAATCAAGATGTAACCGTCTCCTTTAGAAAAGTGAGTTTTGTAACGGAATACGAGACCCAGAATTTGTGCTAAAAAAAGTCTTAATAGTGTGATTTGGAACAAAATATTTCAGGAAGGTTTTGATTCATAAAGCCTATTGAACTGTGATATCGAAGTCTTTATAAATTGACTGATTTTACTGGAGTCTTACTGACATCTTTGGTTTAATTCCATAGAAATCAAATGACCCACAAAAAAACTTTTCAACATGGGCACCAGGATAGCTCAGTTGGTAGAGTGGGCGCCCATATGTAGAGGTTTACTCCTTAATGCAGCGGTCCTGGGTTTGACTCTGACCTGCGGCCCTTTGCTGCATGTCAGACCCCCCTCTCTCCCCTTTAATGTCTTCAGCTGTCCTGTCAAATAAAGGCCTAAAAATGCCCAAAAGATTATCTTTAAAAAACATTTCAACATCAGAGTTGAAATATGTTTTTATTTTTAATATTATATCAAGGCCTATTGACATAAACGCAATGTATACTTGTGCTTGCAGCCTTTCTTTTTCACTCGTCAGCATCCGCGTGTGGACTGAATCCAGCTTTTCTCACTACCGAATGAATTAATCATTCTCTAAACACACAAAACAGCAAGAGTCAGCTAACAAGAGGCCCCTGCTGGTTGACCACAGCGTGTCAATGTCAATAACAGCAACATTTACTGGACTCAACACCACCGCACAATGAGGACAACAATTTGGAGGCCTGATACCCTTTCAGATACTGCCACTCAGGGTCTTCCAGGGGTACCTCTTATGTTAAAGTGTCATGTTTCAGCCTCGCTGCTGTTTAAACTCGGAGCACAGAGCATCAAGGCTACTGTCCACCTGCAGCCTCACCTAGCAGTGTGTGGACCTGGAACAGCCATCCTTGCTTTAGAAACAGATGATAAATAAATCAAAGTGCACTAAGCACTGCTTCCACATGGCAATCACCTCCTTCATAGCGTCTGCACCTCATCAATCACGCCATTGTCTGCTTGAAAGGCGAGCCTTGTAAATGTCATATCCACTCAAACCCAAGGAGAGGCGGATCAGAATGCGGCTCAGTTTTTTTTAATTGGATAGTGTAATTAAACTAAAAAACCCTGCTAGGCTGCCTTTTGACAGGACAGATGAAGACCCCTTTTAATAGGGCTATGAAACATATTTGTTAAAAGGATGAGGCAATATGTACCATATGATTGGGTGCCCTTATGTGTCATACTCTTCATTTATGATTAAAACGACAAAAATGTGTCTTTATGAAAAAAGAGTGTTTCTTAAAAGGTCTCAATACATAAGAATAATTAATGAAATTTGCCATCCAAATTATAACATTTCTTGGAACCAATTGAAAAAGAAAGCTTTCGTATATTACATACACCAATCAGATGCATATATCAAAGCATATGTTCCGCAGCATTTGTGAAACATTCATCTTGGGACCAAGCGATTAAGAGAGGTAGAGCTTGTTCTTGATTAAAGTAACAACCGAGAGAGGCCAAGCTATAATATTGATTACATGCGCAAACGGGATACGGGTCATTTTGCTACCCACACATGCTTTCTATTTAATTTCATTAGCGGCGTTCTTTCCTGATGTACTAATGTTATACAAACACCAGCGGAATACATGCACGCATACACTAAAAAAAAGAAAAAAACAGTCACTCGCTGTCACATGTCCGGGATCATAAAAGCAGTGACACACACACACACACACACACACACACACACACACACACACACACACACACACACACACACACACACACACACACACGCACATTCAATATCCCAGTGCTTAAGAGTTGATTTTGATGGTTGCCGGTGAGAACCTGGCTTGAGAGGTCTCTCTTGAGAGGCAGAGTAAGGCCTCCGTACGAAAGATCGATAGGACAGGGGTGCACAAATAAATCAGCATGCTCTAGTGACGTCTGTCATAAAGCTCCCGCCACAGTTGCAGCTCTTAGGTTTATGGCGGCGTTGAGTGTTATTGCAATCTTTTGATAGCTTTGGTTAATTTATCTGATTACAAGAGCACCCAAAGAACAAGCTGCAGGCAACCTCAAGTGTTGCATCTAAGCAGTTCTGGGGTTTTAGTGCATACAAAGCCATCAATGGTTAGTAAGGAGGTGAGCTGTTCTCTTATTTTCTCTCAGGAAAAGGACATTATAGGATATAATGTCCTTTTTGCTTGGTAAATTTACCAATGTGGTAGAAGTTTCATTCTTACATTAACATCTAGTGACATGTGTAATGTGAAAGGTGTAACTGGTAGGGAAATTATCACTCAATTGCAGTTTCTGTCTGCTCTATGGAGCTGTTTTGGTTTAACGGACCGCAACTTTAAAGTTTTGGTTTGGCCTTACACAGGTATTTTTTTAAATTTAGCTTCTTCTATGTATTTTGGCCTTCACTACTGTAAGCTGATCTTCTGGAACAATCCTGCCAGAGGGAAGATTTTATCTGGTACTGTAATGTCTGAGTGTCTGTCTCTCCTTTGTGAGGCGTAACAAATATGGCAACATTTCGTGCAATGGTGGAAGTGGCCAAAATAGTGCTGGTTCTAAGCTGGTTCTAACACCTAACAGCACTTTTTACATGTTTACACATAAATTAACAGTTCCGCTTCCTCTATTGAGGAGCAGAGGTGTCAGAATGCACTAGGTTAATATCGCCGCTTGTTAGTTTGGCATACACTCTACAGAGCGTCAATGTGTTTTTGCGTTTTCATTTGGACAGAGATTTTTTTAAAACAGTGCTTGTGTAGACTGGATTTTTTTTCAACAAAGTACCCATATACGTGTAGACTGGGCCGTAGTCTCTTACTGGGCAGCTGTTTTCAGCAAAAAACTGCTCTGAAACGCCACTGTACGCTACCTGCCCAGCACCACACATGGCACAGACAAAGTTAGCGGCTAGCTAGTGAACATATGGGACATTAAACTGCTAATATAGTCGTATAGTATAGTATAGTATAGTGAGAGTAAACCTTGGACTTACATTCATCACATGGGCAGAAACATGACTACAAATGAGTGCTGTTTCTCTGTAACTGCTGGATGTTTGCTAACGCGTTAGCTTAAAAGGTGAATGTTGTATTTAGTGCTGGTATCCGCTGCCCCCAAGTGGCCAAGGTAAATGCAGGTTTAAGATGCTTTTCTGAATTATGCAAGTCCAATTTTAAATTTGTGGTATCTATAATCCAGAAATGAATGCTTATTTCAAGAATAATATAATATTTTGCCACTTACAGTGATCACCATTTTACAGGAAAATGCTATGATAAATAACTGACACCCAAACAAAGAGAGACAAAAATAAAAGAATATCTCTGTTTTATTCCTGCTTTTACATTTACATTTTCTGCTTTATCATTTCACTGTTATTGGTGGCTCCAGAACAGCAATGAAACCCTCTCAGACAATATGAAAGTGAAGACTGTAGACCTTATCCAAGAGGCATTTGCCAAAAGTGAATGAACACGTCAGCTACCTCATGGTTTTAAATGAAACTGCATAAAGGGTTGCCCTGCCATTCAATCTACTGGCAGCCAGTGTGAATTGTGCTGGAAAATCTATTTTGGAGAGCTGGGCCTTTCAATTCAAAGGGAAAAGACTGACTGCTGTAGCGACATCAATCAAACCAGGACGCTGCGTTGGCTCTGCTACAAAAGTGGAAGGTCCAGAGTTCACGGGTTAAAACAGGCAATATAAGAAAAAAGGTGTAGAGAGACGGCTGAGCTGGGGGCAGACTGTTGTTGGTTTCTGCTATCTCCTCAGTGGAAGTGTTGGAGAGGTACCCCCTCCTGTATTAGGTGGACTTCATTAATCTTCATGCCATCTTCTTTAACTAGTCATGTAGAACGGCTCAATAGAAAGCCGTATAATGGGGAAGGCCCAGTGCCAATTACTAGGTTAACATAGTGTTCAGCCCCAGTGCAACAAAGGAATGAGATGGAGGAGGAGAGCTGGCTCACAGGGAGAGATGCACAGCATTTGAATTGACAAGAGATGCAAAATGGATGTTCCTGTGATGTTATTTGACCTGAAAAAAAACTCAAAGGTAGCAATAAAAATATCATGCAAGTAGATATTCATGTAATTCCTTTCCAGGAAGATGATTAGAACAACTGCAACATAACGGGAAAATCACTGTCGCAGTTTTCGGAAAAATACAATGAAGTCTCCCTTCGTCTTGCATTTGTGACGAGTTGGACTGTTTGCATTGGATTTACCAAATTAACTAACTGTAAGTAAAGCTCTGCAGAGAGGAGAGCTCTTAGACTTCACAGTATAAAACAATATAGGCTAATAGAATTAGCAGCAGCAACTATTATTTTTGTCATTTCAGCTAATTCTACTTAACATAGCTAGTTTTTATTGTTAGACCACACAAGCACTTATAAACATGAGTTGTTCTGGCTTGAAGTCTTTTAACTTGAAGGTAAATATATGTACAGCTAATGAACATAGTGCAGCATTTAGCAGCTAAAGAGCAGGTGGTAGAGACCAAAAACAGAGCTAAAAGAGAGTGAATATTGGACTTACCTTTGCTCGGTGGCCTGAAACATGACATCAAATGAATGCTAATGTTGCTAAGTAACTGCTAGATGTGTAAATGTCCGCCATATGAACTTAAAAGGGGGATGATATGTCAACATTGTGTTCACAACTTATTTCCGCTATTATTGCAGGTTGAAGATAAAGGGGCTGTACTCAGAATACTGAGAGGAAAAAAAACAGCGGCTGGGATTGCTTCCACACGGCTCTCACAGACCCCAATACGTAAAATACCTACGTTTTTTTCATGGTCACATGCACCAACATGCACGTGCGCCTAAGAAGATCAGATCACACACAGAGAGAGTGTGACTTCATTCTCTGCTCAGGACGCCATTACTCCACCATGTCTTTACATAGCAAATATTTGTTTGCTGCTATATTAATGTTCTGAATGTCAAGTGCAGCCCCTTTAAGTTGCAAAAGAAACATTAGCATATCAGCAGACTTCAAACCATGCACTGTGAGAATTATAACTCTCCAGAGACCCTCTCTTTTGTAATTAAAAAAAAAAAAATATGTATGGAAACTTGCTGTGTGTTATTAATACATGTTGAGACAAGTCATTGTTATTTCTTTTTAGAATTATGAAAAAGTAATCACGATTAAGGTTTCACAACACATCTGCCGAATCTTTAATTAAACATTTAACTTCCAAATAACAATAAAGTCCAAATAACTGACATTTTTAAGACAGGAAGGGATACATACATTGTTAAGACAGGAGGGATACATTTTTAAGTTGAACCAGCTCAAAATGTAGTTTGGTAACTCTGCACCACAAAACAAAACTTATTGCAACTGTATTCATCAAAAAAACCTATAATAGAGTCACATAAATATAATCATAGAAAATCGTGATTTGTTGTTTTCTCTTTCACTATAGTTCTCAGTCATAGTAAGTATCACTGCTGTCATCTTCCGCCTCCATTTACTTTGTTTTTATTCTTTATTTGACTAGAGGGGAAGTTTGCTGTGCAAACTACTTGTCATGCTGCTGTCAGAACAAGTACAGTGTTGAACTGTACTTATTTAATTCCATGTGATTAAAATGGGACTGGGTCAGTTTGGGAAGGGCCTTTGGGCTACGGTTTTATTTAGAGGACCGAGATTAAACTCGAGTAAAATGGAAATGTCACACCGTCATGGAAGATGCTGCTGGAGTTGTGAGAAGGATAATATTATTGTGATGTGAAGTGATAATTCCGCCCTGTCCACCCTCATTATCCAGCAGCCTAGTGTATTTCTGGCTCGCAGCTGTATGTGTAAGTGTGTGTGTGTGTGTGCGGATGCCCTTTCCTTTCTCCACACACTCACTGCAAATTCACAAAACAGAAAACATGGGGAGAAACATTTGGCATATTTGCGTTTTATTGTTGTCAAGGCGCAAAAATTGGTATACACATATTCAGGACATGTGTTAATGTGTGCGGCAAAATAAAAGGGTGTGGCCTTGCATGAGTGTGTCTTGTGCGTGTTTGGTGATTATGTTGTGTTTGCAAAAAAGTAGTTCCTCACACTCCCCTCACCTCCACCGAGCGACAGCAACAGTGACACAAAACAAAGCAGAAGATCTCATTCAGTATTACATGCAGAGGAGCAACACAAGCGCAAACATAACAGCAGCCCCAACAAACAGCAACAACCCATCCAGATGCAACACAAAGAAATTGAACAAGAGCATGATCTGGAGAGGCTCCACATTCATGCAGACCCCAGCAGTCCGAGATAAGGTATATTTTTGTCGGGCAAGATAAGGGAGAGAAAGCAAACATATTACAGGGCTCAAAATTCTATATCTATAGCTCCTTTTCGTGAGTCCAATAATTCATTCATTCATGGCCTCTGTTTCCTCTGCCTCTTGGAACATCTGCCTCATACATACATCACTGCACTGATAAAGATCACAGACAGAATTGGTAATACACTGCAGCGCTGATTAAATAACTTTGGTGGCACACTAAAATTGAAGCGGCCATGGGATGAAAGGGGACTTATCGGGGGCTTTGTTAAAGGCAGTGGAAGATGATTTTAGGCTTAGGGTGATGTACACAATTTAAGACACAATGTCCTGCAACACTGCCAAGGGATTTAAAAGAGAAAACCAAAATGGCCTTTTTGACCTCTGTCAATGTATTTCTCCCCCCCCACACACACACACACACTCACACACACACAGGAAGAAAGTATTATCCTATATGTGTCGGAAATAAAAATAAATTTAAGGTTAGGACATGTGAGAGAGAAGTTAAAAGTTTTTGTAGAGAACTTTTTATTATTATTCAATAGAGCAGTGTTTTTTATTTTTATTTATTTTTTTGAAATCATATTTTCCCTGGTGAATGTGTCTCTGTGGTTTAATTTATGATGCAACCCTGTTTGGGAACTATTTTTTTTTTGTCTTTTCTTATTGTGTCACTTAATCCAAAAGTGAGGATGAACCTCTATTGAAATCAAGTCATATTATCTCCCCTGAGTGTCAGCTTCCTTCTCAGTCTTCCCGGCATATTATAGATGCAGATGAGGACAGGGTTGACCAGTATCTAATCTAGTCTGGTAATGACATTTTCAATCTGTCGTGTGCACATCTCTGCATGTGAAACATTACCTAGTTTCAATAGAACAACAAATGCATGTGAAGTTTTAAAGATGACCCTAATAAATACTGTTGTGTGTTTTGTTGGAATTCGCTTAACTTGCTTATTTTTTGGGGTCTCAAAGCTACTACTGCTGCGTTTTATTCCTTTTAGTATTTTTTTTTCTTGTCTTCTGACAAGAGTTTCAATTACACATTTGTATTTTTGCTGCATGTGTAAAGATTTCACTCGATTTAGATTCTATTTACATGCGACTTAGAGAAAGCCTCAGTGGAATTTGCCCGCTGCAATTAATCTACACCGATGGTCTAACAGGGATTGTCTACGCAGTATCTCCACAGCCAAATCATACAGTATGAAACTGCATCAAATGAACAGATGGCAGTGACACGAATTAAAAGCACAGAACAATAGTAGAATATAAACCAGAAATGACACCCAAAGTGGCTGTTGATTTATAGCCGTAGTGAGTTTGGTACTGGGCTTCCATGTATATTAGTGCTACAAATCTGGGTCCATTTAGCAGGGAGATGCTCATACATACATCACCGACTCCTGCTCCAAACCAAGGTCAGTCCTTATTGCATCAATCTTTTCAACAGAGGCTACTCCACACAGCAGTAGTTTTGTAACTGTCGCAGCTGTAATGGAATCTTTTTTCTCGCGCTTCATCTTTCTCTTATCACATGAAATATATATTCAACTTCTCGTCTTTCCCCTCATTCTCCTGATTCTTTTTATTTTATCTGTAAAACATTCCCCGGGACCTCATCCCTTTTCTGAGGAGGCGGAGGTGTGTGTGTGTGTGTGTGTGTGTGTGTGTGTGTGTGTGGGGGGGGGGGATTCCAAGTAGCAGAGATATTAACCCCTTAAGGTCTCGATCGCAGCCTAGGTCACTTCTGAATACGTAGATATAACACAATGACAATTTAAAATACATTACGTAAAAAGAGATTTGTCTCATTGATAGGATGCTTTGCTTTGAGTCAGTGACAAGACATTTATTAAAAATCCTTCCACTTCCCACTGCTGTATTTATTATTCACAAAGTCATTTCCCAAAGGTTTGACAGACATAAAAGCACTTAACATCTGTGCTCCGCTCAAAAGTAGTAATAGGATGTTTCTTTCAATAGGTTCTTTTTAAAACATGAAATGTCACTTTTATCTTAAATGCCATAAAAAGCACTCCTCCTGAGTGTGTTGTGCCTAATGGATGTGGTCAAATCACTCATAAAGAAGTGAAGAATCCGAGTGGCTGAATTGTGAGGTGCCAGTTTTAGACATTCATGCTGACTCAGTTTCTGCTGTCCTGATTACTCATGCTACAGCCTCACGTAGTACTTTAATAAATGAAGAAATAATAAAATCAATCATTTTAAATAGCACCGGACCATTTACGGCGCAGGCAGAAGAAAAAAAAGAGTAGACTTTTAATTGATGAACTTGACCTGCTTTTCCCTGATAACAAATTTCATTTGTTCTATAAAAATTATGCTCAAGTGACATTATTTGACGGGATCTTTATCACCTGCAGAGTAAATAAGAGTAATTTATGCTGTTTAATTTTGAGCATGGATTATAAATCATGGCTGTATCATACATTACGGCGCTTGCATTGATGAGGGAAGTGAGAGCGGGGGCCAGCTGATTGGGTTGTTAAGGTAGCAGTACAAAGCAACAGCAACAGCAGAGACTCATTCTCCCAGCATGGTTCTTTACAGCCGGGCAGATTGATGCAGATGATAAATGATGATAAACACCCAGCACAGCCGAGTGGTGAAAGATAGACTTTTAAATAAATTATAAAGTATGCATCATTAAAAACCAGACAACAGCTTGATGCAGAAACAGATTACAGGTATGTATATTGTCTTCCTGGCAAATAATGCAGTTCAAGTTAATAATCATCACTGTAAATCCAGTTGTGTTGCTGTGCATGCTACATTGCCTTTGCAGTAATAATAACATGATCAAATGATACAATAAAGTGCAATCCGTAATAATAATAATAATAATAATAATACTTAATAAAAGAAAGATAGATTGTGCTTTGATATGACAAAATGTAATGTGAATTAATACGGACATCATTTCTTTTGCAAAGGCTGATTGCAGGCATCGCGCTCCTGCAGGTGAAGCCTTGCAAGCTCATTGAAGCAGTCATACAGTCTTGGCTGAGAAGACCCTCAGATCCTCTGTCAAAGAGATGGCTTCTGACAAATATCAGTCTGCAGTCACGAAGACATGACAGCTGTCAATCATCTCCTAATAACGGGGAACCAGAGCAGCTCACTAGCCGGGAGTTTGACCTGTGAGGCCACACACACAAACACAATTTGATTCATCTATCTATCAGCTTTTATTAGCAAATATAAAATAGCAAGGGGTGAAACATGAGTAATATTCAAAACAGCAGTGGAGCGGTTCACAATGCCAGATAATATTGTATTGCATTGCATTGCATAAAAACAATCAGCAGAATAGCTTAAAGAAAGAGTTTGATATTTTTGGAAGATATGCTTATGTGTGGGTGCGATTTTCTGGTCTACATATCCCTGCCTCTGCTGAATTATTTTTATCCCAGTTTTATACCGGTGGGGACAAAATCTATCCCCCCTCCCCCCTCAAAGTGATCAATGCTACTTCACCAATAGACCATTATATACCTAAAACAGAAGTATTTTAAACTAAGCACTGTAATGTGATTAGTCTATAGTGCCATAGAACGATAAAATCTGAGCGGCAGTTGCTGGTTGTATTTAGCCGCTGCAGAGCTCCGGGACGCCGGCTACCAGCGGCAGTTGTTTAGCCGCCAATAGGTGACTGTGAGACGGCTACAGGCACCACCAGATGATGGTCCTTTCAGGGGCCGTGGTAGTGGAGTTTAGCCAGGAAAAGTAAGCGTCATGCGGCGATGACAGTTACGTTTAGGCACCAAAAGGACTCGTTAAGTTTAGGAAAAAGATCGTGGTTTGGATTAAAACACTCCCGAGGAACGAACAAGCGTTTCCTGGGTGAAAGTATTTTGTTTTGGCCGCGAAGAGCTTGAACACAAACGCTGTGTTTTATGTTGACACCATTTTGGGTTATTTCATTTTGAGATTATTTTCCATTGGATATTGACGTTATGTAAATAAGTGTTTTGGCATGGCAGGCCGATCCATCCATCTATCCATGGTACTGAAATGGTGATTTAATTCTTGCATGTTTCGTTTTGCTGCGCATGATCAAAAAACAATTTTCACATATCGCACCCTGCTTATGTACTTTAAGTTAAAAGAGAAAGTGCATGGCAAATATGAAGCTACAGCTTAGCTTAGCATAAAGACTGGGAGGAGGGGGAAACTGCTAGCCTGGTCCTGTCCTAAGGTAACAAAAACCACCTACCTGCACCTCCTAAACTAGCACTCTGACATGTTTTCATGCTAATCAAATGTGTTTGTAGCTTGAAAGACACTAGCGCGGCCCGCTGATTAGCTTACAACGCTAGTATTTCGGGGCATAGGGAAAGTAAAAACAAATTGCTATTTATACCACTAAAAAGGCTCAAAATATCACCAAACTTCAATGGTAGCATAATGAGGGTCCCTAAATGTTAACCGAAGCATTGAGAACTTTGTAAGTGTACAGACAGTTTATTGAAAAGATAGATTATAGAGACACTCACGTTCATGTTTACATTCCGCCGCCGTCTTGAAAACCAGTCATGACTTACAGCTGGCGATGCAAACTAAAATGAAAAGCAATTTGCTCAATATATCTGAAATAATCGCACCAATGTAAAACATAACATACTTACTCAGTGGATAACTGTCCATCTGGTCCCTCCGGTCTGGGTCGCCGTCTCCAATTTATTTTCGGGACATGGAAAAAAGTTTCAAGTACAGCCCTGTTTATCAGAGAGGGGAAATCTTCAGACTGTACAAAACACTGCATCTCTTGGGTGTCGCGACACAACAGGTCCCACTCCGTGCAACACAGACACTCCTGTTGGGTGGCCATAGCTTCACAATGTCCACAGGTACACCACCAGTTTCCCGAAGTACGAGGCTGTGTTGCGGCATTGACTACCGCTAGCTCTCTCTCTCTTTCATGGAGCTCCTGCAGCTCAGCGGTCCGCGCTAGCGTCTTTCAAGCTACAAACACATTTGATTAGCATGAAAAAAAATGTCCCAGTCAGCGACAGAGTGGGTACACATCTGTTAATAACCCCTAGGTTCGTTTTGCGCAGGAATTGTCCTTTAACTGGCACTTTTTGCACAGACATTTCTGGACTACTGAAGTATAACATCTTTATTGTGTAGGATTATTTTCTATTTTCTAAAAACCTGAACAGTGTAATGTTCATGATATTCATTCAGTGCTAATTGTTGCTTATAATTTATGAAAGGAATTATGGTCTGTTGGTACAAACCTAAATTACAAACATATTGAGCTGTTCACTTATGCTCAGGCACATCATATTATCGTTAGCTGGGAAACAGACAGGTTTGATTGTTGCCCTAAAGAGGAAGGCTTGGTTTGCTATGTGATTTAGTTCAGATTAAAGGCAAAGTCCAATTCATGTTTTATTGCTAATTATGACGATAATTAAAAAAAAACTCTTTTTGTGACAGATTGTTTGTGTACTGTAGAGCTTGGAATAGGAGACACGGTTCTTTATTGCAATGTAATGTTATATAGAAGTTTTGTTCTTGTCTGAGAGTTGTGTTAAACACTGTAATTCAACTGTATTATTATTATAATTTTTTTTCAAAGTCAACATGGGCTGGGCACTTGGCATGAAATAACAAATGAATAACATAACATGAGATGCATTTCTGAATGTGCAAAATTTGAATGTTTTGTTTGGGTTTGAAAATACATTATATTTTGACATGTTGCCACTTTTGGAGCTTTGAAATTCAATGTGAACAACTTGGTTTAAATGATTCTGGTAATCTTTCATTGTTAGACTAAGCTGTAAATTCAGCCCACATCTTTGAAAACTTTAAAAGTTTACTATTGAAGTCCTTTTTCCATCGGACTTCTTAAGTGTCCACAATAAAGAACGCCATCTGCCACACAATACTGATCCCAAGCGTGGATGCTGTGTGCAGCACGGAGCGCCATGTATTCAGATGAAAAAGGATTAATAATGCTCTTCCTCCTCTCGTCTCATCCTGCAGAGCTTTATGAGTTCCTTCGATCCCTGCTTTCAGAAGCCATTAGCGCTCTTCCTCTTGAGAGATAGAAGGCGAAGCCCGGAGCCATAGTGAGACTCCTCTTCCTGCTCTAACTAGAAATGACACAATGTCAATAAGCATACTGATTATTCTGCCCATTTGTTTTGCGCAATGCAGTTAACGAGCTTTATTATACAAAAGACATTGTGAAAACCCAATAACCATTCTTTATCATTTGTTTTGATGAGAGTAATAGAGTGGCTCATGCGGATGGCCTGCTCAGTAGCAACTTCTGTTAGTGGAGCACACAATGGATGGTTTTACCCATCTGTAGCGGGTGTATGAGAAAGGAGGAACCCACATCCGTGTGGAGGCCTCAGTCCACTCCATCGTCTTGAAATGTTTGTGTTTCTACATCAGCTGTCCTCCCAGTTCACCATTTATCTTCCCTGAACTGTCCTAACCTTTTCAAGCTTTCACTTATGACAGATTTCAGATACACTGGGCCAAGCCTCACTGGGAGCCAGCTACAGTATCATACACACAACTGTCAGTATAAAAGGAAGCCTACACATGGCCCAGCACACTGGATTGGCCCTCTCCTATACAGCCACATAAATCTCAGCGGCATCAGACAGGTGGGAGGAGGGTCTGGCAGATGTGGCAATGAGAAATGGAGGTAGTGATGCCTCAGACAGGTCCTCTTCCCAACCTCTGGCCCTGTTACTCTGCAGAAAGCCAAAGGGTTGTAGGAATCTAAACAAAAGGTGAGATTTCTGGCACTCCCAAGTCTACACTGTTATCCCAAATTGACTTTACTAGAAATTTGCGTGGAAACCCGTTGCCTTAAACCATTTAAGTTTTTACACAAAGTGAAACTCAACAGGTCAAGTTGTATCATCACAGATTGGTAAATTGATGCAGTAGACATCATCAAGTTTACATTAGTAGTCATTACTAAAAATCATTAGTTAACATAAGTTTCTTTTGTTTAAATGTAATTAATATGAAACATTAGTCCCTACTTCACAAGGCTATAAAAAGATGTCATCCATATAAATATGTTTTTGCCTTCATAACTTTCAAGAACAATGTATTCAATACATCGGTTCCAGTAAAACAAAGAGGATGACAATGCATAGACTATAATCTGCAATGTGCTCTACATAGATCTGTGTACCCATACTCCACCTCACTGCCCAGAACCCATCAGTCCCCACCCTGGTCTCGGTCATGGTTCAACAACAAATGTAGAACATGAACACTAAATCAACCATAGAAAACTAAAACCCACGTAACATAAATGCACACCCAAAACTTTAAAAGAACATTATTAAAAAACACTTTAACTAGGACAGAAACCATGTAGAACATATATTTTTTCCCAGGATCCTTTGCACTGCTTCAGCGCAGAACAGTTCCAATGACCCCGGCCCTCCCATCCCAAACTTTTTATTAAACAGCACAAAGCAAGCAGACATTTTTAAATGTTAAGTATTTTAAATGTTAAGAACATTTACATATTTGTAACCCTAATTTAACAAGATTACATGAACATAAGTTACTTTATTTTCTAATTAACTAAGACCAGCTTTGACATGAAGAATTCATTATTGCTAGGCATTACACTTCAATTATTGATATTACTGTAACATTATTTATATCAACTCAACAATGAAATCAACATTTTTATTAACTTATTATAGGCTCGTTAATACTAGAGAATAACTCTAGATGACAGGGTCTATTTCATCTCTTCAAATAGGGAAATATGTACTCTTTTGCGATTAATCTCTTAGATCACTAATGTACTTATAATGCTGTAGAAATATTATATATAATAAATACTCTTTTTATTAGATAAACATGTGTATGTGGTTGTTGTCTTCAGCCGAATTTGACAAGTAGGAGGAAATTCCCTGGTCTCATCTTGGTGTTACAAACAGCTCAAGGAAAAGATAGAAACATGAGATCTCTTGTTGGATTTGTGCTATCCTGTGGGGATAGCTGAAAAAATCATTTCTAACCGAGAGCCTTAAATGAGCAGTTCTGAAGCGTACTTGATTGACTGAACCATACAGCCTGTCATCTAATCAGCGAGCTAACCAAGTCTGTGCTGTATTTACCTTGCCATTCACTGTCTGTTGTTGTTGGAAAGCTGAAAGACCAATTCACTTCTCTTACTTCACAGCTACAATAACAAAGCCAAGGCACACATGCAGTCTGATAGGTCCGGATGATTCGGTGTGCTGAATGTGTACTGACATGTTTTTGTGTGTATACTTAATAAAACCAAGTAAAACATATTGATAATAAAATTAAGAGAGGAAAAGATAACCAAGACCTTAATATGTGTGGTCATGAAGTGTAGCGCAACTCCGTGCCACTTACATTTGGATTTCACAACGTGGCAACTTGTCATACCACACAGCTCCAGTCACATGCGTGGTCTCCTCCTGTGGGCAAAACACTGAGTGTAATGTGGGTTAGTTACAAGAGACTCTGGCTCGTTTACTTATATCAGCGATATGACAGGCTGACTGACGATGAGCTTCTGAATTTTGTTGGCCCTCCTTTATCGTCTGGCAAGTATCTGACAAAACTGATTAACATTATTACACTCAGCTATAGGCTTATGTAAAGCACTTGTGTGACAAAGGCACAAAGATTGTTGTTTATACACTATGTCCAAATGTAAAGAGATACAGTAAGTGAGACCAGAACACTGCAAATTTGCATGTATCATATTCTTTTACCTCTGCAACAATGCTTGCAAATTCAGACATAGACATTTCTTTCTTTTAGAACTGGCCTCATGACAACTATTTGATACATTTTTTATTATGTATTGTTTGGTCTTGACTCAGCTAAGGGACTGTGCAAAACGTGTTGGGTTGGTGAGGCAGGCTGAATCATATATATATATATTAGATATATTAAATCAAGGCCCTTCACAGTATTATGAATATTGTCTTTGGAGCCTTCTGAATTAGAAAAAATTGCAATACACTACCTTAAAAATTTGAAAAAAATTATAATTGTGGGACAAGAAAGAAACACCTGCCCTGCCCTCCCAAGAAATAAAGACTACCCTCGCTTGAGCATACATTTAAAATACATAACCCTGCCCTTTTTCTGAGCCTCCACCCTAAATCACTATATCATTTTAGTGTAGTCCCTTAATTGAACACTTGGATTCACATAACAAGATATTATGTATATTAACTTAATTGGTTAAGGTTATGCATCATATTATTATTTATCATAGGTGAGATCATGGCTTTTCAGACATTGACATTATACCATTTTTTTTATTATAATAAATTTATTTGAACATAGTTTCCATTGCACACAAATACTAACCACTCTGTACCTTAGACAATTGACCATGCTATCTCTAATCTCCACCTTAAAAATCTGGTTTGCATTTCAGGTTGAGGTCACATTTTACACTTTTTTCTGCACTCAGACAGTTTTGAGTAAGCTCTGGGTTGGTAAGTATGATAATGTGCACAGCTAAATTACAGTACGGTGTGCCACAAGGTTCCGTTCTTGGTCCTATTTTAATCTCTCTGTACAGATTATGTCATCCGTAAACGTAACAGCAGTTTTTTCTGACGTGAAATACATTCTCAGTGTAAGATTATTCAATGTTTCAAAAGTTAAACACCCAACTGATGGGTATTTATATTAATTCATCAATCAATTAAACCATAAAAAACACCCTAAATGTATCATGAGTCCATCAAAAGCAGTTAATTAGCAAATGATGTAATGGGGTTGGCTTTAAAAGAGACGCTAAGCCATGTTTGTGACTATGACACAGAAAGCTGCATTAGCTCCAGAAAGCATCAAATGTAGCAGGTTAACAGTAAGGATGTTTGCTCTGAGGCATGGTGGGGGTGGTTGGGCGGTGGGGGGTGTTTTCAGCCATCTCCTTGATGGGTTTGCATTTCAAAAGACCTTGGTCCAATCCATTAGGGGTGTAAGAAAACAAGATGCTCCTCTCCAGTTGGACTAATTAGGTTTTTTTGAGGGAACCTTCCTTATCCTTAAATTGCTGTGGGGATCCAGATGTGTAACTAGGCTAATGACTGACTGGCTAACAAAGAAAAATGGGCTGTAATCCTTGAACAGCACAATAAGTCACCTTCTGTGAGGCAGTAGTGGATTGTCATTGTCCATGTAGCTCTGCTCACTGCGCCAACCTACGGTATACAGCCAACCTTGATCTATTCGGGGGTCAAAGCATATGCAAGCTCCCCATTATACTCTAAATAGAGTGATTACAAGTCCATTTACATGTGGCAACATCCTCAGTGCAGAGACAGAGGAGATGAAAAGTGACCATGAGAGGATGGGAGTGGCCCAGGGGGTGAAGGGTGAGAAGGCGCAGCAGTGTTGTGCTGAAGCCGTGTGTCTGCTTTGAGGCGGAGTAGAGCTGACAGAGGCCACCTCAAGAGACTCTTCACTCTCCATCAAAGAGCTGAGAAGAAGAGGCAGGGTCTGTCAGGGGTTCCCAATTCCTACAGAGCACCCACATGCTGCACCTCCCACCCTAAACACCTTTAGTCAGTCTCGCAATGCTCCTCGCGCTGCCACAAGCCTCCAGACTCATTGGCAATGCATGACCAATCCCCAGCTCAACCACCCAAACATCACCAGAGTTTAGCACTTAGAACATGACAGACACGTCCAGGGGGCTTCATTTCCACACAGTCTGCAAACACTGGGATCATATGTAGACTCAGCTTGCAGTGTGTGATAAAATCTTATTATAGGGGGTATCAGATTAAACATACAGTATTTCACATCACAATTATCAAACAATATTATATGATATCTGATAGAAATCCTAAACTATTGAGACAACTGATATAAGAATTCTCCCGGTGGAAACAGCCTGACCATATCTGGACAACCAATTTGACTTGTTCCCCTTGCAAATTGAGATTCCTTCACCTGCACCCCCCACCCCCCCCTCCCCCCTTTTGAACAAGGGCTATCAGTTTTAATTTTCCAAACTTTCTCTTTTCCATCAAAATTGGGTAGGAGGAAGAAGGGGAATATAGAGGCAGAGACCACCATTCCAAGTTTTATCTGCTCTACAAAATGCCGTTATCTTAGTGCGGTGTCAAGAACTCTATCTCTTTTTTTTCTTTTTTTTTCAGGTGACAGGCACAGACGAGAGATAAGATTGGAAAAGAATCCCACTCCACTGAGTAAATAAATAATCAATACTCATCTAAATGTAAATGAGAAAGTAGCCCCCTTTGATAGGAGGGTTTTTATCAACCAACCAATTTTCTACAGGCACTCACTGGGCCTCAACCAAATCACCATCATTCAGCTCCCATGTAATGGATAAGAAAAGGGTGGGGGAGGCGGCTATGGGGGGGCTATGCGGGAGAAAAGAGGAAGGGTCATCTGAGATCAGCCATGTTCAGAGGGCTGCATCATAGCACAGGCCCCATGACTACTGTATGCACAAGCTCTGTTTTGTGACGAGATGTGTTAAACACACATTAGGATTTTCCTGATTATTGCATGACAAATAATGCTGCACAAGCTTGGGAGATAATAATGATGAAAATGGTCAAAAAAATGATTGGGTACAGATTAAATATAGAAGCAGCACGCACACTCTTTTGTCAAAAGTGGAAGAAGCAATAAGAAAAAAGTTTCTTATGCTATAGATCACAATATAACTTCATTAGTTGACCATTTATTACATCAACTTTCTGTACCTGGATAATCTGTGAAAACATATTTTCCTACATCGAGCCCATCACTCTATGTCTGATGAACCTAACTTATCACATTCACTACTGTCAAGTTAAATTCCAGCAGAACTTCCCTCCAAAAATCAAGAAAGACAAGTACACGCTACGATTATTTCTCACGCTCTCTCTCCTGTTAACATTTTTGATACCTCTGCACTTTCCTAACCTTTGTTGATGTTGTATACGTGGGACGAGATTAGCAATTTATTGTCATCACAATGCACTGCTCTGACTTTAAATTGATCCAATAAAAACCCTCAAATACTATTTTCCTCATCCTCATTGCATTAGGTTTTATTTCATAACTCATGGATGTCAATAATGGAAACCATTATATAGCAGTATACTCAATAACAGAATTTTCCTGCTTGAAATGCATGCAGTATTGATTTCATGTTTTTTTCTGGGTCCATAAGGGCAAGTAGCGTGGCGGAGGTTGTTTTACTGTACTCAGTCCGCAATGCAGAAAATAACATGGAGAGCACAACGAGAGCTTCACTGCTAAAAAGTACATCTTTAAGAAAATAACAAAAAGACCAAATGATAAAACAACTCTTTTATTACCCCTTAATATATTAAATATAGGACAATTCAAATGTACATTTTTTGATTTTTGCTTTCAGTTTAACGCCACACATCTGTACACGTCATACACAGACATTTCAATGCACACAGTCAAGCAATCCAAACAAGAATGTGTTATTTCAGATGCTATTTAAACTATAAGCACTACTATGTTTACGATTGCTGTGAATGTAGCATGCAAGTTATTGGCTATCACTGTGCAGGACAAAGCTTATTTTTCAATCAATTTATAGTTTATAAAGTATGAAATGAATGTGGGCAGCTGTATAGTGTCTGATGCTGGTACAGTACTGGGGAAGGCTCCAGGTGAAGCTGTGGTCTGTGGCCGAGCTGCTTTTGATTTTTATTGTGCTGAATTGGAATGACAGAGCAAAGCATTTCACAGAGTGTGTCTTCCATTTCTTCCCTGGGTTCCCTCCAAGCTAGCCTCTCGTGTCCCATGGGAAACAGACCCATCCAGCTAATATGCCATAAGCTGACAGCCCTCCTCTGAAATGTGTGTTAAAGAGCCGGGTTTGAAAACATAAAGGCATTCTTCAGAAGCTGACGCAATTCCTTTTAGAAAATCACACCTTCCAGTACATGCAGAACGTTCACAGCTCTGTTAATACTGGACCACATGGACATAATACAACATCGTCCATATGAAATACATTTTCCAAATTCAGCACAGGCACATGGAGGCAACAAAATCACAGTGATGCTTTTAGCGGAAAATAAAATGTCAAGAAAATGGACTTTACAGTATTATATGCCTCTGACTCACTGATATCTATGCAATTTAGCAAGTACATGAAATTGCCCCAAGTTTTCCAACCTCGGCTGTAATCCGCTCAAAGAGGATTTGCAGACTGTTCCTCCAAACCATTTTAAATCAGACAGAGCTTGCGAGGGTGAAAAAATATCACTTAAAAAAAAGAAAAGAAAAATCTTGACAGGACAGTGCAGTATTAATGTTACACCACAGCTGCTTTTGTTTAAATCCAGCACATTTACACCTCTTAAAAATATTGCAACACTGCTGCTTTATAATCTCAATCTCTGCAATTTCACTCTTTGATGGTCTTAAAGAATATGCTGCTTCCTGACTTATTTTCCTACGAATTACTGAATACCTAAAATGTGCATTTATCACACCACAAGGGCCAAGCTGAACTGCAACATTTAGACTATACCCACACCTACTGAGACTCCCTGTTGTGCCGTTATTCAATTCACACAAAAATATTAAAGCCAGAACTTTTAAGTACAAAATGCAATATTGCTGTTTCATAGAGCAATCTTTCCCAAGCACATTGTTCAACAACAGAATCACCAGCCGTTTAAAGACCAATACCAGAGACCATAACGCCTTTATAGTTGGTGTTGTCAACTCAATTTTCAAATTCCACCCCACACTCCGGCTCTTCTATTGAAGTGTCATCTGATCTGCTGAATTACTGACAAGGCCACAGTCATCACCGTATCGCTCTGCCTCTCTCTCCAACAGCAGCCATCAGCAGATGCATTACGTTCACCTTAAAGCAGGGAAATAACAGCTCAGTGGGAAAAAAAAGCTGCTTGGATCCAGTGTGCCATCAAACTTTCAGTACCAGTGTCTTTTATCTGGAGGATTGCATTTTTGCTTATTGCCTTACTACTGTGCTGCTCACAGTATCATAGACACAATTTTTGTTATATTTATTTAGATATTAATAGCACATATGATAAACTACTGTAATGTAACAGCCAGCAAGCTTCATTCAGGTGCAACGGGACAGCCCTCTTTCCTAAAAATTACATTCCCATACAACAAAATTACATTCTCAATTAGGCTACGTTTCCAGAGAAACATATTTTGTGCCAGATTATGTTTGTCTTTGATGTATCACAAATACAAAGCAAAGATTACCGGAGTCTAATTCCTTGTTTGTCTGGCCAATAAAACAGATTCTGATTCTGATTCTGAAAAAATACGTTTCTAATCAAAGTCCACGTAAGGAGGAGTTTGGCCCGGGGTGGATGGATGCACATGACTTTCACCCAGCAGACTGATGTTCGTGTCCCATGTGGAACCAAAAGTCAATGTTGACTTGTTTAAAGCGTAACTCTCGCCAAAATGCAACCTAGGGTCTTTTTGTGAATGTACAGGAGTCAAACTTTCGTTTAAAAGCATATTTAGGACGGAATCGCCACTTTTTACCGTTTTTCGGTCAAATGGCCTTTTGAACTGGAGTGCTAGCGGCACTTTTATGCTAGCCTCAAAATAGCTATTTTTAAAATACTAAGAAGGCTCGACACAACATGAAACTTTGCTCCAAGTATCACCAGGGTCTCTACACCCTAACGAAAGCATTGACAACATTTTTTGTTGTCACAGAGTTTACTAAAAAGAAAGGTTTTGAGCAACTCACTGTAGCTGTTGTTCTTCCGGTCGCCGTCTATCGAGCCAGTCAAAAACAGTCGAGGGAGGAGAGTAAAGATGGAAAGCTCCAAAAGCTTAGTTCTATATAAATGCACGGATAATTCGTTGTTTTGTCGTTAGTGAAACACAATATTGACCTTGCAGTTGAAAAAGGAGCCTCATATAAGAATGACATTTCCTCCTATGGAGTCTGTTCATTCGCATTCGGAGATCGCCTATTTTTGACTGGGAAAATGGCGGATAGTGTAAACAACAACTGCTAACGCGAGTTGCTCAAAACCTTTCTTTTTAGTAAACTCTGGGTACACAAACGATGTTTTAACAATGCTTTCGTTAAGGTGTAGAGCCCCTGGCGATACTTCAAGCAAAGTTTCATGATGTATTGAGCCTTCTTAGCGTTTTAAAAATAGCTATTTTGAGGCTAGCATAAAAGTGCCCCTAGCACTCCCATTCAAAAGGCCATTTGACCGAAAAACGAAAATACGGTAAATCTTAAAAGTGGCGATTCCGTCCTAAATATGCTTTTAAACGAAAGTTTGACTCCTGTACATTCACAAAAAGACCCTAGGTTGCATTTTGGCGAGAGTTACGCTTTAAGTAGAATACTTAACCTACAAAGTACATAGGGTACTCAACTTATGTTGCGTACCTAACTTAAATTATGTAACACACATACTTATTTTAACCCAAACCATTATCTTTTTTCGAAACTTGACCAAGTAGTTTTGTTTCAATTCACAGCCTTAACCACATGTTTAAAACAGCGTCTGTTTACAACGTGTGCTGGTCGCTGGAAAATATGTTTCCATCAAAACGCAATTGAGGAAGCAGTTTCGTTGTATGGAAACGTAATTTTTAAGAGACAGGGTTGAATGGGAACACTTAAAAAATAATACATTTTTCAATTCATTTTTCAGTTTTTAAGCATTTCTATTAACATTTAATTTAAAATATGTTGTCTTGTTATCTCTATCGCCATGTGTGCCTTAATAGCTTCATAGTAGACTGTAACTCAACTCTAGTAGTCAACTAGTAATAATAATATCAACTTTATTTGTATAGCACATTTCATACACTTAAATGCAGCTCAAAGTGCTTTACAGTGTGGTATTAAAACAAAACACAATAATTAAAGAAAACAGCATACATATAAATGACAACATTCATAAGAGGAGTTCATAAGAAGAGAATAGAAAACAATAAAAAGGCACAGAGCTGAAAGTAGAAAAAGTGGCAGTAGAAAAAAAGTTAAAAACGAATCACATTAACTAAATGCCAGCCTGATTCGGTAAAACAGTTACCAGAGCTCGCGTTTCTGATTTAACTGGGCAGAGTGCTCTACAGTCTCGGAGCTTAGAAGCTGAAAGCAGATTCTCCGTTTGATTTGTGGGCTACTTTGGGAACAGTTAAAATACCAGTATCAGATGATCTGAGGGCTCTTGTTGGCTTATAAGGAATTAAAAGGTCTGCAATCTATGAAGGTGCTATATCATTAAGAACTTTATATGTTAATAAAAGAACCTTAAAATCAATTCTAAAAGAGATGGGTAACCAGTGTAGGGCAGCTAAAACAGGAGTTACGTGCTCTCTTTTCCTAGTTTTGGTTAAAAGTCTTGCAGTTTGTAGTCTTGACTTCTTTGCACACCAAGCAGAGGGGACAACATTGCATGCATGTGTATGAGCAGAGGTGGTAAATAATCACTAGCTACCAGTGCTAAATGAGCTCACTTTTGCAGTAGTAAGACCCAGATGACCCACACAACTCATCACCTCACATTGAAAGATTGAGCAACCTCACCAGAGACTCTGGTCCCAGAGGCAACAGAACAGCTGAGGGGGTTGGGGGTCCCCCGGGAAAATATCCAGCTCGCTACCAAACTCAAGGACACCGAGTATGGCATGGAAAGGTTGCCAGAATCAAACAAGGACACTGGGACACTTGTGTTTTTGCTGGTGAGTGATAGTGATTGTTGTTGTATTTCAGCCTCTTATCATGCAAAAGAATGCCGCCATATTCAAAGCTGCTGCTACTACTCTTTAACTTTGCACCTGTAAGAACTCTGTGGGAACCCTTATTTTCCTACCTGCTCTTGTGTGATTGCTTTGTGCTAAATGACTAAAAGAACTAGAGGGATGAGTCAAGCGTTCACTGTGTTAAAGTCCCATCTCCCATCTAGCGTTGAGATCTTATATTGCAAGCAACTCTCTCGCACCACGCAGTTCAAAGTACGTATTACAGCTAAGGTAGCCTTCACGCTTCAAAAAGCCGGTTTCTTGCTCTTTTCAATATCCTTTTTCTTTTTCTGGGCGAAGAAGAAGACTCCTGTTCCTGAAATTTGGATTTTGAATATGTGTGGTCCTCCATGTTTCCTTTCTTCAAACTCGCCGGGGGCCGGGAAGCTACGATACCTGTTAGCAGCATTAGCAGCACCTGTGAGTTTATCATGTGAAGGCGAATACGCGAAAGGCGGAGCAGTATGTCCTGTATGTCCCTTACCGTCTAACGTATTTCAAGATGGAGTGTGGATATGGAGCGTCTACCCCAGTTCATGCAAATGAAAATATAAAATTTCAAGCCAAAAGGAATACTTTGAATTGATGGTGGTGGTAAATATTCATGAAAAAGGACAAGTTTTCCTACCTTCCTACTTGCTGACTGGTAAATATTTTGGTTGGTTTGTTCAGCAATCATACTACTACTACTACTTGGAGTGAAGCTGAATATTTTAACTATTTATTACTTTTAGCTGACCATTTCAGCTGCTTTGTAATACTTTAAGCTAACTATTTAAACTGTTTATCCATTACTTTTAGCGAATCATTTGAACTGTTTAGGCTTTTTTAGCTATTTATTTCAACCATTTATTCAGTACTTTTAGTTACCTGTTTGAACTGCTGCTAACCAGTTTTTACGCACTCTTACAGAACAACATGTAGTGTTAAGGTGTTACAGCTGATATATTCTTTTAATCAAATCGTAATTTCAATTCTTTTCAAATTAGTTGAGCTGATTCACAATCTTTCCACGTACCATCTGGCAACAGCAGAAGTACCCCATGGGGTGAAAATACCCCTGGTTGGGAATCATTGGTGTAGGAGACAATTTGCATTTATTCTTAAGCTTTCCATTGCCACTTCCAGTGGGTGAAAAAGCATCCCGAGCTACAACCACAGTTTCCATTTTGGAAAACAGGTTGAATCAATATGGTCTCAATTAGGGTGAATGGAACTTTGCCGCAGATCCTTCAGACCTACATTTTGTCCTCAGCACAGCGCCACTTAGAAAAAACCCATTTCACATACTGTAGGAGTCCTTTCAAATTAAGCTCCATCTCTGATCATCTGAATACTTCTAAATATGTTCTTTCACAGATTAGGACTCTGTGTTTCTTATTTTTATTTTTTATTTTTTTTAAGTAATTGCACTTTCTGCCTCAGGCACCATCACATAAGAGACCCATGTAACTGCTTTAGAGACGTAAGCCCCTTGAAGACTTTAGCTCCTCTATTATTCATTATCGAATGGCCAAGCTGAATTTTGATGCACTTCTGCAAAGGGTAAAGAGACTCTTTGACCTGCAATATGTAGGATCAAAATAAATGGCCCAAATACTGTGTATGCAGTAAAGCCTCTTAAAGTTGTACAACACTTCTCTTTTGTCTCATGTTTTATTAGAACTGGCCCAGACTGGCCCCATTAGAACGTTTCATAGTTTCACAGTTGGTGGCTGTAATGTACCAAGAAACATAGCAATGTGCCAGCAGGGAAAAGGGAGACTGTAAACTAGCAAACATGGATGTGAACAATGCAGGATTTAGAACATTTCAAAATATCGGCTTTGCAAACATTTTATGAGGAAGGAAATGCATTCAATGCATATGTTTGGCGTCGATGCATGTTAGTGATAAACACTGAATGTAAACGTATCTTTATAAAATGGGTAGCTCCAATCAAGCAATCTGATTGGTTCATAGCTGTGATGTAATAACCACATGTCCAATACCTTTGCACAATACAGTAAGTATCACTCCACGTCTGAGAAAGAAACGTTACAGCTTCACAAAGTTAGCTAGCTAAAACCTGATACAAAGTAGAAACATTTAAGGTCAACTTTGCCCTCCTGAAGGTCCTAACTATGGAGGAGTGGAGGATGGAGCAGAGCAGCGGAGGTCTGGTGCCACAGAGGAAATCCAACGCCGTTCATCTGCACACACTGCCATGACACAGAACTTGTTTAAAATCGGTACTTAAAGTATTCCTCGAAGGACATGCTATATTTTGAATATATTTACCGCTTTACCTTGCTGTCAGACAGCCCTTTCCAACAGGGAACTGAAGCCGTTACCATTGCTTTCCTAAAACCCACCAGACTCCTTTGACAAAAACAGCAATTTTACCTCGCAGAACACAGGAGTTGCTGGTCTACTGCTGCCTTGAACGGTTAGTTAGTTTGTGTTATTGTGTGATTTCGGGTGAATCAGAACTAACTCTTTAGCGTTAGGCAAAAGAAATAGCCTATGCCAGCTGCTAGTGTAGGCTAACGTTACTTGTGTTCCATAGAATCCGTCTCGGTATGTGCAGGAGGGCCTATTTTATTGTGAACATTATTAATTATAAAAGAAGAAAAAAAAAATCTATTTTGTGTCAGGCCTAACAACACCCCTTAGCTGTGATATAATCATAACATACCATGGCCTGTCATGAGCTATTGCTTAGTTGTTTACAAGAAAAGTCCATTATTTTCTTCCATATAAAGGGTCAGTTTACCCATCTAGCCAGGCAGATAGTTTGGGTTGTACTTACTGAGATTCATCCAACACCGAGACCTCAGGCGTTCCCAACACATGCACTGTTTGAACCAACAACTCTCATTTCTGTGAACTGTGCTAAAAAAAATACAGTTCACAGTGAGGTTTGTGGATAACAAGGTTCATTTCTGGAAAGAGACATTGCTGTTGAGTTTATCAGTTTGAGCCCCACAAATGATATTCCGTTCACTTCCACTGTATTAGCGTGATGGGAAAAGTCTCCCTGGCAGTTCTCTCAAAACCTCAGCTAATGCAACTGACACTATCTACATCACTAGACACCACTAGGGGTAATTGAAAAATATGTGATTTTTTTTTGTGTGATTTGAGTGAACTGACCCTTTAAGTCACGTGCGTATACAGAGCTCGTTTTACTCTCTACACATCTACTCCTGGTAATGCCGTCTCTGAGCACCATTCCTGATGCTCAGGTGAGTGTTCTCCTAGTGTGAATTGCAGACCTTGTGCTGAACATTGATGCACTGCCTCCATTACCGCCCTGCCTCCTTCCGAGGAGTCGACGCTATTGTTTATGACACTGACACATGCAGTAATGGGTATTTCACTTCTGCACCTATACTGAGCGCGTGTTGAAACTGGAAACACAGATAAATATGGTGCGTATCCACAACATCCATAAATTTCTATTTCATCAACTGAAGCATTAGACTGATCACTAGGAAACCACAGTGCAGTGGTAGCATTGCTCATCGGGCCCACTGCTATTAGAAACTGAAATCATAATTGTTAAGAGCAGAAATAATCCCGTGGGTAAAACAGTTGCTTCTAAAAACTCACTCTCTGTTATTTCTCGGACTTAAACGTTCAGGGAATTCAAAGGCGCAAAACTTCTGAAACAGATTGAACTGGAACCTCTTCTCAGGAAAATCATCAAACATGTAAAGATGTGTCTCGGGGGATTTGAAGAACTTCAGACATACTGTACAAGTCAGATGAATCCTCCAGTACAGTACGTCCCTGCAGACTGGGGAACATGGCAGCTGTCACTAACAAGGAAAGTCATATGCCACTCTTCTCCTTTATGTTCAAATACAAACACAGACTCTGGTGTATTGGTGCCAGATATTTTCAATTATCTCGTGTCAACCTTTATCTCTTCACATTTACTGCCGTGCAGCTGGATTCCCTTTTTTTTCTTCTTCTTCTTCTTCATATTTCAAGCACCGTTGTACTTCAGAGGAGAAGGAGGAGGAGAAGATCACAACAGTTTCATCCAACTTTTATGTAGGTGTTTTAGATTCGGGTAGCCTCGGGGTGTTTGGTGCACAATGTTAAATTCTTTAACAATGCTCTTAGTGTGTGATTGTAAAAAAAAATATATAAAAAATTAAATAAATAAATAAAGAGAAGGCTCCCAGGAAATGTTTGTCTTGAAGAAATCTTGTTCACCAAACAGCTCATTCATTTCAAACATAGGAATTATCAGTTCAGATAAAAGACTGATCACAGACGAAATCCCGCGTAGTCACGGTGTCGATGGTAGACATTTGCATTACAGAGGAGCTGTAGAGCACAGCATGCTTTTTTTACATCTCCTCAGTAGCTTTCTATTACAGTGCAACAAACAGCCTTTTTCTGTTTACATAGCAAGCTTGCATCAAGTGGAAGATTGTGCACATATAATTACCATAATAGGCGGCCACCGGGTTTGCTAACGTGCTTCTCTGGATGATGGTGCATGCAGAGACTTGCTGAGAGACAGACAATGTGGCGAAAAACCCTCAGTATATCCTCATTTTTCCAGACCCTGTTTAGTACATGGGTGTGCAGCCACCCCAGGAGCAGAGAGGTTACCCCACATCTGGAGAAATGAGTTTGACCCTCTCAAAGGGCACAGGAAGTTGCCCCCGAAAGCTGCAAACAAAAGCAGCAGTGGCGAGCCGGAGCCCAGAGCGCCATTCATCGCGGCTAATGACTTGTTCATTAAGAGTGATGATGGATAAAGACTTCTCACGCTGAGATGAAATCAAGATTTATATGCGTTGTTTCCTCACCCAACTTGTGGGAAGATCATCATCATTTAATTCTATCTCTGCGGCCGGTGATGGGCATCCAGAGAGCGGGCTATCAAACGGTGCAGTCAGCTGGCAAAATCCAAAACGTGCCGTTGGCACATCTGGAGCTTGCCGTCGCAGCTGAGGGTGAGCAATGGCTGCTGGCGGGTGGCCAAATTACAGGCAGAGACGCTTCAGGACTCCACAGCCTCCACCCTGGCTTCTCCTCGTTTAGATCATCATCATTATTTATTTGCTTATTTATTATTTTTTTCCATTATGTGTGCTGTGTTGCATTTCAACAGCACTTTTTATTTTTTGCTCAGCATCAGCGCATTATCACACTGTGCTAGACCCTCGACCCACCTCTCTCTGTAGGTTCTTATCTCGGGCTGGAAATAGGCCCCAAGACACTTCATCAGTGTCCTTCACCCTGCTATCTGCTGCTCCCAACTTTTATTAAAACTTCAGCCTTTATCAGCTCCTGGGTAATTCAGGCATGACAAATTGGGCACCAGATGCCACCTCCATTTGAGGCCGCTGTACATCTCTTGCTCCCCTATCAAGACAATGGGAGGTGGCGGGCGGCAGCATTGTGGGATATCCACCTTCAGCCCACCACATCAGGTTACTTCAGCAAACTTCCTGCAACCATCTGAATGCTGAAAACAGTGTGTGCCATTGGAAAAGTTCTTCACTCTGCATCTCTTCTACGTCAGTGCAGTGCCACTCACCGCAGCCTTTTTAAAACAAAATCTGTAATCTCAGACAGGAGAATGAATACACATTAGATGTCCCTTCAACAAGCAAGTGCCAGACTAAACTTTTTTAGTTCCGGATTTAGTTCTGAATTGAGAAATGAACCCCAAATAAATCTTCTAGTGTCGTTTTGTTTCCACAGTTATATTTTTTTTATTGTAAAATATCATGGGTCAAGTATTCTATACAGCAGTCAGACACAGTGCATCATTTAAAAACATATACTTCATATTACCATACACATTATTGTGCATCAGGTATGTTTGCCATGTCACTACTGTAATATTGAAGCCCCATCATGAAGATGTTATCATAATGTATTGATGTATGATAATACATCTACCTTTATGGTTTCTGCTACAGCGTTGTAGAGAAAAATCATAGCAGTTTTTATGGTGACGGGTGACAAGTGACTTATTTAGCATTGTCAAAATCATTATTTTGTGTTGGAACGCCTCTGCATGAACTTCTCAGCATTATATCTTCGCCTTGAGAACATGAGCTGTGCAATCATTAAAAACAATAAATAAATAAATAAAACGTATTTATGGAGGCTTGTGTTTCTGGGCCAGAAATCCTCAATTAGCTTTCCCATGGTGCTTTTGAATGCACTCATCTTGATGACATGGACAAGAGGTGCACCGGACAGCTCATATTTACTGTCTCCTCCTCCTGCACATTTCATTTTGGGCATGTTTAAAGATAGGACATAATTTATGATGCATTTAAAAAAAGGGGGGGGGGGAATGTGGAGCAGAGTTGTACGCTCTGTTAAATAAAACCACAGCCACTCCGGGATATAGAAAAAGAATCAGTCAATGCCATTAGTTCATTTATATCACAGAGATTAATTCTGTGCAGGGTTTTAGCTGAAACCGACAATAGACATCTACTCACATGTGAGATCACCTCATTCCGAAGTAAAAAGGTTTGCAAGTTGACAACCTTCATTGCCCTGCACATGGTGAAGCTATAGTTGGATCAGTTACTGGAACTCTTGAATAGTATTCATAGTGCTAGTGACAGTATTCATGGGATATGGTCTCTACCTAGACCTGCACATCATCTGCTCCTCAGGGGATTCAGCGAGGGTCCTGCCTGTAAATAAGAATCCATGATAGAGGGGCAGCAGGCGTGAAGCATGAGATTGGAAACCAAAGGCATCACACTGGGCTGTTGGATCTTAGTGATGTTTAGCAACACATAACTCTACACATAGACCCTGGATTTGGCATGAGCTAGCACACACCCATGCACATAGGGGCAGCCAAGCATGTGAGCACTCTCTCGCGCACTGCATTACAGTGAACTCCCCCTCTTTCGCAAATGTATAATGTCTTTGAAATTAGTTTGCAATAATCAAGGCCCGCTCTTGCAAAGAGTTTTTTTTTAGTTCAGCGCAGGGGATGTGCTGGGAATGAAATGTGCACAAACAACGCAGCATAGATAGATCCACTCTCATTATTCCAACTGGGTTCTATTTTAATTTCGCTCTAACATCCACGTTTGGTTCTTCCATGCCTAGCACAGCACTGCTGGCCAAGATGCCAGCTGTGTTTCAGGGCTAAAATGTGTTTTAAGAGCTGCTGCAGGATGGTAATGTGTTGTGCAACCTGCCAGCCCATGAGCATCCTGAGGCAAATGGGAGAAGCAGTGGTTAAAAAGCAAGCTTTTTTTGGGCTACAGCCAGGGAGTAATCTACCACATAAAGGCATGGCATAACCGGGGGCTATCATATGGGATATGCTTCCCAAAAGACGTTATTTTTTTTAGGAGACCTCCCAGTATTTGGTAGCAATGGAATTTGGCACTAAAAGCCTCTTTTAGTCAATTAACATTTAAAATTAAAAAACACTTTACATAGCCATGTTAAGTAAATTAGCAAACAATAGATTCATTTGTCAGTGATGTTGAACCACAGCAGAGAAAACGCTCACACTGAACAGGAAATGGAGACTGACCTGAAGATAGGCCTGGGATGTGCTCTTTTTCTCCCACACATTTACCTATTGGTTTGAAAAATATACCAATTCCCTGGCTGAAAAGGCATTCATTTTGGCAATTTGTTATGTCAAATAAGTTTGCTGGGTAAACTGGACTTGGGTACATAAGCCTGTGATGAATAGCATCCATTAAGCTGGAATCTTACAAACCTTAAAGTGAAAACATACCTAAAACAAGAGCATCATTAGGAAAATGAGCAAAGACCTGAACCTGGAGTGTTTCTGAGCACAGATGAATGATGGCATCACACCTCAGTCCATTATAGACTCTATTTATACACAGGGACACAGAGGAGCAACACTAGTTGGAGGCTTCTCTCCAATTAGGTTATTACTGGTCTGGGAGGCTTTCTACTCAAGGAAATTTCAGAATTGAAATTGTGTCTTTAATCAAGCATGAGGGAAATACTTGGCTTTTAATGTTGTTTCTTGTAGTTGGAATCAGAGAACTTCCTTATGCTAAGTGATATTTGACTATTTGCATTCAGTATAAGATCAAATATTAAATCAAAGTCAAAGTAGTACATTTTCTACTGATTAATATCCCTTCCATGCATTGATTCCATGTTTGCTTTAAAAATTAGTCACATAATGAGTAAAATGTATGGCTGTAATGTCAATAATGGATATTGTACAATATAAAGATCATTGCTAGGGTGTGTTGGCACTGCAGTTTCAAGAGATCAGCTATGAAATTGCTTTCATAGCATGCGTCCAGTCAGTGCTGTGATGGTTTTACCAGCCCATTGTCCCTTAGAATTTGATTCATATTGGACAATTATGCACCTCACGTTTTACATGCAACATTCAGTGCCAATGCAGGAAGAAGTGTGCAGAAACTACAGCTAAAATCATATCCACACTCAGGTATCATAATGTGTATGATTGGTGACCAAGAGTATCACAACGGACATTTATTCATATGAACATGTTATGATTCAACTCTTTACATGAAGGTTAAGGCTGGCATTTCTATACTATATTTTTCTTATTGTCAACAAATCCCATTAAAAGTCCAAAACCAATAACACAACGCCTCATCTCTTAATACGTTCCGCCTGTAGCTCTGAAGTCCTAAGCCCATTGTTTCCAACTGAAGATGCAAATCTTCTTAAATATGATTTTATTCCTAAAAAATAGGTTCAGTCATTTCCTAAAACAGCTGGGCACTGCATTTTTTAGTAAATGGTACTCAAAACATGATAAATAGTGCATTTGTTGGGGACTATTTTCAGCTGTGGATCGATACACACCAGCGGGTATTCATGGCATTTATGTGAACCCACAGTGTGGCTTATTCATGTGATTTAAATAGTGTTTGGACAACAATGGAGCTCTATGGCACAGAGGAATAAGATATATCTCATTGATGTTGGTCTTTTCATGAGATGTTTTGACAATTCAGTCATATACAGTCATATCCCTTAAAGTGCTCATATTATGCTTTTTGGCTTTTCCCCTTTCCTTTATTGTGTTATATATCTTTTTTGTGCACGTTATAGGTTTACAAAGTGAAAAAGCCCAAAGTCCCCCCCAAAGGGACTTACCATCTCCAACAGAGAACACTGTTCACAAACTGCTCCAAACAGCTCTATTGTAGTCCAGCCTTTGAACGTGCGTCACTTTGTAACACACGTTATAATGCTTGCCTAGCTGCCAGCATGGCACTCCCTCATGCTCTGCAACTGACAAGCTAGCAGTACTTACTGCACATGTGCGACTCCCAACAAAGATGGGATAGAAGTGTGATGCCTCACTCTGTAGCTAAAACAGAGAGCTCAACACACAGGGTGAAAAAAAGAGCTACAGCAATGTGCAGTACAACACATATATGGTGTTTTCTGAAAATTAAACCACATAAACCTATTCTGGTACAACCTCTAAATATAATTATGAACCTGAAAATGAGCATAATATGAGCACTTTAATGCCATAGTCTATCCATGCCCTTGTTCTGAAGAGTTAGTATAAGGGATATGAGCAACAATGTGTTGGCAATAAAACATGGGGCCAATGTGAGGTATAGTGTGGCCCCTAGCACGCAGCCTGAGTGACAGGTCAGCGTGTACAGCCCTGGAATTCCCCTGCGCTCCTCCTCATCGCAGGACATGGTGGCCTCACTTGAAGTCGAGCGAGGAATAAAGGATTGCCTTCTGTATTTTTTCATTAAACTTTTCTTTTGTTACTGAATACATAAATCCATTGTGGCAAGATGCAATATGTATCATGGCGCTCCACCTGCGGACGTCTCATAATGGCTGCCATGTCCCTCCAGTCAGGGATGATAAGTGAACCCCCCGTGAATGTTAATGATAGTGATCATTCTGAACCAGCCCGCCTCTTCGTCTTCGCTCACTGCCCGGGTGTCACACACAGGGTGGCAAGGTTCAAGGGACTAAAATGAAAACAAACACTCAGGGAAGATGTATAAATGAATAAAGACGGAAATGAATGAATGAAGGGCTGGATGAATACATACATACATAGCTGCACCTGAGGAGAAAATATAGCTTTGAAGAGGTGTATATATATATATATATATATATATATATATATATATATATATATATATATATGCATGGGCTTTTACTTTTAATTTACGCACTGTTTTATTTTTATAATACTGATTAATTATTGTGTTGTTTAATGCAAAGTCAATGCTTCTGTAATATTTTTTATGCAGTAATACGCTGGACTTATTTCATTATTTACAGGGCCAGTAAACACTGGGGAGCAGGTGGGTTCAAACAGATGTGGCTGTTCACATGACCGCAATAGTCTGGGCTTCATATCTGGTCATTGCTCGTAAACAGCTTTGACAACGTGCACACTTGCAGGGCCAGACAAAGGCTTGACTCAGCTAATCAAAACTGACAATACTGAAATCACAATGAGCCTTTTTCTATCAAGCACTATAAGTCAAATGGGAGATGAGCTTAAGTATCCCAATAATCTTGAACAGCACCCGCACAACAGAGATAACCTGGAGCGTGGAAAGACTCTGCTGCGTGTTACCAAAATTATACCAACACTTCCACTGTCTAACAGGAACCTCATTTAATCACATTTTCACCCCTCTCTGTCTCTATGCAACTTTCTCCCTTTCTGTCTCCTTCAGCGTTCGGTGGATTGTTTTGACCAACACAGCGGCCTCTCCAAGCAACACACCCAGCTCAAGTAACAGGCAGGGGAGAAAGCAAACACAGAGACCATGCCAGCTCATCCCCCTCTCTACATCTCACTGCTTCCTCCTTGTCTAACTTTGCCAAAGTCCTTGGAACTTGCCAAATCCGGTCATGCCTGCTTAGCTTGCTGGACTGATTGTGCCAGAAAAGAAAATAAGACACAGATGTATACAAACTCTTGGTGGTGCCAGTGGAGAGACAGCTAATGGCTTCATCCTGACCCGCCCATTGTAGCCGGGCACAGGTGGGGATAATTAGAGATCTCTCTCTCTCCGCTCAAAGTCGATCATTTTCCAGTTGTGACAACCGAAAGGAGGCTAAGATGCTAGGCCACGCCCCTTCCCGTCATTAACCTCCTTACTGCCATCGCAGCCTTGGTAAGAACAACAAAAAATGCCCCATACAGCTTCTCCTTTATAGTCGTTGACACCACTGGACCCTGCCTACCAATGGTTTGTGTTGGCAACAATGGAGGAAAGTCAGAGTTTTCCAAATAGACGTCAAGTAACATCCTGTTGGAACCTTCCCATGTCAGGCCAGACTGTGTCATAGCAGTGGAAGAAGCACAGCGAAACCACAAGCAGAGAGACTCAGGGAGTGTTTCTTAGCCAAGACTAATCTAACGCTCAAAACAGCTCAAGCTTGATAGACATAAAAAGTAAAAAGAAATCAAATACCTTCAAAGTGCACCATGAAAAACAGTTAGGTGTCTCAATCCAGATTGCTGCCTCATTTGATAATTTATGTTCCTGAACTCCAGATGTTTGAATGAGCTCCAGAGTGTGACCTCTGTCCTCTCTCTGGGAGACTTCGTAATGAAATAATCCCGCATGAGCAGTTCCTGATGCAAAACGGAGTGCTATCATATAAAAGGCTAGAAAAAAAAGCCCATTTCTCCCCCCTGCGTTATCCTGAGTGACAGCAGAGAGACATGTGTCTTCAGATGAGAGGAGGCGAGTCTCATTACGCCGCATTTGGTTGACACTGAGTGATTCAACTGTTCCTGGACAATTCAGACACACTGATATAAAACACATTAAATGTCTTTCACAGCACTTTACCTGACACTGTTCATCTAAGCTCATCTGTTATCCCTGACGAGCCGGCTTCAAGTCTGGGATCAGGACTGTGGTGAGCATTGAGTAAAATAAAAAAAAAATAAAAAAAATTAGAACACGAGATCTTTAGATGTAAAATATATCAAATCAATTTTTTTTTTGCTCATAAGTATATGATTTAGCTCATAAGCATAATATCCTGGTGCTGTAATGCCAAATTTGAAATACACAGCAGTGGATGTATGCTTTTGATAAAGTTGATAGACCACATGCAAATAACATCATCAACAAATATTCTAATCTTAGTTGATAAATATGGGCGTCTGACAAGGTAAACCTTCCTAAAAAATGATATTTAATGTTGCACAGTAATCATACATGACACACCATAATATGATTTCAACACCGGCAGGCATGTTAACACTTGCATTCATGTACAGTTCCTCTAAGAGTGACAGGCACAGAGACAAGATGACACAGTGAGGATGAAGAGGAAGCTCCATCGTCTACATACAAAATCCAATGAATGGAAGTTGTCTGGCTAGTTCCCAGCTATTTTACTATTATACATTATACGGCTATGCAAAGCATGCAATCATGAAAAAAACTCCAAAACTATTACTTCTAGAAACAACTGCATTCTCTGTGAACTAAAGGAACTATCTGATAAGTCACTTACTGTACATTTAAAGTGAAGGTTTGACACTTTGTCAGGGGTATTATCAAAAACCAACAAACAGGAGTCAGCACCCGGAACCGCTACTTGTAAGTCCGTAGTCAGGAATTGTTAGCCGACATCGCTCCTCTTTGACACCGAGGCGTTGATCCTCATTCTTGCTGCAAAGACTTTGAGGTGAGAGTGAGGCGAGGAGTAGAGATATGGCGGAGGCGGTGATAGGACAGGTGAGTGGAGAGGATGCCAAGCCCAGTGGTCAGCGGGTAACAGAGAGAGGGCGGCTGTCACATCCTGCTGACTTAGCCAAGACAGATGAGACAATCAGCAACCCAAGGCCCGGACAGTTCTTCAACCCTGCCGCATCCTGTGTCTGAGGGCAGCTTTCCACAACATCTCAAACCTGAACTCACCTTTCCCTCTGCTGCAAAGCGGAATGCTCTCAAAGTCTTGTTTAAACACCTGGGTTGTTGGTAATGCTAATGCTAACTCTTTAAGCTGCATACTTTAAAATATTAATGTTTAAAATGATTGTATGTAATGTGAGAGTGGTCACTTATAGTGACGAACCCACAGACAATGATAACCAGACTCTATGGAGTGTTTAATTACCATTACACTTGTTGTTTTGGTTTTTCCCGCAACTTTACTGTTTTGGTTGACTCTAACAGCTCTCATTGACATTATTTTCAGGCACAGCAGGCAGCTGTTTTCAGCTAAAATATCTCTGAAAAATCCAACCTGATCTCAAAGAAATACATGAAATGTCCACGACCTCTTAACACCGCATTACGTGTTGCTGGCATGTCTAATTACATTAGCCTGGTCCTACCAGACTCTGGTACATGTCATTTGTACAGAGAGTCTGGCCTCTCTCCATTGACAAGTGTTAACTTCCTTGAAGGCGGGTACTCTGTTGAAGTTTAAAACTATTGGATCTGCCCAGAGCCACTCTGGTAGCCTGGCTCCGCCCTCCTACGTACTGTCGAGTAGGACCAGGCTAACAAGAGGGGAGATGACAACAACTATCGGCTTAGCAACGCTAGCATTAGCCTTAGCCAACTCCTTCACCACTAACGGAGCGAGCTGGAAAATCAAACAGTTCCCGAACATCAAAACTCAGCAAAGATTGTTCTTGCTCGGGCTTTAACTTCTGGATATTCGGCAGCGTTGCCACAACGGACCACATCTTTCTCCGCCGCCATTACGGAACTATAACTCAAACTAGCGCACAACCTCAACGTCATCGTTCTCAGCCACTCCCTCTGTTCGCTGATTGGACCGCCAAATATTTGGTCGGAGAAAACCCAAGAATATGCCGCAAACCCAGGTGTAGTACTGAAGGAAAATGAAAATTGAGCAGAAGTACATAGGAGGGCGGAGCCAGGCTATAATTACATGCCACTACCACGGAAACAATTCAGGTTAATGCAACAAACAACATTACTAACTACAGTTAGTAAGTCAGAAAAGATCATGGTTTGGGTAAAAATATGTACGTAAATAATATGTATATGTAATATGTATGTTTTTCGTATTTCAACTCTGCGTTGAAAAAATTGTCAACGTGGACATTTGGTTTCACACGGGACACAACAAGCAGCCTCCTTTGTGAAAGTCCCGTGTTTGTTTAACAAACCAACCACCTCGTCCTTCTCCCTATGCAGACTTTGAAAAAGTAGAGAGAGTGGGACAGGAGACAGAATTGGACACAGATAGAGGTAAAGCTTCCTCTTGGTCACAGACACTGGACCGAGTAAAACGCTGATGGCAACATGTAAACTGAACCGGAGCAGAAGTATGGTAAGCAAAGGGGTTTATGAGGAATGTGGTCTTAATTTTGATAAGCGCTAACATCAATAAAGATGGTGTGAGACAGGGGCAACCAATTATCTGGATCGTTGTCTCATTTGTTTGTGGTAATTATACCAAGGTGTCACAATTAATTTGACAATGACATATTGATGTTTAAAAATGCCACACACTGCACCTTTAAGCAGTGCTTCAGATATTTTGCTGAGTACTTATGGGTATTCAGTATTACCGCTGCTAATGATGCCCTTGTATGTCCCAAATAAAAAAAGTGAACGTTTTGAAGTATGTCTGTGTGTGTGAGTGAGTGTGTGTGTGTGTGTGTGTGTGTGTGTGTGTGTGTGTGTGTGTGTGTGTGTGTGTATGTGTGTCAAACATGTCCTAAAGACCACGCTGGACCCCAGGCCAGCTTCCAGCCTCTCTCCTAATTGCATTGATTTTTAGCACAGTAAATCTAGCTGTGTCACAATCTGCACTCCCCAGGCATGATGTACTGCTCCAACGCCAGCCTGCACGTCTGCTCCCAAATTTGCTGGCTTAAAATCTGAACTGTAATGACGTGATTAATGCGTGAATTAATTAATTGCTAAATGTATGCTAATTGTTTAATTGGTTGCCTGATCTATATACGATCATTTATGAATTAAATGAGTTGATTTACAAAGTTTATTGATTAAATGTGACAATGAGTTATACGGCTGACTACCTGATTTGCAATTTTCCCAATTAAATCCACAAAGTGTGGTTTTGCAAAGTGTGCCCTATCCAAGTGATCTATACCAGACCTGACACTGCTGTACTTATTTATGAAATCAGACAGCTGATAATGATGCATTAATATTAATGCAAACTGTAAATTTTCATATTGCTCTGCAGAAACCAATCCAAGAACATTTTTCATCCATCTATATTTCACATTTTTAATGCAAATTAAAGTGGAAGTCCTCGGTAAGGTCAGGTATCTGGGAGGAATCTGATTTTTTTGGGGTTCAATGAGCTACAGGTGAATTATCCTTGGAAGACATATGAAGGACAATTTTAAGGAAACATTCATGAATAAGCAGCAAATTTCAAAACAGACATTTTTGTAGCACATCAAGAGCATATATAAGTGTGTTTCCCAACATGTCTAACTATTCCTTTAATCAACAACACTGATGCAAAACATCCAACCATTTACAACAGCTCAAACTCAGCGTGCTCATCTCTCAAGTCCCAACAATGATGGATGTAAAAAGCTCTGATTTATGAGAACTTTATTAAGATACAACACAGCTAAGCTCTCACTGTGTTCAGAGTGTCCTCTCAATGAAATAAAAAAAAAAAAAAAAAAAAAAATCCACAGAAACAATCACCTGTAGTCTGGTACTATGACACTATACGCTACACTCCACTTCCTGTCTGTGAATTACCATTTTTGTTGTTTCTCCCTTGGGGGCTGGAGGACATGCAGGGGGATGTTGGGAAATATGGCATTATGGCAACCAATACAGCTGCCCCTTTAGGCGTGATAGTGGGGGATTGTGTATGTGTAGGGACTATCTGTTCCAATGACCCATACCCTCTGAGACCATACACTATATTATCATTACAATAACATCAACTGTTGTACTCAGCAGTGGGTTGTGACAACAGGGTTTAAATGTACATAAGGAGGTTTTCAAGTGTTTATTATTGTATTTTTCAACAAATATAACTCTTCCTGGAAAGCAGCAGTCGTGTTTAATTAATGGATAAAGGAATTGTGTTTATTTATTATAATCAATGTTTAAGTGCATATTGTAATTAGATTTATTAATGAAGCATTTATGAATACTTCACTCTCATGACAACTGAGAAAACTGATGCAGATGTGGCTAAAAGCTCCGGAAGAAATCCACTAAGTGGACATTGAGTTACGATTTTTATCTGCTTAAATTTATAGAAATGTGTTATTATCCATTTTATTTAAGTGTTTATATACTGCTCATACATGATGTGAAGCTAATGGGGACCCTCAAGTAACTTTGATAATAATCAGGCTTCTGAATTCATTGTTAAAAAACTCTCATCTCAACTTAAAATGAGTAAAAACAATCTGTTGATGTACACACTCAATAGCAACAAGGCTCATCAATATTTTTAATAAATACTGTAGGTAATAAATAAAGCGGAGGTGCAATCTAACTTGCTAGGCTCAGCACTAGATTGATAGGCAGGGTAATTTACAGTATTGAGCTACAGGAAAACATTCATTCATATAAACAGACAGCCACTGTCTGCTGCAGAGTATCTGGATGGGGTGCAGATGGAGAGATGGAGGCCGAAGCTGAAAGCAGTGAGGGAATCTAAGTCAATTTCAGCGCTTTTGAGTTAACTGTATAAGTCGAGCTGTTCTAATGATGAATAATCCATTACAAGCAGAATTATTGTATCCAAAACAATGAGTCCAACGCTACAATCATTTACATACTGGGACAAATGGATGCCTTTTTAACATAAACCTCCACATCCACCGTGGCCAAAGCTGGGTCATACTGAAGCTGGCAGGAGAACCAAAGATGATGAACAAAAACACATGCTCAGAGAGAGAGAGAGAGAGAGAGAGAGAGACTTTGTCCATCCATGACCAGTTTGGCTAATTTGTTGTGGTCCACAGCCAAGATTTAAGCACGTAAAAGTGCGCGTTTGTCTGGACAAACACTGGTAGTCTTTTTTCATGCAAACGGATGAATTCCAAAATAGAAATCCAGGTTTTTCACTGAATTCAGAACTGCCAAGAATCCTACCTTTCAGACACATTCATCTTCGTCTTTGTCTTGTCTCCCACCGTCTGTTTATTCTGGCATTCATCAGCGCCATTACTGCCATGCCCGTCAGATCCCTTGGAGGGAAATGAAAAAGCAGTTATTTTACAGTGCAGGCTAAAGGTTAGTTCATGTAGAGGGAGTCTGGCACATCATTTCTAGCATGCTGGTATGTTCTGTATTGCACTGCGTGAATACCAGAGCAAAAGGACAATGAAAGTTCATCAAATGCCTCTGAATTTGCTATCTTGGTTTTTAGAAAAGGTTACTGGAAAAAAAAGAATGGAAGTGATGCAGAAAACCGTTCTGACTAACATACACTGTAGGGATTTGATTTTATAGGCTGTCAGGATTCGTCCATGAAGTTAAAATGACCAAAAGAAACTATTCTTACCACAGAAACAATAATAAAAAAAATAAAAAAAGTCCTCAACTTCTCACTCGCCATTTAAAAAGAGTTTTACTCTTTGAAAAATCTTTCCACGTGAGAAAAGTCACATTGTCCGTCTCAAACGCCTCATTAGAGTATATCCATCCCTGTGAGAAAATGAAGAGCAATTAGCTCTGTTAAATTCTCCAAAAGGCCACGCTGCCAATAAAAAGAAATGATTGTACAGGTGGCAAACATTGCCTTGTCTTCAGGAGAGGAATGCACTTGTGCTAATGTCGGTGGTGTTGGTCCAGAGGTTACATGGGTAGCTCGTGGTGATTTCTTTTTTGTGTGTAGCTTTTTGTAGTTCCTCGGAGGTGATGAATGGCAATGGGTATAGTGCCAGTAGCGATGTCTCTAGAAGTAGCTTATTCTGTGCTGCCAAGCATGATTTATGACGAGAAAGGGAGGGGGGGAATCTCTGACTTCACCATTTGCCCTCCTGCACTTTTCCATATCGTCCAAGAGGACTTTGGGGGTAGTGGATTGACACAGCAACTGCACACATCTGGTTTGGAGATATAGCCAGGCCCTTTTCAAGCCAACAAACCATTTGAAGAAAATTGCTGGAAATGGGTTAATGGAAATTTGATTTTGCATAAGAGGGAAAACTACCCATGACAAAGATTATTATTGCTCTTTGAAAGATTCCAGGAGTTGGTTGTCTTCTCTAACTCGGAATAAGAATAATGTGCTTGTGAGCTTTTTTGAGTAAATGTACATAGATTACGGAGAGGATAGATCTTTTAAGCATGCGTTCTCACAGGCAGGAATATTGGATGCTGACTGGTGATTCAAATAACACTGCTGAGTGCAGGTTTTCTGAAGGGTGTGTTAATTGAAATATTGCTGCGACCTGACTGTTCGCAAGATTTAAGTCTCTTTTTCTATTTCTGAGATGGAAATCACGTCAAAATGAGATGCATTTATGGTAGCTGGAGCTAGGCTAAATCAACTGTATTTTTTTTCTTTTTTTTTTTTAAAGAAAAGCATCAACAATTTTATTGAAGGAGTGTTTAGTACACAAAGTGCTATTCAGCATTTTGTCTCCTTTTTCTCTCCTTTCCTGCTCTAAAGTCGCCTCCTTCCCCCCATGTAACACTTTATGACAAGGAAAAGAGAAGCATAGAAGTTAAGAGTACATTTTTAGCGTTTGTAAGTTGCATTGGTGGAACCAGTACTCAGTGTTGGTCAAGTTACTTGGAAATAGTAATTAGTTACTGATTGCTGATTACTTCTCTAAAAAAGTAATCCAGTTACTTTACTGATTACTTATTTTCAAAAGTAATTAGTTACTTTACTAAGTTACTTTTCAAAAACATGATGCACGACCGGAATAAAACAGTGGAAATTGGCAGCATGTCCTCGACAATATAGCCAGCGACGAGCTTCTTAAGTTCAGCGGCACTAAGTCCTGTCGCTTTTAAGTCTATTTTCACCTGTTTAGCAGGAGAGGGGCCCTCGGAGGTTCGACCGGTGGAATTGGATGTAGCAGCGGTCATGTCAGTTGGGGGTTCAGGGATTTTTTCAGTGAGTTTCACATTCCTGTGCCGGCTTGCTATGCGCTTGCTCAGATTTGAGGTGGAATTTTTCGCTGTAGATACAAGTTTTCTTCCCACGCAGAGTGTACAGCGGACGCTGATGTTTTTGTCACCTTTAACCGAGTGAAACTCAAAGTAATGTCGGTACTTCCAAGCATTAAACGCTGCATGGTCCTGCTCTCTCCCGCGCTCCATGTTGTCTCTTGTTCAACACTGCACATGTCGGTGTTTACCGCTGACGTCGCGGCGCTCATACGTCATTGTCACTCACGAGACAGTCTCACGAAACAAAATCCCGGTTAAGTAACGCAGCTTACGGGGAAGTAACAGTAATCTAATTCTTGTTTTTGCAATTGTAATCCCTTACTTTACTCGTTACTTGAAAAAAGTAATCGGATTACAGTAACATGTTACTTCTAACGTTACTTCTAACGCGTTACTGCCCATCAGTGCCAGTACTGCACTCTACTGTCCTATATTGGGGTACTCCATTTTCTGTTAGTCCTACTTCAGACTTGTATTTCCAGTTAATAAAATCTTTCACTATCACTTTCACTGATAGATTTGATCTGTAGTTACTTGCAGATTAAGATTTAACAAACAAAAGCCATGATCAGTAAATTAAATGACGTATGTTAAACCATACAACATCAACACGACATAGAGCAGTTTAAGCCAGTTTGATCTGCTAAAACATTTAAACACATCAACGATAATACAATTTTATATAATATAATATGTAAACACTGTGCATTTAGCTGATAATGCATCTATACATTTAGTCTAACGGAAATGTTTGAATGTAGGACTTTTACTTATAATGGAGTATTTTTACTTCTACATTTATAACGACTGATAAATAAGTTAGAAAAGGTTGCCATTTTAAAAGGCAAAACAAAACAAACCACAAAAGTCCTCAACTGAAACATTATTAGAAAATGTTTTGTTTGTTTGTTTTCCAATTGAAATCATATTTTTTAGATTCATGTGTCATTACTGTACAGAAGAAAAAAACTATAACGAGAGAGAGATGATAGAGATGTGTACACTGGGTCAAGTGCTGTATTCAAACTCATAAAGATATGGTAAATACTATAACCCGTGATGCCATAAATGCCCAATAAACTTTGCACTTAAACAGATTTGCAGCATTAAAGAGGAATGCTGTGTCCCTGTAACCTCAGGCCATTAGTCCATTCAAACAGGAGTTCCAAATTTACTTTCCTGTTCCAAACAATCCACTGTACATAATATACAGCAGCTATGATGAACGTAATGCTAATGATGCAACTTCAGTCTCAAGTAATTCTGGTTGAGCATTTTATTGTTCAGACACGCTTTTAAGGACCTCTGTCTTCCTAAATAATATTCATATAAAATCAATGCGGTTAAAACTTTCAAGGATTTTAGCACCATAAGGATGAATTAGACATTCAGAAACTCTATTAATTTCCGTGGTACGTGGCGTCATATTTAGATTTAATAGAAGTTTTTAATGAAGCAGATTGGAAAAGGGATCCTTGCCTCCATTACCGGATGATGGATAACTGAGAAAGGTTAGCACCAACTCATTAACACTCTCTTAAATTACGAAAGTACTTGCCGCTCTTTTTCTCTCTCGCCACCTTTCATTTTTCCCCTTAAATGAGATAAAATAATATTGAGAGGATGAGCGTTGAATCAGGTCCAACCATAATTAAATGCACTGATGGGGTTAAAGTGTTCTCTAGTGCTGCTGCTGTTTGAAAATGTTGCCGTGAGTTAAGATCATGCGAGGCACTTATGTTTCAATCCACACGGCTGTCTGTGGGAGTGGGATGGATACGTGCAGAGTACACATCTACGTGCTTGAAAATAAATATTGTAAAAAGTATACATGTGTACATGTTATTAACACTATAAAGGTACCATACAGAAAAAAAGATTTTGTTGCTGCATTTCTTACTTTCTTTGGGCAATCAGTTTTTCTTCAACTGGCCACACTGTTTTTAATTATGAGCCTACACATTTTTTATTATGGCCAAAATGTGTTTGACTCAAGAAACAAACCATTTGACATACAAATGAAACAGTTGTGTTTATGTTCAAAGATTAATAAATACAATAAATAACTAATAGTCAAATAAAAACAACAAAATAAATATAATGTACAGTTCAGTCTTTGCTCATATGTGTGGTGGGCCAACAGCATAAAAGGGTTTTGGGTGTTTTATAAAGAAAAACACATCGCTGAAGTATTGCCTGTACATTTCAATCTAGACACTCCCTTTGGGCAGGAGTTGCCCCGCCCTTATTGATCAGTGTGACGTTTGTACATGTGCACAACTGTTATCGTGCTACAGTTTGTTTTTGTTGAATCCTTATTTGAACTACTGTACAATAAAATTGCAGTAGTAAAAATAGGTTCATCACACTTTAGACATTAGATTTGTGACAACAGTTCACAATCGGAAAACTTTGTATTCCGAGGCAAATTTCAGATTTGTTAAATGTGCTCTGCCAAACAATTGAGAATACTATACTATACTATACTATAAGGCGGTGTTGCAGTCAAGATCACCTAAACAGAGACCAAGTCATCACCAAGACCAGAGTGTATCGAGACCAAGACTTTGAGGGGTTGCGACCGAGTCAAGACCAAGACCAGGGCACTGCGTGTCCCACACTGCATGACAATGATAAAATGTGGAAAATGCCAACCATAGCCGCTCCTCAAATTGATCTGAAAGATGCACATTCCCATAAAAGAACACCCACAGAAAACAAATTAAGATTCTTCTTCATTCACCTCTTTCATTGCCATAAGTGCATCATAAGAAATGCCTTGATACAATAATCAAAAGGCAGTTGTGGTCTTGACCGGTCTTGAAATAAAATCCCGAGTCCTCTTTATCTGAGACCGAGACAAGACCTTCAAGAAGTGGTCTTGAGACCAACACTACACTGCTATAAGGACTATTAAAGAAAAACTGTGTTGTGTATTGAGTCAGCAAATTGAGTCATCTGCTTCGAATTTACACAACATCCTGTAAAAAAAAACAACCAATGAGGCTTTTATGTTTTTTAGTACATTGTAACCTGTTAGATGTATTCTCATGGCAGGTTAAAATAACTACAGTAGATACAGAAAAAGGGAGACAGGGCTAACAGAGCATCTGATAAAAATAGAGGTCATAAGGAATTTTTCATTTCGCTGAGTGCTACAGAATTGGAACCACTTGGGACGTTGGTATATAGGACACCCGCTGCTAAAACACCGGCACGCAGCACCATGATTACGACTTGATCCTTCCTCCGCTGAAAGCTCATGCTGGCGGAAATCAAGTACCCCGAGGCATACAGCTCGCAGCCCAAGGCCTAAAAGGTAATAGCATGAAATATAGATACGGGGGTGACAGATGTTTACAGTGCGTCCCGAGATGGCATTGAGACACAACACAGTGGCTCCCTCCATTGGAGAGGAACCTGATGAGTGGTATATAGTAAAGAGATGGAGTGATATAGGAGGTGCTGCGGCAGTGTTTGCAGGCACATCATTAGGGCCCCCTCTTTAACTCAACCCCCAGTGACAATCTATTGCTCTCCTACCCTGTCAGCGAATCATTATGGTGTGATCATTAGTGACATTGCCACATGCCCATCACTCAGGCTGGTGCCATATTGGCAGATGAACAGCCTCTGCCCCAGGCCCACTAATCTAGAGACTTCAGACAGGGAGGATGAAGGAATGTTCGCCGTGCATCAAAAAGAGACTGGACTCACTCGGATCAAATGTGGACTTCTCAGCATCAGTGTGCACAGAGGGGAGCCATGCTACGTGTAACAGTTGAGTAACACATCATTATTGTCTTGATTTCTTTTGTCGTTGCTTCAATTATTAGGTTAGTCTCGCATTGCCAGGCCTTCAAAGGAGGGTCTGGCTAGTTCACACAGCATGCCAGTATGGGAGAAAACCGTCCTCTGGTTTATTGGCATTTCTTTAAACCAATCACAATTATCTTGGGCACCGGACAAAGCAACGGTGCCTCTGCAAAATAGCCTCGGGAAGGAACTTGTTTTGGTGGAACGTGTACGATGTTCGTCAAACACTTTCCACATTAGATTTCAATTAATTACTCTTTCACCACCTTTGTTGTAATATGTACTACACATAAATACCATCAATATTGCAAACTATACACTCTGTATTGCACCTTTATTTTGGGTTGCTTCTTGCTCTCATCATTTCACATTCATAATCAAACAGTTACATGATCTAAAAAACCAAACCATGCATCCCACTTCAACGTGTACATTAATACCAGCACAAAAAAGTAATTAGTTGTGAACATAATATGCATGTTATGATTGATTTGGTGCAGTGGAACTCCAGAGATGCTCTCAGCTCTGTGCTGCTGTATGTTTTAAGGTGACGCTGCAATGAGAACGGAAACGCACGGCCTCTGCTCTGTGACCTGTAAATAATTGATAAATCAATTTTCCTGACTGGAACACCAAATAATGAAGCAATGCAATTCTTATCAATTACATTTTCGTCTTAATTGTTGACTTCACTTAGCACAAAGCAGCACAGCGAAACGCCATGCAATTTTTCAATTAAAAGGTCCAGATGTTTTTGGAGGCTTCAGTAGACACAGGCAGTTGTGAGAAATGCTTTATCTGCATTGTAATAATCACTAGAACATCAGCTCCAGGCTGCATTTACATACTCATGTTTTATTCCAGCCCCTCTTTCTAATGCACCGCTTAATTATACTGAGCGCAGACAATGTCAGACCCCCATAGCCCCAAATTTATTATTGCACTGTGTGAAGCAGCAACCATCAAACCTGGAGCCCCTCATCACAACATATATACCACACTCACCACTGCTCGCACAATATTAAATACATGCATAGCTCTCAGCATTGAACACATATCAAACTCTCACTCTGTTCCCATTTTCTTCCCTTAGATGGGAGTGGAATGTCTATTCTTATTTAGTTCTTTTATATTGGAACAACAACATTCAATATGAACACTATATGGTTAGGATAATTCAGCCTAATCAGTGGTGGAATGTAATTTTGCTCAAGTACTGTACTTAAGTACAAATGTTGAGGTACCCGTACTTTACTTGAGTCTTTTATTTTCATGCCACTTTCTACTTCTACTCCGCTACATTTCAGAGAGAAATATTGTACTTTTTACTCCACTACGTTCATCTGACAGCTATAGTTACTAGTTACTTTACAAATTAAGATTGTTGGACACAAAACACATGTAGTTTAAAAAACGCGAGATTTCATTGTAAATTAAACTACCCAACAATGTAGGTGAAATGATTAGCAGAATAAACACAGAACTGTTTAGATCATTTCCTGTTCTAAAATGTGAGGATTTGCATTGAGTACTTATACTTTTAATACTTTAAGTACATTTTCCTGATGATACTTACATACTTTTACTTGAAGTGTTCATATTATGCTTTTTGGCTTTCTCCCTTTCCTTTATTGTGGCATATATCTTTTCTGTGCACGTTAAAGGTTTACAAAGTGAAAAAGTCACACAAAGTCCACCCCAAAGGGACTTACCATCTCCAACAGAAAACACTGTTCACAAACTGCTCCAAACAGCTCTAGTGTAGTCCAGCCTTTACTTCAGAGACAAACGTGGTCACTTTGTAACACACGTTATAATGCTCGCCTAGCTGCTAGCGTGGCACGCCCTCATGCTCTGCTTCTGACTGGCTAGTAGTCCTTACCTAGGTACTGTAAGGGCACGCCCTCATACTCTGCTTCTGACTGGCTAGTAGTCCTTACCTAGCTACTGTGCATGTGCGACTCCCAACAAAGATGGAATAGAAGTGAGATGTCTCACTCTGTAGCTAAAACAGAGAGCTCAACACACAGGGTGAAAAGAGGAGCTGCATAACAAAAAATATGGTGTTTTTTGAAAATTAAACCATGTAAACCTACTCTGATATAACCTCTAAATACAAATATGAACCTGAAAATTAGCATAATATGAGCACTTTAAGTAACATTTTCAATGCAGGACTTTTACTTGAAACAGAGTATTTTTAACTCTTACTATCCAAATACTTCTTCCACCACTGTAAATTTATTTTAGTAAATGTACTTATATTCCAGCACTGATCATTCATAACGTATACACATTTGACATCTGCTAAAACGATACAATGTTTAAAATGTATTACATTTTATTTTTCAAATTAATTCCATTCAATTCAATTCAATTTTATTTATAGTATCAAATCATAACAACAGTTATCTCAGGACACTTTACAGATAGAGTAGACCCCACTCTATCATTTACAAAGCCCCAACAATTCCAGTAATTCCCCCAAGAGCAAGCATTTAGTGCGACAGTGGCGAGGAAAAACTCCTTTTAGGGAGAAACCTCGGGTGGTGAGGAAAACTTCCTTTTAGAGAGAAACCTCGGACAGACCCAGGCTCTTGGTAGGCGGTGTCTGACGGTGCAAGTTGGGGGTGTGATGAACAGTGGCAATAATAGTCACAATGAAGATAATGGAACTATGACCAGAAATAATAGTTGTAGTAGTTCATGGCATAGCAGGGCACTGCAGGGCATTACAGGACGTAGCAGGGCGCAGCAGAGCATAGCAGGACGTAGCAGGGCACAGCAGAGCATAGTAGGGTGTAGCAGGGCACGGCAGAGCATAGCAGGGCGTGGAGCAGGACCACCAGGACAGCTGCAACCATGATTTAGGTGCCACCCTAGTCCAAGGAAACATGCTGGGCAAAAGAAACACATAAGGACTCCAGGGAATAAGCTCCCCAGAGCTAGGTTAGTAACATGAATTTTTGGGAGGATGCACACAGATGGAAAGAGAGAGAAGAGAGAAACTCAGTGTGTCAAGGATGTCCCCCGGCAGTCTAAAACTATAACAGCATAACTAAGAGAGACAGGTTAAGGAGAGGAGCCTGGTTGGGCTAGAGCTCTCCCCTGCCGGATCGGGCTGTACTGGCCTGCCTCCCTCTATTTTTATGTTATGGTAGATTCATCTGACGACTATGAAGAGATGCAGAGAAGAGAAAAAATGTAGGGCTGTCAAAATAACGCGTTCATTTCGATGAATTAATCTGAGAAAAAATAACGCGTTAAAAAAATTAACGCAGATTAATCCATTCCATATTGACGTTTGCATACAGACGAAAATCTGGTGCCACTGATATGTCTGCACTTCTCTCTGCTGCTCTGAAACAGACGTTACAGGAAACACAAACACCGCTGCATGTGACGCTAGTTAACACTACACTCGACAGCAGCTAACGTTAGCCTACCGCTAGCTAGTAGCTGGATTAAACACGGTTAAAATGCTGACAGCTAACGCTAAACGGTGTAAAGTTTGACTGTGTTTTACTGTAGAGGATTCAACACCGGGATGTAACAATCTGTAGCTGCCGTCGGAGAAACAACACAGACAGTGCGATCAATGAAACTGGTAAACTACAGCCTCGTGGTGCATTTGAAGTTATTGTAAATGTCCTTTTCCTATCTGGTTGTTGTTTTTGTCGTTCAACAGCAATTTACTAGTGAAATAAGTTATTGTTATTGTTATACATTATTATTAAATCATTTAATTTTGACCATATGGCCTTAGCAATAAACATGCCGTTCTTTAATGTCACCAACTGTTGTTTAGTACCCTTTTTTTTTCTTTTCTTTTTTTACTTTCTTAAAAAGTATCGGCTCAGGCACCGTTAATTATGTATGCGATTAATTTCGATTAATTAATCACAGAGTATGTAATTAATTAGATTAAAAATTTTAATCGATTGACAGCCCTAAAAAAATTAGCATCCTTTGTTGGTAAATATGTACTTGAGGACATCAGGGCATTATGATTTTACCTGGATTCCCCTTCAGAGACACAAATCAAGTCGAAAAACCAAGAAAATAAACCTATCATCTAACTATAAGTCATTGCAATTCATATAACAGCTTTATCCGTGGTTTGGCTTCTCATATCTTTAGATAAAACAGACATCCTAAGTGCACACTACATAAAAACAACACTTCTTATAGCAATACAAGCTGACATCTCCAGTTTGGTAAGGTCACTTGTTCCGTTAGAGTGAGCAGAGAGAGTGGATCCCCCCCCCCACACACACACACACACACACACACACACACACACACACACACACACACACACACACACACACACACACACACACACACACCGTACAGCCAGCACACTCAGCCCTGCTGCACACCAATCCCTCTGAGAACAGCCAAGCATGGAAGAAATATTCCTATTTAGATGAGGGCTCTGCGAGGGGGCATAGTATGGCATAACAGAAGAAGAATACAATGCACTGTGGCATGCATTGAGAGTGACTCCAATACAGCCCCCTTTTTACAGAAGGCAATCAAATCTGGCAGTCATGTGTAAAGATACTTATCTGCCTGGAGAGGATTTCAACACCATATTTCTGGGAAAAATGGAAATCAATGCTGACAGCAGCTTGTCAGTGTTATATATTCAGAACATCTGATCTCAATAGAGAAACTTCCTCGAGAAAAAGGGGAACAATGAAGAGATATTTTGTGGTGAACGGTCAATCCTACATTGCGAATAAAGTTAAAACACAGAGCAGAAAAGATTTGCTCGTGCTGTAAGTATTTAATATCCTGATGAGGATAGGTACTTAAGCAAAAGACACTTACCCTACAGCTTTTTATACACATTACATTCCATATTGCGTCTTGCTTCTGTTTGTATTTTGGCGCATTACACTGCTTCACAAAATAGGTCCAACATATTTTTAAACTAATAAACAAATACCTCTCTTCTGATATGGTTTTTCAGATATGTTGCTGTACAGAAGTCCCTTGACGTGTCTATAAATTTAGTGTCAAAATTAGCCACAGTGGGGACTCATGAAATATGACAATACTCCAGTGAAGAGAGACTTTGGCATGGACAAAGGCACTTTATGAGCTGGTATTCCTGCAAATGTGGAGTTATCTCCCAACCAGAGAAACGACTTCACAATTCCAGCAAGCGGTGTTAATCAGATTTCCCCACCCGAGCTGTAGTTCATTGTCATTGCTAATGGAGCCTCCTCTGCAGGATGTTGCTCTTCACTAAATTAGTGTGAAGTCTTATCCCAAAAACATTGACTAATACTGCACTTAATCTTAGAAACTCTCAACTCCCGTGAAAAATCTCATCTGGAATGACACTGATGCATCGGAGCGTCGCCCCGCGTTGCATTCATCATGTTCCTGACAAAATTAATCTTGATAGACTGAAACCAAATTACACCTGAGTTCACACCCATTGCTCACCACAACCTCTGAATAAATATTTATTGATGATACGTGTGATTTCTTCCGCATGTGGTATAAAGTTGTTTCACAAAAATAAAGATGAAATCAGAAACTTTCAGAAGAAAATGCTTGGCTGGTTGATAAAGAAGACACTCCCAGGCAAAATGTAGAAAAGAGCCTCGAGGTGGAAAACTTCAGACTTTACTGAAGGCAAGTTGAAACAGAAACATTTCAAAACTCTGAAAACACTGCACTGTGCCTTAACCGTACTGGATGTTGGAGTTATGAATTATTTCAATGTGAACTGGCCTCTTAAGACACTCTTTTATGTTTTTTTTAATCTCTAACTTTTACTTTGATGCAACAGAAAACTCCAAAAACATGGTGCTACTTTCAAACTGTGCTTGTACTGACATCTCATAGATTCTCAACTCAATGACAGAAACAACTTTAAAAGGATTAGTGTTTGTCACAGCGTAGCGCCATTAACTACGATTTACTATCATTAATCAAGTATTGGGCATGATGACACACATATGGCGATATCTTGAGCAGGTTTTCAATACATCCCTTGGACAAACACTGTTTTATTTGCAGACTACTCTATAATATTATATTGTTTTAAAGGACTATGAAACCATCGGCGTTGCTCTTTAAGTAGCTTCGTAAGCTATGCTAATTGTGTCTTTCCCCTCTCTGTGAAACAGGGGTGAAAAACACCCATCTTTAGCCCTGCCAACCAAAAACAGACATGCACAGCTAACGTTATTTATCTTCCAAATGAAGTCATTTTTCACAACTAATTAAAACATGTTGAGATGAGGAGGGAACATGGAAGAAGGGAAGCATTTGTTTGAGAACTGCACAGTCACTCATTTAGACGCGTATGTTTGGCTTCTGTTTAAAGAAAGCAAAGTGATGTACGAACACAGAGCAAGTTGTTGTCACTAATAGCGAGAGGGAGTCGTTTATATTGTTGCGGTGATGCTGACACGCCGAACGGATTGACAGGCCTTAAAAATATTGGGAGGTTTGCCAACCTTTTTACGTTTTGAAATAGATCACCCCGTCACTCCTTTAATGTACCTTAATCTATTAGGAATACACAGCAAACCAACAACACTGTTTTTTGATGATGGGTTTCATGGCTTTGATTCATTAAAAGAAAAGATGGCATTTCACAAATCATGCCTTTAATTAGTCTGCGATCGTCAGAGTGACGACGCTGCATCCGTCTGAAAACACGGAGACGTGGCTGGGGGTTAACAGCCAGAGATCCAGTAGGGACCGGGGGCCGTTAGGGGGCTTTGGGGGGGCTTTGCAGCCCCCGGCAGCCTGTGCTGCACACCCAGGTGCTGTTGTCAGCTGGAGTCCTGCTCCAGCTGCTCGCCAAAGATTGATTTAATTATTTCCATTCCCTCTGTCCCTGTATTTCTTTAATTCTTTGTCTTCTCCACCTTGTTGCCTTTTGGCTTCTCTCTCTCGTCTTGACTCCGTGATGATATGGAACCTGAAGGTCTATTGTTATGGAAACAATGCATGATATATATTCAAATCTAAGCTTTTGATTCCGTACGAATGTACAGTAAATCTTCCCTCACTCTGTTCTTCACATTTCAAAGCAGCCCACAGACACTGCAAAATTGAAGAAAAAAAAAAAATACACTTGATAAGTCACATTTTTTCAGCCAAATTTGGACTCTCGTATCGCTTAATCTACTTCCTTTCATTCGGTTCATTTTCACACATAATGAGACAGATTCATTTTATAATTACGGATGTACTGTATTGTTACAGTCCGTAAGTGCTGAAGGAGATTTTGGCTCCGCTCGCTGACTTTGAGGTCGTATAGGACTTGTGTTATCAATTCTCAATGATTTAAATTACTAAAGTTCTTTTTCTCTTATCTGATCTTTTAAAGGGCAATGAAAAGACCCATCTTTTCACTGAAACCCGTCCTCAATCACTGTTAATGTTAACTCCATGTACACATAAGAGGGCTGATAAAGAATCATTAGTCTCGTTAATGGAATCACAGGTCCCTTTTCTATTGAAAAGCGCTCTTCATTTCAAAGTTGTTCTGCTTTATTAAAGCTCATTACCATTTCTCTTTTAATAAGCACTCTTTAAAGTCATTACCTGCAGTAGAGTTAAAGGCTCAGCTATTAAAAGGTTACTTTAATGTGAATAATGGCCTCCCGATATACTCAAACTAATTACTATTGGATACTGGATCTAGTTTAATCTAATGCTTAAACCTTAATGAAAGATATGTCACAGTACAATGGCAAAAACTTGTCCCCTATCAACAAAAAACTATTTGTGCTATCTCGCCTCGCACAGCAACATTCCTCCATCTTTAGCTCCAAAGTAGCCTCCCAATACATTGAATTGCAATGTGCACTATTTTCTCAGAATATCAATAGACACATGGTTAGCATGGTTAATTGCAATTGAAGTCAATCTTATTAACGCTGTCTTCATCAATCACTTTTTCTAATGGAATGTTGCAACCGCTTACCGCTCTTTCCTTCAATTCCTTAGGTAAAGATGGTAACATTTTTCATTTTCAAAGAAAACAAATGTGTCAAAGGTTGTGTTCAAAGGCAAAATCTGAGTTACTTTCTGTTTTGAAACCATTCCAAAAGGTTTTATGGTCTCCACTAGCAATCCATAATATGACATTCATACTGTATATTACAAACATTTGCAACGGAAAATGCACATCTTAAACATAAACATAATGCTGCTTCAATGACATTTAATTTCACATAATAAAGAAACTTTCTTAAAGGTGCACTATGAGTTCCTGCATGGTCACTTTTGTTGATGTTCCAAGTAAATTTCAAACAAAACAGGGCAAGCTCGCCCCTCCCCCCATGTTTCTGTAACTGTCATGACTAACTGACTAACTGTCACTAACCCCCACCCCCTCCCCCAACCATCTTGTCGGTTATTGGCTGGAACGTGGTTCGTTGTATTTTGGTGCACAGCCTGTGCCCCTAGTGTTTGTTTGACGTTTACGACCCCTGTGTTGTCTCCCGAGACCGGGCTTTTTCACAGTGTATTCAGGGGGCAGGCAGCTAGAGGATCAAGGAGAAATGCCTACGATTTGAGACAAAAATGAAATTGCACTGAAACCATGCAGGAACTCATAGTGCACCTTTAATGAATGTATCTGCCAAGTCGCAAAACGTTAATATGTGTTTCGTTAATTTTCCTGCGACATACAGTAAATAGATAGCTAGATAGATAGATAGCTAGATAGATAGATAGATAGATAGATAGATAGATAGATAGATAGATAGATAGATAGATAGATAGGTGGACTTTATTAATCCAAAATTGGGATTGTTACAAGCAGCAAGTTACAAGGACATACACACATCCTCACTCACACACATACAGAAAAAAAGACATATACTAGAAATAATAAATAAGATAAAAAAAAGAAAGCAAAAAATGCCAGAACTACTGAAAAAAAATATACTTAGAGGGATTAAAAAGAATGTACATATATATATATATATATATATATATATACATACAGTGTTGGGGAGTAACGTAATACATGTACCGGCGTTAAGTATTCAGAATACAAATTATGAGTAACTGTATTCCGTTACAATTACAATTTAAATAGTTGGTATTTAGAATACAGTTACATTGTTGAAATCAATGGATTACATGATGATACTTCTCTGTTTCATGGGTTTATTCACTCTCGCAACTCCATGCATTTCCCAGAAGCCCCAATATGAAAATGAAAAAATGAGCTATTTGCGTGATCACTGATAGAGGTAGAGATGGAGCCGGAACCGGCACAACAGAGCCAGGGCAGGAAGGAAATCTTGGAAATTCAAACAGCATTTTATATTAAAGAAAGAACAGGGAGAATGAAATATAACTGTGCAGTGCAACCTCTGCTTGCCAGCAACCAACTTCCTTTCAGCGTCCAAATTACTCCACCTCCAACCTGAAGAAGCATCTTAAAGTAATTAATTTTTTTAGCCAAGGGTAGTCGTCTGCTGTAGTTTTACTGGTCACCTTGCTATTTTATAGTTGACGTGCGACTTTACATTCTCCTACTTGCTGATTTACTAGCCCCAGAGCTGTTGAAAGACTGACTAGCCCCGTTTGACTGATGTTAGCTAACGTTAGCTAAAATTAGCTCGTGGTAGCTTAGACTGCGGTTAGATTTTTGTAGTATGCAGTTCGGGACTACAAATACAAAAATCTATCTGCTTGTTCAGGTACACATTCAGCCAGTTGGAACAGAAGAACACACCAGAATAGGCCTGTTTAGTAAGCTGTATGTGATGACCGCATTCCTACACTTATAAAATGCAATTCAATGTGGAAGTAATCCAAGTATTCAGAATATTCAGATTGAGTAACGTAACGAAATACGTTACAAATTACATTTTTGGGCATGTATTCGGTAATCACATGACTACTAGAGTGTGAAGCGGGTCAGTCATAGTGATGAACCCACTGCAGGAAGTTGTTTTCATCCGAATGGCTCTAACAACCCACTTTACATTTCCTGGCTAGCACCAAACCATGCACGTACAACGTTAGCAACCAGCTAGCAAACATAGCACAAGTGCCAGGTATTTCCCTTAGGAATTAATAAATAGCCAAACGGAGCTAAAAGGAGAGTGAATATTGGACTAACATTTAATGGGTTGCTTGAAACATACTTCTGTCTCTGCTGGATGTGTAACTAAGCAACAGTTTGCTAACATGTTTACTGCGGCCAAAACATCAGGTATTGTAGTTTTAGTGTCAGGAAAAGATCGGTCTAGGTTAAATATTTAACCGTTAGCAGTGAGTTGAAGCTCAAGACATCACACGTTACATTTTAACAACCTTCTTTTCCTAACCTTGACCAAAGTGCTTTTGTTGTCACATGCCAACCCATTATCCCAAAATATTACGTTCCCAGACAACTAAACTAAATTCTCATCTTACATATTGAGGATAACTTATTTTCTCCCAATTCCGTTTTGTTTTAACATGTCCTCGTACCAGACAGTCGCACGTCGTAAATCTGTCGCAGTTGCACATGGTTAACGGGAATTAAACCTCAATTACTTGGTAAGGTTCAGGCAACAAAACTACTTGGTTCGCTTTTAGGAAAAGATCATGGTTTGGGTTAAAATAAGCACATTTGTTACGTAACTTTAAAAAAGTTGACTTTTTGCTTTCCCATGGGACATGAACAGCGGCCTCCTGGGTAAAAGTCCTGTGTTTGTTCTCTACGCTAACTTTGATTAGAAACGTATTTGTGAGACGTCAACAACAACGTAGCCCAATGCAGGACAAAATAACGTAATTGAGAATGCAGTTGGTTGTATGGGGAAATAGGTTTTAGAAGACAGGGCTGCACATGTGGGAGTAAGAACGCGAAACCCCAGTCACTGGTGTCAAAGTCCTGCGCTTTGTATATAACATCCACCACCTCTCCATGACCTCCGTGCAAAAACATATTACTTACTGTTACTGGGGGAAAAAAAGGTCCACACTGAACATAATCCTGGCAGCAATTATGCTTCCCTCAAAATGGTCCTGGGAACAAATACGTAATGTCTAGGGGACAAGGTTGCATTCAAGGCAACAAATTAGTGCAAAATGAAAGGCCCTTTGAGCACACCAATATGTGTGCATATTTGCAAGAAAAACTGTCAAAATCCAGAGGGCGCATGTCAAATTATTCACCACTCAGAATGCACTATAAGCCGATCCCTGTAATATGACACCTTTGAACCCTGGTTATTTTCCTCTTTGAGGGCACACAGTCAGATGTTGAGCGCTGACCTCTTCCTTTTCAAACCGCTTTAATTCACAAGTAAGAAGCCTAATTGCGCTGATCTGCCGAGAAGACCAGAGGTAAAGACTCCTGAGAAGCATTAACCTTGAGATCTCAGTGAGGTACACTGTCCAGAGAAATCAGCGCTGCAACTCGGAGAGAAAAAAATGAGTTAAAATGTGGAACATATCTTATCAAACACATTACGTCAGGTGCTGCTGATGTAAATCCACAGCATATCGAACAGCGCTGTTAAAACAACACCTGAACACCGTTCTTCTAGCAGTCACACTTTCCACCTTCCTTCCAGCAGACTGAAATACATAATTACCTAATTTCAAGATGCTCTCGCTGACACACTGAAAACCTCTCAAATCAGCAATGTTCCCTAATCCGTGTATTCTCACAAGGGAAATAATTATAGCCACGATGATATCACCAGTTCACAAATTACATGTAGTCCTAATTGCTAAAGAGCAGATCCCCTTAATGTTTAAGATAGTGAAGAGAACGCATCACTCTTAAGCTCCATTTTTTACTTTTCCTGAAGTGAAATACAGTAGGTGTCGTATTCATGCACAGAATTAATGTGCACCAAATGCACCACATTAGCATTTTCCAGTGATACGTTTCCCTCTTTCTTAAGGTCATGTGGCTTTAACGGGAGGCTTAAGTAAGACTCATGTGCATGCGTATGACCCATTTCATAAATCCCATCGCCTCCTCGGTGAGATAGTGGATACTAAATGTCACAAACCAGTGGGTCATCTAATCCCTTTTTCCTCAACAAACCGCATTAAAACAATGATAAGGAAGAAGCAGCGGTTGTGTTGGAGGGCCTCACCGTGCTAAAATCCTCTGATGACAACAAGCATTTTCCGTCATGTCGACAACAAACGGCGAATTCATGAATAGGTTTTGTTAAGATGTGGTGGACAGATGTTGTTATAGTCATTGGTGTCCATGCTTGACAGATTGTTTTGCAGAACTTCAATGTATCTTTGAAGCTCAGGGGTTGCCCACTGCCAGTCAAACAGAAATGGCACTGTCAGGCGAAGGATGGACAAGCGACTTGCAGCAAAGAGCGGCATGATGAAAAGACACGACGATTGTTTTTTGATCAAGAGCGTGAGGCTTCTATTACGCGTTGACTTTTAAGATCAAATATTTCAACTGAAAATTGGCTGTAGTACAAGGCTGTAGGGTGGCGCGCTTCATAAATATTGTACTGTATGTTTCACATGAATGCCTTGCTAACGAGACGACCGGGACACAGACAGACATATTCACCTGGAGATGTTTGAAGAAAGCTGACAATAAAATAGTGTAATCTTGTGACTTCATAGAAGCTAAAAATAAAGAATTTTGCATTTATTAAAATGCTCCTGATTACACGAACCTGGCTGACTGCTGTGATGCACCTGATCTTTCTCTCGCTTTTGTCTCGTCTTTGAGCTCTCCATCCAGGACACTTAAGAGAAAAAAAAAGACAGCTATTGGTGAATACGGTCACATTCGCACCACTGCTTGTCAGCACTCCAACATTAATGAACTCACCGTTGAGCTGTTAGGTACAATAGGATTATTTTCTATCTGCCGTGTTTTCATTAGAAATAAGGGATGACAAATGTTTGGAAAGGGGAAAAACAAGTCTTGACTACTGGCTGACATGTGTGTCAGCATGTCAGAATGAAACATTAAGTAGTAAGAAGTAAACATTATTACTGTAAAAGGAAATCGTAACCATATATTATAGCATCTGGAACAAGGGCTGTTTATTTTAAGACAGCTCATAATCATTGGATTGTATTTTTCCTGTTGAAGTGTGTGTACAATTGGTTCAATTCAAAGAAATAGTTCTACATTTTGAGTTACATGGGAAGAATGCAAGCTGATCCCACAAAAATACGTAAAATGACCAAAATCTCTTAAAGCTTTAGTGCGTAACTTTTTGATATTAATGAATGTCCGTTGCCATTGTCAAATGACTTGATACAGAGCTAATTGAGACTATCAGCTCCACAAAACTCTCTCTAATTGACTAGAGACTATAATTTTCAGTACATCCGGCAACGTTTACGCACAGAAACTCGAGTAAAGATATAACGGAAAAAACGGAAGAGTCCGTTATGTTTTTTTTATCCTCCGTCTCCTCCTTGGCTACGTAGCAACTGTGTCGAGGAGGGGTGGGTGTGAAGCGCGATCACGGATGGCTTGTATCATGTGGATGCGCCAAAAGTTTTGTTTACTTGGAATTCCTCATGGGGGAGACAGAAACTACCCACTGTGGCTTTAAAGACGGAGTCTGCAATTCTATAAAAAGATTGTTGATATTTGAATCCAACACCGAAACAAATACACCTCCCGCATCAGTGCTCCTTCAGAACGTTAGCATGTGATTTACCGTCCCTCTCGCTCCCACTGCCTTTCTCTTTATACATCCATGGCCTTTCCCTTGTCCTGTGCACAAGCAAGAATATTAGTTTAGGTCCGGTTGGTTTCCCATTTGCAGAGCCAGCTGTGTATGAACACAGGATTTTTTTTCTGCGCACACAGAACGGACAGCTAGCCGACAAAATTGTTTTTTTTGACATAAAGTGCATTGGGTTAGAATCACAGACTCCATCTTTAACACCGCATTATGTGGTGATAACAATGTCAATGGAAAGTCAATTGAGACATGATCTCCCTGGTTTAACAGTAGCCCTGTCTCAAAGTCCGTTTAGGGAGGCAGTTGGGGTGGATGTACGGGTCAAACAAACACAGGACTTTCACCCAGGAGACTGCTGTTCATGTCCTGTGTAAAACCAAAAGACAACGTTGACTTATTTTAATCTACATAACAAGAATACTTATTTTAAACCAAACCATGATCTTTTCCTAAACCTAAACAAGTAGTTTTGTTGCCTAAAGTTCCTATTCACACAGGACTAGTATTAGCAGCGGACCTCATGTGATTTAGAAATTACACCCCCACGTCTCTGTTAGTGCGGCGCATCCGCATTGGATAAGCAAAGTATTTTATTTATTTATTTTATTATACACTACACACTATAAATTATCACCCACATATGATGTCAAGGCTTTCACACAGCCAATACAACCCCAAATCACAGAGAGGCCAATTCGCACAGGACTAATATTATCACGCAGCTTTTGTGTTTGGCGAAATATGGTAGGTCATTTGGGGTGGACTTTTTACCTAACAAATTACAGACATGGCAGATTCGCATGTGATTAAGATCACAGGACTAGTATTACAGGTCCAGGTAATACTAGTCCTGGGCTTAAACCTAAATTGTTTCCGTGGTGCACGTACATTTTACACATGGCGTGCGTTCCACCACCATGTACAGAAATACGATGTCAAGAGTCTGTGACATGACTGATGGAAAAGGATATCACACACTGGATTACAGCTCCCAATAATTTATTGACTAAAGAACAACTTTCAGCCCAACATGGTCTTCACTTTGCTATTGTTTCATTACAGTTTTATCCAGAATGTGATGTTTGTTTGCACCCCACTTTTCTTTCATGCACCAAAGATTTTCAATACAATGACAGTTTTAGATAAGACAAGCTATTTCTGAACAATGCACAATATACTGCTCATACTGCACCCTGTCCCTGAATTGAAAGCAAAGATAGTAATACTACACCTCCATAAGAGCCTCATAAAAATAATGAAACTATGATGCTAGCTGCTCTCCTTGCTTCCAGCAACACTACATTTGAACCGCATGTCGACAAAGCAACAAAGTCATCACTATCTACAGCGAGCGCTTGCATTTTGCTGATGAATGGAGAGCCCTGCCAGATTACTTGATTTGATAAGCAGTACAACCCATCGGTAACATAATACATCACAAATTGTTTTGTCAACAATTTATGATACCATTTATCAAATGACCATCGCAGTGGGCTGAGTTATGGTGTCATAGCTGGCATAATGTCAATACTCAAGCTGAGTTGAGGGCAGTCTGGCCACAGTGATTTAGACACGCTACTCTCTGACCTCTTCGGAGATTTTCTCTTCATTACCAGACAAATTGATGTTGGAGGGAGAAAAAAGTTGTAAAATTTTATGTTTAAATCTTTACAATTAAATATATGAAGGAGATAAAATAAGTAAGATAAAGTCCAAAGTCAATGTTGTGTAGGCCTGCTGCAGTTCGATGAAGACTTCGGATTCACAGAATGGGCACACAGTTTAGCTTAGGATTTAATTTTGACTATAAAAATATGAAAAAGAAATTAACATTAAATGATTTAATTGAACATGAGTCGATATTTATGGTTTGAGTGACAAGATAGAAGATTTTTTTTTACAGCTATCCGTCCCTTTCCCCAGCACCATCCTCTAGCTTTCTGTCACATTAAAAGGCTTAAAAAGTTGCCAAATGAGTGTGAAAAAACGACAACAAAAGCACTGCAATCAAGGTCAGATTTTATTCCACCCTTGAGAATCAATTTGAGCTGCAGCCTGGTTGACAATTAAAATGTAAGGCCCTAAAAAAGCCTTCTCAATTCAATCTGTGTCTCTGATATTGACCACAATATATGGCCCGTGTCCAGGCCACCACCACTCGCTGGCCAATCTTAAAGGTTACTGCAACCACTACATGTAGCCACATTAGCAAGACACTCACCTCTCTGGGTTTATGGTCTGTGTAATAATTTTAAGCAAAGAGAGAAGTGCATTCAGTGGAGACAGTAACAGCGAGAGAGTCGAGGGAGGACAAGTATAGTATGATTGATCGCGGTGAGCAGTGTAGCTGTGTACCTCTCACCTTCCCCCCCTGATTATTGCCTGCTCCTGAGCTCTCACATCTGTCTTGACTTCCTAAAGAAACTGATTCTATAGTTATGATACTTTTCACTCTGGGGATTAAAACTTTATCAAAAAGCTGATTTTTTTTAAGCAACATCCTGCTTTACATTTGTGCAGTTATACACTGAAGTTACGGTAGGTGTAGTGTATTGATTAAGGACATTTAGATGGTAGTAGTTAGAGAAAGGAGGATTCTCCTTTTGGATGTTCATCACTTCATATTTTCCTGCTGGTCCACACCAACAAACTACTAAGTCAGTGGCAATGTACTCCTGTCCCATCAACATGTTGGAGATATCTCAACTCTCTAATTGTGGATTTAACATTCTTAAGAGTTTATTAGTCTACCTCCCACACTAACACTTAAAATGATTTCATAACCACAGGGGGAGTTAACTACACTCATTAGCAGATGCAATATTTCCTACATAGTTATCTACCTTTCAAGCACACTACTGTACGCACAATCTGTGGTGCGATCTAACAATGCACATTTAAGTACTGTACTTAAAGGGATACTTAGCAGATTTTAATCCAGCTCTGTGTCATCTCTGTGTGGGCAGTGAGTTTAGATGAACAGTGTTTAGCTTTCTCTGTGACGCCAGTGTATGGACGGAACATGGAGGTCTGCCGAGATCCGCCAGATGACACAAAACCTTCGTGACGCGTTTTGTGTCATCGGTGCGCTGTGGCCACAGAGGGAAGGCACACACTGTTTATCAGCCCACACTGTCATGACACAGAGCTGGATTTAAAGCAGCAAACAATCTAGTACAATGTTTAAAATACTTGTACTTTATTTTGTGCTGTTTTATACGTTTACTCCATTAAATTTATTTGACATTAATATTTTACTTACAAAACACATGATCAGCACATGAAATATAACATATTGCTGAAGATTAACTACACAACAGTATATAATGTATTAAAAGTCAGCTCCTTGCGTAAAGTAATTATGACAGGCCTCAGTGCATGCTATTATTACGGGCACCAGTGCACGCTAGTTACTGCCGCTTTTATGTTGGAAAGGCGTGACTGCTCGCTTGGCTTGCAGATGTGCTCAGCTTCTCGTCTCGTCTTGACAAGTTTTGCGCCTAAACTAGCTAGTGTATATCGTCTCGTCACATGACCAAATAGAGACTTGACGTTGGACAACATTAACATACATATTAATTGTTTTTGATAGTTTATTAGATTGCTACTGACTATTAAAAAATAATAATAGTTCACTGTCTATATTTACTCCCCTGCTTAAAGTACATTTTGCTCATAATACTCCTGCAGGATGCAGGACTTTGTTTGTACTCTGTGGTAATGCTACGGATCTGGATACTTCTTCCACCGCTGTCTGAAATGCACAACATCATATTTTTACTTACTTCTTATGAACAACTGATACTTTGAATATCAGCTCTGAAACATACATCAGAATTGTTAAATGCTCCATTCCTTGGATATTAGTTTACTACACGAAACCAAGAAGCACAGTTAACAAATAGTCATGCTTCCCCTCTCTGCTTTCACGTGTGCAACTGTAATGAAGACAAAGTGCATGCACACCAGCGACAAATACCAGGAAATAAATAAGAATAAAGTATCCAAACCAAATGAAGGACTGTTCATAATTGGGTGAGTAATGTCTCTGGCACCGTCTGCTCGGTCATTTCCTCCAATCTCCTCGAGCAACAGGGGATCATACAGGCGACACTCAAACCAGGAGGTATCTTGCTAACGCGTGACAGGCTGCCATGCCCGGGCTCCAACGATCTTTCAACATCTCCAACACCAATTCTGGTACATGGGAGCTCAGAGAAAAGACGAACATCATCTTCAGATGTAAGACACGCAGCGATTCCACAAATCTTTGAATGATTTGTGACCCCTTTGTGGACAGCGAAATTGTGAAATCATGCACCCATAACTTCTCACTTAATCTGTATTACTCTCATCACAACAGAGCAAGCCACTCTATCAGTAAATGCTAATCTCCTAATTAACAAGCTAATTAGGCAATTACAGCTTTGCAGAAGGATGCCTAAATGAAATATGACAACACAGTCACTTTCTACAGCACCTGTGGGTCTTTTCAGATGTCACAATGAGAAGCATGATGACAAAGTGTTGTCTCTACACTAGTAGGGGCTAATTCCTATACCTTGTTTAGCTCATTTACAAAAATATTGTCATTTTATGTAACCTAATACAGTGCATGTTTGTTTCTATTCAGAGAAACTGACCTGCAGCCTTTTCAGGACATTTTGTTTGATTATTTATTTTTCACAACAATATGATTTTAGAAATGAAATGTACAGAAAACAGTGGATAGCACAACCTCTTGCTTATGTAAACATGGTTTTGTGAACTTGCAGCGCCACGGTGTCTTATTGTAGGCTGTCACATACGGAAATGAATTATGTTGACATATGGCTGAAAACAACGGTGAATAGGCCTGCGATGCAATGCAATGAAGAATCATGCACTGCAACAGAGGAGAGGAGCCGGAGCTGTACCTTTGAGCCCCTCTTGACAGGTATGTAGTGTGACTTGACAGCTCAGTATTTCAATGATAAATGCAGTAGTCCTGGGACTCCCGTTCACTAACCTCAAGAGTGTGTCGCTCCGATACTACAAGGTCAAAAGAATGAGCAGAACCACACAGACTGCTAAAGACAATGGGTGTTCTTGTTTAAGATTTCCAACTTTAATATTGAACACATGCAATCATGTAAACTTTAAGGTAGTTCAAGTCCAGTCATGTCCTCAAGTTGCCTTTTGATGGCAATTTGACCAACTTAATCCTGTTGATGCAGAGATTTACATTTAAAAAAATGTATGTATTTGAATTTATTTTGATTCTATCCTAGATCTAATTAAATGTTCTACAATTACTGTATGTTTGACTCTTAACCCCCCCCCCCACCCAACCCCACCCCTAGTCAAAATGACCAACTAGAGACTTGACATTGGACAACATACATAACAATCATCATTGCATATCCTTATATGACAAATTATTCATTGAATTGAGTAGTTCTTTAGTTCTTTATAGTTTATTAGATTGCTACTGACTATTAAAATTAAAAAATTAAAAACATGGATCTCTCTACCCCCACACACACACACACACACACACACAATCTTTATTTCCACCTCTGCTTGAAGTACATTTTGCTCATAATACTCCAGAATGCAGGACTTTTTTAGAGTTTTTTTTTAGAGTCACTACACTTTGCATTAACCTACATCCCCCGCCCATTGCACAACTACTACATATTGTGCAACATCATGCACTCAATCCATTCAGCCTTTTTTATGTTTTCTTACTTCTTATGGTAAATTGCTGTTTTGTATATTTTGTTTCGGTATTTATTGTTAATTTCATATTAATGTCCAATATGTGTGTTTGTTTATGTACGCACCAACCACCAAGGTGAATTCCTCATATACTTACTTGGCAATACACCTGATTCCGATTCTGATTCTGATGTTATTCCTCATTTATTTTGTAGACATCTCTGACTCATCCCCATCTAGTTCCTGGACTGCAAATTGAGAAAAAGACAAACAGGGAGCTGTTCTCTTCCTTTTCTACTAATAGAGCTGAACAGTTATTTTAAATAATGACTCACCCTATCTCAGTTTTAATAAAAGTTGCTTCCTTTTCTTAAGATTAATCCAGTCACTCAGTTCTGACTCATGAAGATGAATCCTTTTCAGGTGGTCCATGATCTATCTATACTTTGTACTGACCAAGAAGAACATACTGTGTTTCAGAGGAGCACCAGGACAGTATTATAACGACTACAATTAACTCTGTATTCTTAAGAACTAAGATGTTAGCAATGAGTACGCTTGATATAATTAGATTAAAATTGTATTCCATTAGCAACCACATTTCTTACAATTGAGGACCATGTATGTTCTTTACTGAGAAAAGTGAGTTAAAGTCTCATGTATACTATAAAGTGTAACCTCTCTGTCAAAACACTGTATAGCTTGGAATAATTAAAGGAATAAGACCTGACATGTGAGAAATTTCCATAAAACCAGTCGTTTTCTGTCATAAAGATGATGCTCTGCATGCTTACACTTAATCTTAGTGGCACACTGCAAGTGTGTTTTCTTTTTACTTCATTTAGTTGAGGAGGATAAACACACAGCGTTTCTTTGAGATATTTTTGACTAATTTCACAATCCTATGGATTTGACTATGCGCCATTTGTGTTGATCTCTATTTTGTACCAAAAACACGTTCTTTCTTTTTGCTGTAAAGCAGTCAAGCAGATTCCAAGCCTAATCTGACCCATAGGGAGCCATTGCAAAAATACAGCCCAGAGACAGTTACAGACGGCCAGTGAAGCCCAGTGGCCTGTTGACGGTGTGTTTATTAATGAAATCTGTAAGCTAAAAATGCTACATAGTGCCTTTAAAAGTGAAAACATTACACCCTTGTGTGTTAAAACATTACATACAAACATTTTGTATGCACAACAGTAATCAACAGGCTACATAAAACTACCAACAAGACTACCGACGACTACCGACAAGATTTTTTTATTTCTTGAATTTTGACAGAAAGTGCTCTCTGCCATCGGTGACTGCAGAAACAGTGAAGTTACTTCAAAAAAGGTTATTTTAGCTGCTGTAAGATATCATATCACATGTGAGCTTACTGTACATGAAGCTGCAGAATTACCCTTAAAGTCTATTTATGTTTTTGACATTATGACCATCATCAAGCTTCAAGACTGTGTATTGCACAAGCCCTCCCTTGAAAGAAATGCTCTCATTCTATAAAACTCCAGTGTAGGAAAATCCAACCTGTCTATAACTCCACACTCTCTATGCATGCGTGGTTATCATAAAAATACCCCTAAAATAAAGACAAAGCCCTATTGTTTTCTTTATCTTTATAAAATCCACCATCTAGATGCTCATTGTAGAGATGCACGGTACTATATTTGCTGCCTTGCATCCAGCTCAACAACTTGTCTGCTGCCATAGCAACTGCGGAGGAGCACGGAGCAGCGCCGCCTGCTTGTGCAATGGATGTCACTCGTGGCAACGACCAATCAGAAGTTCCCATCCTTTTGTGCGAGCAGTGTGAAGATGGAGGGATGGAGTGGGTGGGGCTCTCAGCATCATGCATCTGCCAGTAATAGGACACACGGCTCGTCAGTCTTCGTCATTCTCGCCTGCGATTGGTCGAGGCGCTTTACTTTCCAATAATATAAACATGTCTACTGCTCGCCTGGCTTGAACCAAGGCTTACAGGGGACTATGCAGTTCTACATCAAACTGTATAAAAACTCTCATTATGCATTTGCCTGTGTTGTTGCAGGCCTAAATCTGTATTATTGGTAGAGAATATGCACATAGCTGCACGTGCACGCGTGAGGAAACGAGGATACCCAGCTGCCGCTGCTGCAAGAAAGAGAGAGGGGACTCTGCCGTGCTTTCATCAATATAATCACCATCCTAAGTACTAGCTCTTAACATTTTGTTTTTCGGTGTTCAGGCGAGAAGTGACAAGAATATAGACCCCTCCTCTGCAGGGCGGAGCGTGCATTTTCATTTCGTATTTTGTATTTTTTTTTCTATTTTTTTTTTTTTTCTACCCCTGTTCCTTGCTCTGACACGTCTGCACTGAGTGAGTGGCATTGGCACACTGTCAATCGCTCACTACCGCTGCCATCAAACAACATAAAACACACACAGGCAGAGGCTGGAGCTCATAAATTTCAGCAGGGGCAAGATATTTTTTTGCGCATCGCCTTTCTATACAGCGCTGTGTCCTAATTAATTTCTTCTCGTGGTTAGATTTTTTTTTTTTTTTTTTTTTAAACAGAAATCTCCCAACTTTTTTTTTTGTACATTTCATATTTTTTTATAGTCACATTTGGACACCTTACGCCGCAGATTGTGTATTTATTTATTTTTTCTTTCTTTTTTTAAAAAAAAAAATAAAAAATACTGTCAGTTGTCGCGGGAACCAATTTCTGTACATTTATAGTTGGCAACACCTGCAAGATTTTTTTTTATTTGTTTACACGCTTCCACATTGGATATTTTTTGTTGCCGGTGCTTCACTCGGACGATTTGGACATTTTGGAGAAGGAATGCGCCGGGAATCCCATGAAGAGCGCTAATAAATGAGAGATCACCAAGGAGCGTTTCTGTCTACACCACCCGTCAAATCCCAGAGAAAAGACAGATTGGCATGAGGATCCGTGCGGGATACGTTGGACCGTCAATTTTGACAAAGAAGTGTTAAGAAGAAGAAGCAAGATTTATGCATTTTTCTACAAACACAGTCACGCGTTTTGGCACTTTGGACCGCGCGTAAAAAAAAGCGAGAGGACAGCGAGAACTTGGACATAAGATTTACGCTAAAACATTTCACATCACTGCTATAGGCTTTTTTTTTTTTTTAAACGTGTGTGCTCTGTGTCGCTGAAGAATCACAGCCGTGCATCCCTCTTGTCTGCGGCACATGCTATAACCGATTTCGTATATGAGTTTTTCAATTTGTGTGGCTCAGTGCACAGACTCTTTAGCGGCTACTATGGACGATCAAGCCCGGATCATGCAGTCGATCGGCGGTGTCAGTCTGGCTGGCCACTCGGTACAAGGAGGCATGGCACTGCCGCCTCCACATGGACACGATGGGACAGACGGAGACGGAAGAAAACAAGACATTGGTGACATTCTCCATCAAATAATGACCATAACTGATCAAAGTCTGGACGAGGCGCAAGCAAAGTTGGTTGATTTATATGTTTTATTAACTTCGCCCCCCCCCCCCAAAAAAAAGAACCCCAAACAAACAAAAAAAACAAAAGAATAAGAAAAGAACGCTGAATGCATCATTAAGATGTGGCCCGCTTAACTTAACTCCCCCATGCATAACAATAGGCTGGAGTGGCTTTAATGATAATCATACACTGAGGTGTAGGCTATTTACTGCCTCGCAATGATTTAACACATAAAGGAAAGTTGTCACTGTGGAAACAACAGCGTTTTATTTAAACTGCCTGTGTGTCAAGGTGAACCTGAGAGAGCTGTTCAAAAAGTTTGTGTGCACACATGTCCTATAGTCATATATCTGCAGAAATGAAAAAAAAAAAAAAAAAAAATAGAAATTAATGTCAGCAGGCTCATTATATAAATTACCTGTCATGGACATTATATATACAATGGAGCATTATATTCTAGAGAATAGTCTTACTCATTCAAGAGCTACTTATTTTTACTTACTTATTTTGTTCGTTTTTGACTTTATAGTAGCAAATGATAACTTTTAAAGACACTTGTGTGTGGGTTGGAACATTGCAAGGCATGTCATAGTGGCAATTCAATTGAACATCCTAAATAATCCATGTACTTGTTAGTATCTAACATGTGATTCATCAGTGAATTTATTTCAGTATTTTATCTTGTCTTATACTGAAACAGGAAACATGGACTGAACTGTCACAGAATGAAACCAGCACTCTTCAGCGTTCTCTGTGAAATCAAAGAAAAGACAGGTAAGATCTTTGTGTCCAAAACAATGTTTGAATATGAACTCATTGAAAAAAATAACAGTGCAGCCTCAATACAACATAGCACCCAGAAATTCTTACCTCCCAGTGATCCGATGGCAGCCTGCATCCAGGTTACAGGGGACCTCTGCCCAAATGAATCAATCACTTTTTTTTCTTTTTCTTTTAAATATGTCATTGTGTCACACAGAAACAGTCATGTTGTCATAGTAGAGGTCCATATTTTTTTTTTTTTCACTGTTTCTGGCAGGAGTATCTTTTTCCAGCACTGACTGCTTGGATTTGAACAGAAAGCGTGCTCCAGCTTTCACCCTCACTACCCTAGCACCGAGCAGGATGGGGAAATCCCGTAGCATATGCTCCACATAGCTGAGATCACAATGCATTCATGCTTTATAACCTGACAACAATTGCCACGGTTCCAACAAACAAAGGCAACCACACTCTCAATCAATAATTGCATTGCAATTGCATGCAGACTCCTGTCCTACACAAGTGTGCAGTTCAACCTCGTTAAATGCAAATTGTAGAATCGGCTTGAGAGGAAATTATTGAAAATATAATACATTTTGGAACAAAAAAATGTTGCCGTCGCTTTTAATAAGCAATAAATCTGCACATTTCTACGTGGACACTTATATGCGAGGCAGCTGAAATTATAGCAAATGCTATAATGTCTTATAAGTTTTCTCAAAGCTCAAACTTTGCTATAGTATTTTTTTTTTGGAAAGTAACCTTTTGTACAGACAGATTGTTGTTTCTACACTATCCCCAATGTGTATTGGACATATGATAAATCTGCATCCCTTTAAATTCTTAAAGGAAGACACAATTGATTTTTAGAGATAAGAGTTTTTTACAGACCATGTTTATTATGTCTTATATTTATGTTAGTGTCCTGTGTGCTGTTGAACATATGTTTCAAATATTCAAAATTATTTGCGTCACTTTGTATTTTCCAAGTCCAATGTGTATTTCTCAGTCAAAGAAAATTGGAGTATACAAAGAAAACAACGCTGTTGGGTTTGGTGTAATTTAGCCAACCTAAAGCCTTGTCAGATTTGTGACCTTTGTGCTGTTTATGAGGAAATTGGCTTGGGAGAGATCATAAAAGTTTATGAACTTCCTTAACACAGGTGGCGTCCACAGGGGCAGACAGAGGGTCCACACAGCTGTGTGTGTGTGTGTCTGTGTGTCTGTGTGTTTGTGTGCCCCTGTTGAGTTTAGACAATGAAAGAGACAGAGCGAGAAAAGCCAGAGGCTGCAGATCGCACATCACAGCAGCTTTTATTTTGTATGCGACCACTGATTTGATGTGAAAGTGTTTTCCAGTGCAGAAGCATGGCTGCATCTGTAGAACGAAGGGAAAATAATAGAGAAGTGTTTTTTTTATTCATTTTAATTTTTGTTACTACTACGTACTAAAAAAAAACCTGCTCCAATTACTCTGCAAGTTAACTAGATGTTTTACCAGTTTGTTTGTCGAAACTTGTATGACGGCTCCAGTTTGAATGTTTCTGCTGTGAACTAAGCTCTGCGAGTTGAAATAAGCCACTCAAAGTAGCATGAAAATGACAAAAATGTTAAATAAATATACGTACGTGTATGCGTGTGAGCGAGTGTATGTGCCCGGGAATGAGTATGTGTGAGAAAGAGATGAGACAGAGGAGGAGAGGGAGAACAAGCGTGTGTGTGTGTGTGTGTGTGTGTGTGTGTGTGTGTGTGTGTGTGTGTGTGTGTGTGTGTGTGTGCATGGTTAACCTGTGGTTTAGAGTCACAGCCTCCCCCTCTTAGCCATTGACAGAGCTCAGCTGGTCTGGTGGCCTTGCTGACCGGCCTGTTTCCCCAGCACACAGTGAGCCTTTCACTGGCTCCTGTAGCATCGTTCACAGGGGCTTCCTTGGCCCTTTCATCTCCGTTCACATGGCACAGGGGCCGCTGATGCCTTTTAGCCATGGGATCCACCGTTGTCCGGACGTGACATTTAATAATACATTTCAAAGCGGCCCAAGAATCATCGGGGTAATTACTGCGCGCATGTATCATGTTATCCAGACGTATTGTCTCAGTGTGCAGATGAATAGCGAGTTCAGGGTTCAGCTTCAAAGCTTTTTAGTGTTTATGTGTAAACTATTATTATTATTGTGTGATCAGTGGTCAGACAAAATGAAAGGGGTGAGAACGGTCCTGATTTTCTTGTGGAGGTGAAGTCGAGCAATAGCAAGTTGCTTTAATGATAAGCGTTAAGGGTGTTTGGAAGTTTCAGGCACTCTTCTAACTTGTTATTGTGGAGCTGCAACATATTTCTGCATTGCTAATGCCCTAGAAGTATTAATTCACTTTGATATGCTAATTAGAGAGCATTAGGCAAGAAATGAGATTAAGTGGCAGCATGAAGTCATTTGCCTGTCACTAAATTGAGTGTTTTTAGCAGGAGGGTTCCCCCCCCAAAAAGAATTCTCTTGGTTTTGCATTTAGATAAAGCTAAATGTGAGATTCAGTTAGCAAGTGGAGCTCTTTGTCCTTCAGTACGTGATGTTTTTATTTTATTTTGGAACATGCATAAAGTATGGCTATTCAAATGTTTTATTCTCGTGTTTCTGACTGTTTCGGGACAAAGGATACATTCATGTACCTTTTTCCCCCTGCAGGCTGCAGTGACAAGACAATGAATGCATTGAGTGGAAATTTGCCTGCGATTTCAGATGAGTTTTGCAGTTATTCCTCTGTGCTGGGGTTTGTTTCTATCCTGCTGGCTACTGCCTTGTCTTGCTCTCATGCTTGGAAGAGAGGCTCCCAGCAGCAGCAGCAGCAGCAGCAGCGGGAGCGGCAAGAATAACAAAGGTGAAAGATTACCTCCATATGGTATTTCTGACCAGGAAAAAGAGAGGTTCTGTTGCAGGACTCCTCTTTGATGTGAGGTTTAATCAATAGAAAGAGATTACAGAAAACTATTACAGGCTAAATCACGGAGTGCCACAGAGAGGCTTAGCCCTCTCCACAGCTCTCTCTCTCTTCTTTTGGCTGCGTATTGACTTGTTGTTTCCCTGACCTTTGACACATCAGGTTCAGAAACACAGGGACTGTAGAGGTAGTGGAGAGAGAGAGAAAGAGAGAGAGAGAGAGAAAGAGAGAGAGGGAGAGAGAGAGAGAGAGAGAGAGTGTGTGTGTGTGTGTGGCAGATTCAGGCTGATAAATGCTCCGATCCAGTGTTTAAAGCAGTGGATTAGGAAGGGACTACACTCACAGTCCGAGCCAATGTCGGCGTTTTGGTCGCACATGTTTGATTTGGCTTCTGAGAAGCGCTAAACGTGCTTTTTCGTGTGTGTCTGTCGGTTCGTCCGCATTGCATGTTATATGCTCTGCTCCGAAAGACTGCGTTAATTAAATACAGTTCAGGATGAGTCTGTAATTAACCACATGCAAGGCCGACTAAAAGCATTACCTGGAGTAAATAGGGTTAGGACTTAGGAGGTAAGCATTTCTCAAATCTACAGGAAACATTAATTCCAATGTTCCCTGACAAAGTTAACGACCCCTCTCATTCCAATTGGGCTGTTATTATCAATTCCAATTTTTAAAATGATTATTATTATTATTGTTATTATGAATTAATTATTATAGCAGCTACAGCTGAAAAAAAAATCCCTCTTACAAGTCAGGGAACATAAAAATAGATTCTATTTGAGTGTATTTTTCTACCTTGTGGGTTTCCTCGGTGCTGAAAAAGCTCCAGTAAATGCATGACAGGGAACAGAAAGCTATTCAGCAAGAGAGACAATTGACTTTGGCTGCTTTTTGTCTCAGAGAGCCCCAGTGATGCGGCTGCAGTGACTAGATAGTGTTGTGCCGAATGGCTCGCACACAGCTGGGTTCCTGACTGGCTCAATGGCAGGGCCACTAGTGCTTCCTCCTCTAAAGCACGAGGGGGACCGGGGAAGATGTGGCTATTATCTAAGTAACTCCCAAATACCCTCCATTTCCCCATCAGCAAAGATGAAAAGAAGGAAAGCCAGACAAAGAGCAAAAGTGGGAGAAAAAAAAGAGCAAAGAAAACAAGAGTATCCACATCAGTTTCATTTGGAAGGATAACGCGTGTGTGCTGTGGAGATAGATGCCTCTGCACCGGTGCTGCCTGGCATCTGCACGCACGGCTCCTCATATGTGTATGTTTTTTTTTTTTGTACGATGATTCAGTGCTGTCCCTCCATCTGCACACACGAGCACCCATCTTGCAAACGTCTCCCTCGCTCCCACTCTATCGCTCCGAGCGTTTTCTGCGGGCTCCTTGCGCGATCAACAGCTCATAATTGTTTTTTGCACATACGTTATGCAAATGAGTCTTTATGGCAACTGGCATAACAATTAGCATCCTCCAACAATATTTTAGTAGGTTAATTGCGAAATTTTCTGAATTGTACATCTGAGTTGTTAATTAGGCATGACAGAGGTGGTGAAATAGTTATCTTCAGGCGGTGGCAGCCAGCAGAGGCTGCTTGGGATGCAAAAAGGAAGGATTGATTGAAATGAGTTTACAGCAGTAGGAGTGTGGCTGTTGGAGACTCTTTGCATGGCCCTTTTTTTTTTTTTTGCTTTGTGAGGCATCTGTCTGTCGCTGAATGTAGAAATATAAACCTGAAGCAGACAGGGAGAAGCTAGTTCAAACTCTGACCCCCCCTGTAGGAATAGATTAAACGTGAACGATGCAACTTGTTGTCTTGTCGGCACCAGTTAGTGAGTTCATTTTTTTCTCATCTAGCACTGCGGCTGCATTCAAAACATTAAAAGACCTTTGACCTGCCAGACAAAGTTAAAACAAATGTTATTTTTTAAGAAGTTTGCAAATTGGAATTTTTGATTGCTCTGAATAAAGTTAATGCCCACAACACATATTTTAATTATTTTTATATTTTCACTTTTCGTCTTCCGAGTCAGATTTATATATATATGTATATGAATAGTGCTTCCTTAGTCATTTGTGGCTCCAGAAAAAAAAAATAAAAAGCCATCAACCTGTAAAGAAACACACAGTCATAATTTTGGATTATGAGAAACAAATTCTGTATTTTTGTTTGATAAGTTAATGGTGCAAGTAATCCAGCTTTAAGCTTCAACCTGTATTTTATTTACAGCTAATGAATAACGTGAACTTTTCCCTGAGTTTCCAGTGTCATGATGTTCATTACTGTGTCACCCGATGGCCGAGTCTATGTGATGCCATGGAGCCAGTTATTAGTGTAAAAAGGGTTAGAGTGAAAGACTGGTGCAAAGCAAGTCCTCTCTCAGTAATGACTCTGCTATTTATAGGTCCCTATTTCATTAGCTCTAGTGTTTCAGGGAAGAGTTTTCCTCATGGGACAGTAGACACCGTGATGTTCATTTGCTCTGTACACATTACATGTGGACAACTAAATGACTTATCATTTGTGAGTGCAAGAACACTGAAAACAATCCTGCTTTTGTCAAGATGTTCGCTATTGCGCAAGTAACCTTTCCTGTATTTCATTTATTTTCAGATATACTGTTGCTTAGTTTATTTGTAACCAGTTAAATGCTTGTATTTTAGACTGTTTTGGTGTGGTGTGTGTGTGTGTGTGTGTGTGTGTGTGTGTGTGTGTGTGTGTGTGTGTGTGTGTGTGGAACTGTTGCTCCTACAGGTGATGCATTTCTGTAGATGAAGTGATGAAGGAATTAGAGGCAGAAGTCTGTAAATGTACACATTTTAAACCTCATGTGTAACATTTTGACACTGCAGCCTTCTGCAGCTTGTTACTTGACAAAAAACAGAATGATACGTTGTCGTCACCTTTCGTTTCTTTACACAAGATTGTTTTCCAAAAAGCAGAAAAAAGGCATCTTTTCTTCCCCATTTGCGAGCTTAAAAATGAAGCCCCTCTTCCCATTGTTCCATATGCCATTGTTCCACATGTTTCATACATTACAATGATATATTGAAGGCAGAAATGGGAAAAAGACTGCAATACAATGAAATTTTAATCAGCGTCTTCTGCTGCTTTAATAAGGCAAATAATTCTTATTGGCTGCTGTGTTAAGACTTCTAATATTTAATTCATAACAAACCTTGCATTATTCTGCTTTAGCCCTAAGACAAGCTCCACTCTGCTGCCTGCCAAAAGGCAACTAGGGGGAAAAGAAGGATATGAAGGGAACTGCACACTGAGCATTTTTCTTATAAGTTGTGGCAACATGCTATCACACTGTATTTGTGAATTTAAATATGTCTTTTGAATCATTTTAAATCATGTTACCGGAGCTAATGACAGGAAAGCTGGGCTGCTGCACCAGTTCAAAACACCTGAACATTCCTCCCTTTTGTGACTTTTGTCAGTAAAGTAGGATTGGCAAACATCTTTTTTATTTTCTTAAGTCCTTCAAGTTCAATTTTTGTGTCTGAAGTAATGGAAAGATGGCGATGGGCCAGCAGCTAGATGCTGGCTCATGTTACAGTAAAACGGCGGGCCCTGTTTTCGTCTCTCGGTGAAATGGCTTAATTGGTGTCAGAGCCCCAGGGATAAAGGCCTCTTGCTCTGAAACACAGCCACACAGGCCCTGTCTTCCCTCAAACCAGGAGGAACGGCCGGCGTCTGCTGGTGAATGAGGACTAAGCCGTGGCATAACAATACCAAATGATGTTTGGGATGACAGAAATTAATATGCGCTTGCTCCCAGAAAGCTATGATTAATGACGCCGAGCAGGGGAATGCTGTCCCTCCTTTTTGCTCCTCTTTGATGGAAAAGGAAAAAAAAAGAAAAAGGTTTCTCCTCTCTTTAGAATGTGGAGGTCATCCAGAGTACATTACTGCTATTCTTCTCTTGCTTTGTTTTGTGTCTCAAGCAGGAGACAGGAAAGGGCCGAGCTCTTGTAATGAATTTTGGAAGGATTCACACAACATTGGGAGCCGGATGTATTGTCCCATGGGACGTGGCTTACAGAGACACATACCTGTATGTCATTCCCACACTGCTCACACTTTCAACTGTAATAATGAATAGCTTGGATATCACACTGATAATTGCAGATACATTTTTCATAACTCACGAAGGATCATTTGAAGTGATAATTTGTACCCAAAAAGAAGCAGTTCTAATTGTAATACCGTTGAGTTGATATCTGACGGTGTCTTCTTTTCATATGGAATCTTATGCACACACATTGATTCGGAGCCAAAACGTGTGAACAAAATGGTGGTGTGCTGTTGCCGTGATAATGATCTGTATCTGTTGTGTCCTAGGAGGAGACACATGATTATTTAATTGTGTCTGCTAGTGACATCCCCGGACCCTTCTGTTCATTTCTTACATTCTCCTAATGTGTTTCCACCCTCCCAGGTACTTCCTCTCGTAGTAATGGAGAATTAAAGCGTGCATTAAAATGATATAAATTGCAATGTGAGGGATTTTTCAAAGGACATTTGTCTCCGCACGATGCGGTTGAAAATTCAAATGGCAAGTTTTGACAATGGACGTTGTGCTGACACGGCGTATTTGCCTCACGTTGGCTCCTCAAATAAGCATTTCCTCCGTGTGAGTGATTGATATGTATTAAGCGTGCACTTTTTTATTTATTTTTTTATTTATTTTTTTACATCTGGAAGATGATGTGGGTGCAAGGATATGACTTTTAAAGCGGGAATGAGTTCCCCTCATATTGATCTATTTGTGTTGCCGGAGTGGCAGGTGCTATATGGAGACTGTGTCAGCTTTGATTGTTTGTGTCAGTGATCCGAGCCGACACTGAGCTGTCTTACTGTTCGTCACTGCACTTGCTTCCTTTCTTGATGAATGGCAGCACACAGCACGGATCCCAGAAAGAAAAAAAAAACAAAAAATGCACGTCTACGCTTTCTCACCGACCCTGTGAATCAGCATTGGTCTTCAGAGATTATGTATCACTCGTGCCACGCTTCGATTTGTCCCTGCAAAATTCTGGGACATACCTGCATTCTTTGCAGGAAATGTCCCAGAGGTTTTTGGTCTTTTAATGCAATTATGTAAAAAGCTCTCCATGTGATTGTAAACATCAGTTGTTGAGAGACAGGAGGTGTGGTTTCTCTCCTTCTCTAAATATTCAAGATTAGTTCTTAACCTGTGTGTGTGTGTGTGTGTGTGTGTGTGCGTGTGTGATGATCGGCGCCTCTGTATGTATGCAGAGCACGGCGGGCCTCTCGCGGGGTGCTGAAGGAGAGCATGGAGTGGCAGAGTTAATTTATTTAATGACTGAGCGTCTTATATCTCCCCAGCCCTGATTAGAATCCATGCTTGATGAGGGAAGCGATAGAGGGGTGTGCACTGCCCCTAGGCCCTAGCACGTACGTTCACGGTTTTCTTTCTCCAGTGCCTTTTTTTCCCTACCTCCCCCCTCCCCTCCAATCCACTGGGTTTAGCAAAAACATAAAAAAGTACCACCAAGTAGGATTTTTCCACAATTTCCACTTCTGTCTGTTGCAATATTTTGTGATTATGTCTGTACGTGTGATCATTTTGTTGCAACTTGACAAGAAATGCAGCTCTGAGGCTGATTAGATTGTTGTGTGTGTGTGTGTGTGTGTGTGTGTGTGTGTGTGTGTGTGTGTGTGTGTGTGTGGCATGCTCCGTGATAAAGACAAAGTGCTGTGGAGCTCTATGAACGTGGGAAAGCCAAACAGAGTGTGTCACTTTGGCAGCGCGGGCTGTCAGCATTGGGGAGCTGCAGTTGTAAAAACCATGACCTTCCTCTTTGCCAGCATGTCTCTTGCAGAGCCAAAGCGCTGCCCTGTAGATCTGGGCTGGCTGTGGGAGGGAATACAAACACAGAGAAAGGACAGACAGTGGAAAAAAGCAGTAAGAGCCATAATTGTGAAGAAGTGGTGGTGGTGGTGGGGGTTTGGTTGAAGTAATGAAATACTTCTTGGAGCTATCATGACTGAGAAGGTAAGGGAGGGAAAGCGAGAGGAATGGCGAAGAGGGAAAAAAAAATCCTCCTCGGCTTCTAACATTTCCATGAGCCATCATCAGTAATGCCGCAGCAGCCTCGCAAACCAGAAATTATTTCTTCAGGCGTCGCTGTCAAGTGTTATTCAAATAACACCGGCCTCACATTTGAATAACAGCCGACATTTTGAATTAATTAATCAGACAAGATAGTCTGGGCCTTTTCTCATTAGTCTACAGGTCAGGCTGAAGGGAAGATATATGCGCTGGTGATGATATACTTGTCTTTAATAGTGATTTATGGAGATTTTGGATTGTACTCGATTTGTCAAAGGGCCTGGTAGCAGAAAAATAGGACGGTGCATATTTCATTACCTAATCTCTGATACGTTCCATGATGCTAAAAGATACAACCCCGTTGTTTAGATGCACAGGAAGCTCTTTTAACGTTCACTCTTCTTGAGTGAAGAGGGCGGGCGCACGCACATATACACACACACACACACACACACACACACATATACACACACATACACACGCATTTAATCTCCTCTCAGACCTCTCCCATTTTACTTTTCCCATGCAATTAAGCGAGGGATGTAAATTATAACTGTGTCGTACTTTAATTATCATGGTGTAAAAATAGAGTTCCTGTCTTTGAGAGGATTTCATTAACTTACTCAATATTCCATGTCAGCTCAGAGAATCACAAGATTGCAGCGAGGTTTAACATGCTTGGAATCCAGTGTGTTGTTTATTTAGTTAGGTAGAAAAGTAGAACAAAATAAGTAGGGTTACATATAAATGTATACTATATTTTGTCATAGCCTGTTTACTGGCTAGTGGGACATTTTATTTTAGGTGCATATAGGGTAGTGTGTGTGTGTGTGTGTGTGTGTGTGTGTGTGTGTGTGTGTGTGTGGTCATGGAGGTGTAAATGTATATGTATATTTTTAAGTGTGCTAACAATGTAGTGTCACCTGCTGTATTGGGTGTTAAATAATAATGAACACATTCAGTTTACCAACACTCTATTTTTATTTCTGTTACATACACAGGTTTTAATTATCCAAAGTAGACATGCAGCACATGCACTATGAATCTGTGATTTTGTGCTAGTCCAGGTATGTGTGTTCGTGTGTGTGTGTGTGTGTGTGTGTGTGTGTGTGTGTGTGTGTGTGTGTGTGTGTGTGTGTGTGTGTGTGTGTCAGGAAGCTACGAGCTGTTGCCATTCTGGCGAGCAGCCCACACAAAATGCACCAACACCAGTGTGACAAAACATTCAAATAAATTGCTGTCAGGCTGCCGAAACTCCAAGTGCAGCGATTTTTATCTGACGTGTGGAAGACCCAGACATGCAGTCCTGACAAGTAACGCCGCAGCACCTGTGAGAGACAGGCGATAAAAATCAGGATATGCCTGATCCTCGGCATAACAATACCTATCATTACTCGATATTATTACTCTTCTTTAAGAGAGAGCTCAAGATGGAAAGATAGCACGCACGTGTTGGCTTTTCTTAGAGTCTGGGTAATAAATGATCTTAGGCCATTGTTTGCATAGGTGCACTTAAAGTGTACACTGAAATTGAATTATGTAGTCTGATGGCATATCAACAAGTACTGAACTGGCTTTTATATTCATGTAGAATTGTTTATTACTCAAATTGCCATGTACCCCCCCCCCCCACCCTCCTGCAGGCTCATTGTAAACAATGTCCAAGGTCAGGACATTTATTTATTCTAGTCCTACATCATTGCTCACAGGTGTATTATTTAGAGAACACAATCAAAATGATGTCTATAATAACTGTAGGATTTTTTTTTTTTCAAATGACAAAACTTTTCATTTATAATTACTTCCTGTTTAAACCCCCCGTAATAATAAATTCTCTGCAGTTTAAATAGAATGTAGTCCAAATTCGACACGACTGATGACACTGATTGACTTTGTTTCACTTTTTAGAGCAGCACGGAGGCACAAATAAAGACTCAGGGAGCCTGTGTTACTTCACTTATTTTCATTGAGTCTACAAAATTGACTGAGTAATACTTAAATCTAATTGAGAAACGTCAAAAAAAAAGAAATAAAAAATGCTTTTTCAGAAACTCAGAGACAAAGGACTCACTGTGGAATGCGCCATCCATTCTCTACTGTATTGTTATTTTCTCCCTTATAGGTTACTAATGAGGAATCGGCCCTCATTATGATTTTAAGGATGAGAGAGGAAAGCTTTTAATTAATGATATGTAAATGGTTCTGAATTGATTATGTTAGAATATCAAGAGAGATGGGTAGAAGCTGTGGTGTAATATATTTTAATTAAGAATTAATTAAAAATGATGGCAATTTTATAGAGGCTCACAGAAAATAGAAGAATTTCTTCTCTGTCACAAGTAAATCAGCCCTTGATTAAATAAACAGACACACGCTGTATTCATTGAAGAATTATATTTATACCTTGCCAGGAAGAATTAGCCCGATATTATTAAGAAAAAAGATCAGCGCGGTGTGTCAGTGGTCGACCACAAGCTGGGTTCTATCTGGGGTTAATGGTGATCTATCTCATTCCTAATTCATGAGGTCCTCCTGGTCTGTGTTAGGTGGATCAATAACGCTGCGCTTCCTTTTTTGAATTCAGTGTCTACAATCGGATTTGCAACGCGGAACCCAATTATAAGTAGGACACAAATGCGTGTTTTTATCACTTGTGGCAAGTGAATGAGCCCCCCCCCCCCCCCCATATCAGATATCAATCCGTTTATGAGGTAAAAAGATTTGTGTGAAAAAGATGAGTTGTGACTCGACGTGGACCCTAGTTAACCTTTTTAATTGCTATCTGCTTTCTTTCATTCATTCTTCAGGGCAGAGGAAAACAGAAGACGTTAGCTGCATTAACGGCGCGCGCCACTATTAAAGGGAGAGAGGTCTTTGTTTTTCTGCTAACGGTGGCATGCGTGCTCTGTGCTAAACTCCGCGATCAATGGCAGAGAGGCTGCTATCACAGTACTCGGAGCAGGCGTTGCTCGGGGGGGAGGGGGGGGGAGGGGTTGGGGGTGTGAGTGTGTGTGTGTGTGTGTGTGTGTGTGTGTGTGTGTGGGGGGGGGTCCCTGGTGGTTCATTTTGATTGGAGCGCAGAGTTTTGTGTTGAAAGGCGAGGGAGAGACAGGCTGTTGGAAGCAAATCCCCCTGGATCAGTTAGAGCTTTGCAACAAAAACACCTTGATATTCCTGGGAACATTTGCTTAGGAAGAAAAAAAAATGAATTTAAATAAACGGGCAACGAGAGAACGGAATGATCTAAAGCATTTCTGAAGGTTGGTGTGTTCAGAGAAAGCTTGTGTGTACGAATTTAGAAACCACGTTTCAAATCGCAGTAAAACAAGAAAATCAGTGTAATTGCATTTCGTCGATATGTTGTTCCACATTCCTGAAGAGCTTTTTCTAAATGTATAAAAAAAATATATATGTTAGAAGATGGTGTGATCATACCATAGGGTGACGGGCAGACTGAGGCAGTGTGTGAATCTGTGGCAGCGGAGAGCCTTTATGAGCTAACCAATCTGTTATGGGCGGCAGGGAGGATGTGCCGCTTGAGATGGAGGGTGTGTTGAATGGATTATTAGTACGAGTCCCCCCAATAGCAGGTCACATGTAAAGGCTTAAAGGCATCATAAATAGTCACACGTGCACACACGCACACACATCAAATGTCTGCGAGCGCACGCACCCACATACACCATGTGCAGAGGGACGTTCAGAAAAGAAACAACATGCAGGGCCACAGACGTGTGCATGCATGCATATTTACAGTGCATGCACGCCAATGGCTGGCAGAGCATCTTTTTTTTTTTACACCTGCAACTAGTTGCAATACATCACTGTCAGGATCGCTTTCTCCACCTATCCGCATTTGTGCGTTAGTTATCCGCGGAGGCCTTCGTCAAAAAGTTGAGCAGTTTTGACATCAGCTCCCCGGTGGGAACAGAAAAGGTGAAGTTGTGCTGGGAGGTGCCACGGCGGGTGTCATCACCGGCTGTACTCCCTTTAACCCAACAGCATCCCAATGACAACTGAAGAGAGGAAGGACGGTTTAATATACAAATATTATGCCACAATTAATTCTGTAATTGACACGCGAGGAGAAATTCCGAATGGCAAATATCTTGTTTTGTTGCGAGTATTCATCATGAGTCACACAGATGAGGGCACTGTGCACGGGCTGTATTTATGAAATGAAGGCAGGGGAATGACATAATAAAAAGCTAGGTTGAGGTTTATTTTGTTTAGGGCCTCTTGTAGCGAGTGTATGTGCTTGTGTAATTGACAGTAGCTGTTGGGGAGGAAGTGAGGGCATGGCGCCTCCTGTGTGAGCTCACTGTGGAGACGAGGAGAGTCTGCCTGTGGCACTGCTAGTGGCGAGCACCAACAGCTCCGGCCACGGCAGAGAGGAGGTGGGGAGTAAAAGGGAGGAGAGGGGCGGGGGGGGGGGGGGGTCAGCGTCTGAACTGGCTGATGGGAGCCAGAACATGAAACAATGCCGGGGGAACGTCTGGTGGGTTCGCTGCACAGAATTACAAGCGAGGGAGCAGGCCTGCTGAGGCAATTACAGCTTAATGGGGTCATTTGGAAGGCAATTGCCAGGGGTTAATGTAGTATGGAGAGATGAGGTGAGATTGAAGTGAAATTTTTGGCTAGAAAATGTGTTCAAATGAAAAGGGAGCAGGCAGACAAGTTGTGCACTGATGGGGTGGGAGGTTGATTGTGGGAACTGGTATACAGGCTTTCGCTGCCACACAGATAGACGCGAGGCCTGGACGCTGGAGGCTAATGCACATGAGCTTGTCCACACAGGTGCTCTCTACTTCTTCAACCAAGCTCATTTTTCTGGCCTCTCCCTGCTGCCTAAACCACGAGCAAGAGCTCCACTGTTCTACGTGTACTCCTGATCACTGTCCGTTTTACTCACAGACATACCTAGCGGCAGGTTTTCTTTTGTCCTGAATAACCTGTGATAGCATTTCCTGTATCGGGGAACACCAACCAGCAGGACACAAAATAGAATGCAGAGCGGTTTCTAAGTGATGCGGAGAAAGATGTGTCAGAGAGACGACAAGAGGCACCTTAGAGAACGAGGATAAAAAGGATCATTATGCGCTGTTACGTTAGCCAGTTCATTACCTTAATTGTCCACCATAATCCGGTGTTGGAAGGGTGCACTGGAGCTTTGGGAAGGAGTCTTTGCCAGGACCTCCTAGCCCAGGTCTCATCTCCCTGATCCCCTGATCTGTAGCAAGCAGGCCGATCGGGCTAAACTTTGATCAAAGCCAAACTTATTTAAGGTCAGCCATGTGAAATCCCCTGGGAGCCGCTGTGTTCGCCGAAGCGGACGGCAGTGTAGGAAGTAGTAGAGCACTGTGCCTTGCTGCTGCTGCCTGTGACCGCGCTGGATCACTGGACAGCAATAGCATTATCGTCAGCCCTTTCAAAGTCTTCAGCATTTATTATTTTTTTCGCGATTATGCTCAACAGTGAAACTTAAACCTCATCCATGGATGGGGATTCCTTGGGAGTTTGCTCTCTCTCTTACCCTTCTCTGTCTGTCTCCCTCACCCTCTCTTGCTTTCTGTCATCTCTGTGAAGTCTCCGCCCCCCTCCGTCTCCCTCCCCTTCCCCTCTACACAGGGTTTTGGCCAAGAGCCGGCCACTTCACTGTGGCAGATTTTCCCAGGCTCCCCAAAGGCTATTTTACCAGGATTCCCATTAGGTCCCTACCCATTACCAATGTTCCAAATCATTCACAGAAGAATCTATTTACTTTATGTGGTAATGGATTCATTTGACATGGCTTGCTCTGAAGAAATTCAGCATTTAACTTGCACTTTCCCCCAACTGAATCTTGTACTGTATTTCCTTCGTTTGGTTTATTTTTATCTGTTACAGTGGCGGTTGTCTCGTATGTGCCTTTATCATCCCCACACTATGCTTTCCATCACAGTGCAATGTTGCACAATGTAGAGGTGGTGGAGCATTGTGTCAGTGCTGCAGGAAAAACAAGTATGATGCAACTCTGTTGTCATTTAAGAGTGACAAATAGACAGTGGCAGACCATCAAAAAGGGGGAGAGAGTGGAATGGTGTCGCTGACAAACTGCTATGACCTTTGGGTCCTTTGGCCTCCAGAGTGCAAGGCATATACAGTGTTTACCTCAGGTCAGCAGCAATGTAAAAATGTTGGTCCCCCATGGAGAAAAGCCCGGCCTATTGCACTCATCACATTTGAATCGGCGAAATCAATAATCAGTCAGATAACCTTCAGTCAAATTGGATGCATGTTTCTAGGATAAGATGAAAAGGGCGGGGGGGGGCATAGTCTGTATGTCTTTGCACATTTTGAAATACTTCTAGTCAGCCATGCAAATCATACTTAATTCAGAAACGGTCCATAAAGCAAAGCAACAGCAAAAGAGAGGCATAGCGCCTGCAGCTCATGCACGCTTCCCCTGCCTCTATTCCATGTCACCAAAGCATCCCATCAAAGCCTGCCTCCTTCCTGTTATAAGGTAGGAAGAAAAAAAAAAATCAATGCCGCAATCTTTTCTTTTTGCCTCCTCTAATCCGTAATTGAAATGGAAAATCAAATGAACGGCAAGCAGATAATTGTTTTATCAATATTCCCTGCCTGCCCTACAAGGGTCAGTGCAGAATGATCATGAGTCGGGGATATGACGAGGACAAAATGTGAAATTGAACAGCTAGGAGGCAATAAATCAGCCCTGACAACTAAGAGTGACCAGCATGTAGCTGCAGCAGGCAGCTCTCCCTTCAGAATTTGTCCTAAAGCTGTCTACACTAAATGGGGAATATTCATCTCATTATTGTTGCACTTAATATTGCTACCAAATATTATTCTTTGAGTCCAGACGGGAAGTCAAGGTCAGCGGTGCTATTATTGTTGTCATTGTTAGTGTGTGATATTGGGAGGATAATAGAGGGCAAAGCCAGATGGTCTGCAAGGCTTATGAAGACGCAAAGAATAAATTTAGTCATTTGTTAGAGTTGAGGAAGGAAGTGGTTTGCTGTTTGGCTTTCTTTTGACATGTCCATGACTATTACTGCTACAAAAAACACTCAGCACCAATAGCAACATCATCAATAATACCATTTTCTGACAGATAATCTGCCAGTTCCTTATGTTGGCTAGTTGATGCAACTATCAGATTTTTCTGTCAAACTGTCGATGTTTGCAGTCGGAAAATAAGAATGAATGGATTCAGATATAACTAGAAGGGCACTCAGAGAGTGAAGACATCCGCCAAGGCCATGATCTTTCTCTCAGTGTTAACGAAAGTAAAACATAATTTGTGCGTCCGCCCCATAATTCGGATCCACTTTAAAATGCAATGGGTTCATCCTTGGCCCACGCTGACATAACAGGCATGGTAACAGATAACAAATAACTGACATTAATACTTTGCTGATCATCAAATTTTCCTCTGAGCTTTGATGATTGAAAACATCAGAGACCACGATATAGTGCTACAACTAATACATTTTTTCATTATCCATTTATATAAAATAGTGTTACCATCCAAACTCCAGAAATATTTAGTTAAGTAGGATGTACAACAAAAGAAAAGCAGCACATTGTCATAGTTTACAAGCTGGAGTGAGGTAGTGTTTGGCATTCATGCTTAAAAATACGACTGAAATGGTTCATCGACTATTAAATATTAGCCTTTTAATTTTTTGTCGATCAACTAATCGATGAATGATGAATTGTTTCAGCTCTGCGACAATGCACGCCAGCTTATTTGTCTTATATGTCTTTAAATAAACCCATCGTGCCAGCTTTCTAAGTCTTGTGAAAACAAGAAAAATGTTGCCAGAAAATCGACATCCTAAATCATGTGACGTCCCTTCCCATCTGGCTCATCCAGTTGCAAGGCATTGACAAAAATATGAAATTGATTTGGTTGAAGGGTGTTAAAGAGCCGACAGGAGAATGTCACAAACAATGAATGGTCACAGCTTGGAGGAAAATCAATGACAGAGGTTGAAGCCAGTCTAGAGTGCTACTTGGCAGCATTGCACTCTTCCTGGAAAAGAGCTGTCTTGTTGCCTTGGTTGTCTGATCAAAAGAAAGACTTGATAGGTTTAATGAAGGAGGATAAAACTGACAACTAAAATATAGACATTGCAGAAAAGATTGTTTGACTTCAACATAGGTGGTAGCTCTATGCACTTGTGTTTGAAATTCATTTTGAATTTGCTGCTATGGGATGACTTTCTAGAACCATTCTTTTATACAGCGATTCCTTGGTAGCTTCTAGGGCAATACTCATCACTTTGCAAAGCCTATATGTACTTTAATGTGTACCTATCATTGTAGTGTTTGCCGTACAATTTTACATTGTGGAGTTCCATGAATCATACTGGCCTAGAGTCAACGGATGAGAAAAATGTCTGTATTTTACACAAGTTATGTTCATTTTTACTGTGTAGATTGTGATTCTTGGAAGGAGGGGAAAAATGAATTGGCAGAGTGTCTTTCAAGTGGACAAAGTGATGAAAATCCCCCCTACTTTGTTGGGATTGCAGTTGTAAGCTTTGCACCATATGCTACTTTCCTCTTTAGCTGGGATTATGCCATCATTATTGCTGATAAAAGCTGTTTACTGCCTTGGCTCCAAATCGATGCTCGGGGCGCTCTGAAACTGGCATTCCCTCTCCAGAAGAGTTCATTCCATGCCAGCTGCTCCGGATTCAACCCCCTTTGTTTAAGATTTCACAGTTTTTGTAATGTTTATTTTCTATTTAGTTTCTATTTAGTTTCTACCCCCCCCCCCATCACACACAGGTTTTTCCTGCATTATGTTTGCAACAATTTGACATTTACATTTGATTTCCTTACAGCAAATTGAAGGTGTCTGAGACATGCGTATACAATACTCTTGGAGCTACAGTGCTGGTTAACACAGCAGAGACTGTATAATACAAATAATAAGGCCTGTTTTGAGGGGATGTTTTCTGTACCCAAATGCAATCATGGCATTGCATTGGCTCTGAATTCAGAGCAGTATCCTAAAGGCTCCCTTCTCACAGTGTTACCAATCAATGGCATAATCAGTCAATGCAGATTCAGCCCGACAGCTGTGTTAAGATAACAACTGGTTCTCATGACTATAGCGGCCCCAATGACCTTGTGTGCCTCAAATTAATAATGTAAAATCAACACAAGACAACCACCCCCCTGGTTCCCACGCAGACAATGATGAACTACCTTTTCGCCTTACCATCAAAGGCCACTCAGACTAAGCCATGTTTCAAGGCATGGACCATAGTTTCACATTTTCTTTTTTTTTTTTTTTTTTGACTTGGGCTCCGTGTCCCTTAAATAATGTCTCTCACTCTTCCTCTACAGCTCCCTAGTACCCAGGGAAATCATACTGATCAATATTTCCCATTTTAGAGGAACTGCAGCAAACATTCACACAGGATTTACTGTAGCCCTCTGTTAGACTTTAATCAAGCTATAATTTAGATCCAACACACAAAAGGTTGTGTTGAAAACAAATGGAAAGTCCATTTGCAATTCTATTTTTGTTCTTTATCAGGTTTGTTACATTATTACCTCACAGATTATGTTTTATTTTATTTCTATCTATCTATCTATCTATATTTTTATTTTTCAGCGACTCTGTGTTGGTGTTCATGCATGTGCTTGCATGCATTCATAATGTCGTCACAGGGCATAAATCAGAACATGCTATCTCAGTACTTCTTCATATTGGTCAAGGGCCATTGAGCAAAACAGCTTAATGCGCCCTTAACCATTTCAGTCGTGGCAGGAAGTAGAACGACTGCTGACTGGCTGACACTGGGGCCGGTCAGCAGTCGTCGGGCCGGCATCCTCTGCGTTCTGTGTATTGTTTAATGAAGTGCGTCGGATTTTCTGAAAAATTATTCAGAATAACAGTTGTTAAGAAGTTTTAAAAAGAGTGGATGGAAGTGAGATGATTGAGTTTTATTTTTAGTAAGCAAGCTATTAAGCTATCTGTTTTAGTAAGTTGGCTTTTTTTAGTAAGTAAGCTGTTTCAGTAAGCAGTTTTAGTAAGCTAAGTTATCTGTTTTAGTAAGCTAACGTTATCCGTTTTAGTAAGCTAAGTTATCTGTTTTAGTAAGCTAACTGTTTTAGTAGGCTAACTGTTTTTAGCTTGCTAGCCTACTTTGCTACACATACAGAATGTGCACATAATTTGGGTACATTTTAGGCATAATACATCTAGCTAACCTTGTAATACTGATAGCAAAAGTTTGCAATACAAAATGGCTACTGCTAACATTGAAACTGACAACAGTACAAGGCAATTCTTTTATTCACCGACCATCAAATCAGTGTGACATGGCTTGACATGTAAAGAACTGAAACAACCTAAAAAAAATGAGAGAACACAATGATAAATGTAGTGTTTATCTGGTCTTCTAATGCCAAGGTTTTGGCAGTTGATACTTCTTTCATACCTCTTGGGTATTGTGTAGCAGCTCCGCGTCCATGCATGACTGTCGGCTCACAAACTCAAGCTTAACCCTATCGAGCGAGCGCTCCCAGAGCTCCCAAAGGTTTGTCAAGCTCAGGCACGATATGGAGGACTGTGTAGAGCTGAGGCAAATCTTTAATGAACACCACTACATGGAACATATACAGTACATATGCATATATAAGGATATATTGGAGAAACATGTTGCAACTTTTCCTTAAGTCAAGAGCTAGTGCTGTGTGTACTTACATTATTAACTTGTGAAATCTCTACAAACAACTATGACCACTGTGCATGTTTTATGACGGGAACAGACATTTGTCTCTCCTATGATATCTATTTGAACTTGATGATAACTGGATGGCCAGAGTACAGACTGTTGTTGACTCTTCTCCATGGCAGGTGGTGACAGAGCATGTGTGGTCCCCATCACAGGTGTGTGCAATTAGCCTGACAGCTAGCCCTGGATTGCCGTGAAATAAGACTCTCAACTGTTTATGTGACCGGGTATGTGTGTGTGTGTTTAAGGGTCTGCCTTTTGTGTGCGTATGTATGCATAGTAGTTACCAGCAAATATACACCACTGTACTTTCACAAGAGTGTTTAACATAGCACTGTGGCGCAGCACTGTGATGTTATACAGTGCACGGTGTAGATCCAAACTGTATGGTTCTTGTTGCGAGGTAGGATAATCTGTTTGTCATTTGTTCAGCCTGCTGTAATTGGGGAATGGACTTGGAAGGGAGGAGAGGGTAATGTCTTGGAAAATATCCCTTTCAGCACCTCAGCATTACTTGTCATAGGTCAGTCTTAAAACGTAGCTTGATACAGTTATTAACTCTAATCCGGGCATAAACACAAATCCTCAAGCACCAGCCCAATTAATAATTTGCATAATTAACATGCATTTTAAATAGAGGCTGGTCTTGTCGTTGCCAAAGCAGGGATGGGGGTAATTAGGGCTAACGGAGCAGTGCCTAGGGCCGTTACCCGCGGACGTGCTGCAGTCGTTTCCAGCAAAGGGATTGACAACTGCAAGACAAGCTCTTTCGGCTTAGAGCGAAACCCCCTTTGACAGAATTAATAGTTGACAAACTGCTCCTAAAGCCCTGGCATTGTTTCTGTCAGTTGTTTGGTTTGATGTCACTGTTAGACATTATAAATCAATAGTGTCAGGATTTAGTAATGTTTATCGCTATCCATGGTTTATTATTTCATGTGACTGTCATGGACAAATAGTATTTATCATAGCTGTCTATAAATTACTGCGGACAGACTGTTGGTTTACCCAAACCCACTCCGCTCTTACCGGGGCCCATTCCAACGTCCACTTACATATTTAGAGTAATTTATTTTCTCAGCCGTAGGCCCACATTAACCCTCTGCTTTCTCACACTCCTCCGAGACTTATTGTGGCTTCATTGCTGCGCCTCAGCTGACACATTAACACATCAAAAAAGCTGATCAAAGCTTGATCAAAACTGCTTGTCGCATCTATTTCGAGCTTGGACATATTTTATCTGCAAATTTGTTTTCTGAAGGTCTTAAATAATAATAATAAACAAAACTGACAGCAAGTTCTTTTCATGTTTTTTACAGTATATAGTGTCAATGGCTCGTCTGTCTTAGGCAGAAAATAGCCATTGTATGTTTAGTTTATTCAGAAATAAGTCACTCTTAAGTGTTGTGGTGAGAAAGTCCAGCTCTGCTTCATCAGTGTCACACTTTTATGTGACAAATTTATGACGCATCAATGCAACGAGCTGGCTTTCAATGTAACAAAATGGTCCTAACCTTTGCATCAGTGACACACTCATCAAAAACAATTAGAATCATCCGTTTAATGAGATGATTGATTATTCAGCTCTCGCAAAACACTTTGTCAACACAGAGCAAGAACACAATCACTGTATTCAGTGATTGATGCTATCAGGTAACATTACTTACATTAACACATGGATTTGCCTTGTTTACATTCTCCATCACAATGAATATGTAACAATGAGACGTTATTGACCGACGCACTTTGTGTTCAGCAGTCCCCAATAAGGTGTATTGATGTGTTTCAGGCTTCTTATTTTTTATGGAATGAGCATAAATGTGGCTCCTATGATAATTTGGTTTAAATTTTTTTAATGTCTTTCATATCTTTCTGAGGCCGTGAAAGGGTTTCAGTGAAAACTAGAAAAGAGAAAAGAGAGGGTAAGGGGGAGCTGAAGCTGTAGTATTGATCAGCCGTGCCATGGACTATAAGGTCCACTTTCAGCAGGGAGGTCATTAGTTACTCCTGTGTGCTAATTCATCCGCGGGTTGAGGCGTATCCGTTAGAATGCTAATTCTCTACTATGATCTGACAGCTGGGGTAAAGAAAGGGGCAAGCAGGCTGCCGCAGAGTGGGGAGAGGGAGGGGGCTGCAGCGGCCTCGTGGTCTGGTCTTGTGTTTGGGTAAAGGGGAGGACTTCAGTACATGGGATGTGGCAGAGTGTGCACTGAAAAAAGGGGTGCCGAACTGACCCCTGCTGTCTTTGCCCCCCAGCAGTAATGATGTAAAAGAAAGATGACATTTGGTGTCCACATTTAACTTGCATTTGCAGTCCACTTGAGAGGTCCAGTATGCGTGACCTACCTTGATTAAGCCCCAGGCTGCCTAGGACTGTACCCTTTAGACTGAAACAAAAAGTGGAAGCTCACAGGAGAAAGCCGAGCCTGTATAATTGGGCCAAGTAGAGCTGCGGGAGGCAGCCAGTCTCCGCTTTGCCTTTTGTATATTCATGACCCCCTCGACTTGATTGATGGAAGGATAGCATTTGGTGACACTGTCATTTGCAAGTTGAAAAGGTAGTGCAGTGGCTGGAGCAGCGCTGTGGCTGTGCCTGAGAAGGGGCATCGAGAGGAAGCTCATTTCTATGCTGATGATATCCAGCCCCCTCTCATTTTCTTTGTCTCCGTTAGAAGGACATCTGCTGACAACACAGAGTTTAAAAAGAACCAAGTTGAAAATGAAAAGAGGGGGAAAGGATCATACATCTGCGTGTTTGCATGTGAAAAGCACATGGTTCAACTGCCGATTCACCGATTTTAATCAGCGCAAAAGTTTGCTATTTGATATCTGCATATTACATTTCGGTGAAATTGAGCATTTTGAAGCAGATGGCTTAAGAAACATAGTATATAGTAAAGGGAAGAATCACACAGACTTTTTTTTTTTCATTGTTTTGGTTTGAGCTCATGTTATTTTACCCGTCAAGGGATCTAATCATAAACATTTTAATTTCACTGGTATTTCTTTTTTTCTGAGCAGCTACTGTACTCCGTCTGAAGTTCTTTCTATTGCACTGTTGTCAAGGCTGTTATACATTTAAAATGATTAATGGCCGGTGACTTAATCTTCTGTCTACACTTACCGGTTGCATTTTGTAAGAACTTTACAGAAATAAGTAGAAAGTAAAATAAAATCTATTTATTGTAACAACCATTATTGACTTAGCCAACCACATTAACAACATTTTTGTCTTTGGCCTTCTGATCCAGAGTGCCTTAGTGGTCTAAGTCACCATTCATGATTCATTTTGATGATCATGCACAATGTTGAATAAGAACATCACATTAAACCATACAGTGCTAAGAGCCCGAGACGTGACGTCATTAATCATTCTTAGTTTTCATGCCATAAGTATAAAAATGTATTATTATTATTATTATTATTATTATTATTATTATTATTATTATTATTATTATTATTAATAATAAAGTTATTTTCAGTTCCTGTTGCTAGTCCTCATCATGCCATAATCTCATTATTTACACTCAAAAGCATCACCCAGTTGTTAAATTCAGGTTCTCCTCTCAGCAATGCTACAATACATTTACATTTTTATTGCATCCAAATGGGGGATTCTGGAGACTGGGGTTTGCTGTAAAGTAACTGTACAATATACATAGAAGAGGCAAACCATCATGTTCCTATTCTGAAAACAGTAAACAAAAACAAATAAAAAAAACAAATAATAAAAAATAATATATGTATATACAGTTTTAGGGAGTAACTAGTTACATGTAAGTAGGTACATGTAACAGCGTTACGTAATTTAATTACAAAAAGGCAATCTGTAATCTGTTACAGTTACTTGGAAAAAAAAGGTGTAATTAAATGATGACATTGGGGGGGTTATATCTGAATATGTTCTGTAAAAAGCTAGGCTATATGTTGAATAATATGAACGTTGTTGCTTTGCATGTTTTTCATGTGCACGATGTCTTCTTTTGCCATTTCCAGCCAAAGCCGTTGAGTAAAGTTTGATGCTATTCTGATGCTTTCGATTGGTTCTCCTGCAGCGCCGCCCGTCTGACAGTTAAAGTGCCTCTCAAGCTGTCTGAGAGTTGCCGCTATCGCTACGGATAAAAACCCGTTTCAGTGCTGGAAATATAAAAAAAACAATTCATACAAATTTTGAGAAGGGTTCTAACATAACCAACCTCTGGCGGTTCTTAAAAAATGAAATTATTATAATCTTAATTCATGTGATGAAGGATTTCAAAAGGAATGTGACGGGAGTCAGTGTTGAGTACTGCTGTAGGGTTAACAGTGCCAGGTTTAAACATTTGAAAATGGTTAACAGTTGAAAACATTCGTTCGAAATTTAGAAAAGTAATCAAAAAGGAATGAAATGTAATATGTTACATTACTTTGATAAATGAATTGAAATAGTTACACTACAATTATATTTTAAATAGGGTAACATGTAATCGTAACCTATTACATTTCCAAAGTAACCTTCCCAACACTGTATATGTTTGATTGATGATTACTCTGTGTGAATGTTAATAGTTAAAGTTCTGACAAAAATGCAGAACCATATAACCTTTTACTATTTAATCCATAATGGAAACACTTTCGGTGTCTTGACAATTAGGTTGACAACTTAGTCTTGAAATTCTAAATGTGACATTTGACATTCAGAAGCCAGACCATGCATGGATGTCTTAAGCTGTCCAAATATTTCCCAAGCTGTACTGCGCTTTGAATGTGTAAAGAAGGACGAGAGCTGGTGACAGAAATATCAGTTTCCGAGAGACACTTCTATCCCCTCAGCACTACAACCCACACTTATGAGAGCCACAATTTATAGCTGCGGTGTGAAGTGTTCGCCCGCAACTCCCATCTTTGTATTTACACCAATTAGCACATAAACTCTAATTACCGAGATCAAGGCAGCCGGGAGTCCATAAATGCAAAGCGACACGGATGAACCAAGTAAGCTGACAGAGAGGGAAGGTGACAATAAATAGGGAAGTATCAATTAGGCATCAATGACGCGATGATGCATGTGCGTACTGGGAGGTGACACGCAGAGGGAGGTGGGAGTGTGAAATGTGTGGGGGCAGCAGGGTCCACAGAAAGTTGCACAGGCTGTGGGGTCTTGTAAGTCACACAGCGCGGTGACAAGTTTGACTGTACAACACATTTCCACATTAACACCACAGCGCAATCAGGCACTTCTCTTGTGTCTACTGAAAAGTAGCATTTATCACAGCACTGCGCTGCTCATAAGGTAACAATTAACACATGCTAATTCACGGGCCACGTCGCAAAGTCAAAAGGCATAAAAGTTGGTTCAAAATAAGAATCGTCATAATTGGAGGACAGGTTTGACAGTTTAAACTTGTGTTTAATTATAAGGAAAGGACGGGAAACTCAATGACAGCTGGAGAAAATAGAGGCTTTTTATAATGACTTAAAATGGATCACAGACCACGCTTGAACCTCAGGTTTATCCCAATAAACGGAACTTGATCAAAGACTATAGCAGTAAAAAAAAAAAAAAGAAAGTATGGCTCTGCACATTAATCTAACAAACGCATAAAACCAGACTGGCTCAGCTCTATAAATTAAACTCTGGCTGCAATAATGCTGATCAGGAGAAATTCTGCCAGCATTGGCTCAAGCCGCCTCTGCATGTCTGAAGTCTTGTTATCCCCTCGTCTTGATGTGGAATGGTGTTATCTGTTCCCCTTCTTGTGCAGCCTGGAGTTGTTGGTTTTTTTTGGGGGGGTTTTTTTTGTTAGCAGGATGGCCCAATGATGGATTTGCAAAGAGGCTGTTTACAAGAGAGTGTAGAGCATTAAAGAGCTGCCAGAAGGTCCATTAACATAAATGTTTAAATCAGACGCACAAAACTTATGCGCCCAAAATGAAGATGTTTCTCGCATTAATCTGCCACATCTGCCTTTGGTCCGAAAATTTGTCCCCTCTCATCCCATCCGCCTCTCACTCAGTGGCCTGTGTTTATAGAAAGAAAAGACATGGAGTAGCAGATATGTGGTGCCCAATGTCGCTGCTGAGGCAGCAGCTTCCAGAGACCCCACCAGGATTCAGAAAATAATTGTCAGTCTTGTATATTATAATGGAGTTTGTTCATGGCGTTACTGAGGTCTTGCAGACGTGGGGTGAAGCACCAGACAGTTTACTTCTTCTTTTTCTCTCTCTCTCTCTCTCTCTCTCTCTCTCTCTCTCTCTCTCTCTCTCTCTCTCTATCAACACATGGCTCCACGGCTGAGTTAAAGCCTTGTAAAAATGTCTCATTTTTAAATACTGTTTGCATGCGGGCCCCTGGAAGACATTTCATACTCAGCAGATTTACATTATGGCCATTATTATGATTTTATGATGCTGAAGCCTTAAAAAAAAAAAACTATTTCCCTAAAAAATGCTTGGGAGAGTATTGGCAAGTGTAAATATTTGCCTACGCTGTGTCTGAGTTTGTTCTCCCACCTAAAAGCTGGAAGGTCCCAGACTCAGACATCAGTGGCCTCTCCCAGCTGGGGTTAATGACATGTTTGTCCCTGACCCAAAATCAATCACTCAGCTTTAAGTGGACTTCCCAGAATTTAGAGAAACAATAAAAGATAAAGTGCCACCTGAGTAGATTTCCTACCAGTTTTCAGGAAATCACGACAAATTCTCCCAGAGTTTCATGTTCATCACCCCTCTGCTGTGATTGCAGATCGAATGGATTTGTTTGCTGCTGACAGTAAGGATAAGACGACAGGAGTGGATTAAAGTGGAATTAGCCTTTACTTATCATTTTCCCTTTCCATTATCTTGTGTTTCCGAGACATTACACTCTGTTTTGTCAAAACTTCACAGCACAACATTCCGTAGACATTTTTCTCTGTCTGCTTCATGTCTTGGAGATCCTGGAATCACTATTCGAAGCAACGCAATGTAGCTGAGACGAATAAAGCACGTGAATTGATTCCTCCATCACCTGGATAGGCTGTTGATTTTGGAGGAGAGTTATCGCTGTTTTCCTAAATGTGGCGTGGAGATTTGCTGGAGGGCTGAGTGATCGATTCAGCAGCCTGGAGCATCCTAGTGTGTTTATACATGGCTTGTATGGCAGCTTTCATAAGACATTTACCCCATGATTTGCGATGAGCTTATGTGTGAATAATTAATGGCAATTAATCCTTAATTACAGTAATTAGGCAAGTCACAGGAAATTAGGCTGCAGCTGGAGAAGCCCGTGCCTAGGAAAAAAGGAGGTCCGGGGCTGAGAGAACGTGCCATTTAGTGACAGCGGAGCCGTGGTGCAGGGATTGTGTGGCAGGCCTCGCTTGCCAGTAGAGATAAGAGTATAGGAAGACACAGATGTTGCTGACCAGTGAACCTTTCAACGGTAAGCCAGGCTTGGAAAGCAATCACAGGCACAGAGCGCCAACACACCCAATAAAACCCAACAATAAATGTCCCAGCGAGGTAACCTCTGACCTCGCCAGCGCTTACATTTCCTAGTTTGCTCCGAATTACATGCTAAGAGGTAGTGAACCACTTCAACGGCTTGTGACTGATGAGCTAACAGTAAGTGGTTAATGCTACACACAGAGCTCACTTTTATAAAACTAGATTTACCAATTATTGGGGCCCCCGAGGCTGCAGACTTTAGCACCCAATGTGCTCCTAACACCGACTTTATGAATCTGCTGTGGCTGGAAGGAGAGACACTCCAAGAAATATCTATTTGTACCTCTAATAAAACAATTAGCCTGCTTAGAATTATTAAAGGAAACTACAGCCGGCAGAGTTGTTTGGTTGCTGATTTCATTGTTTGGGTAATGGCGGGAGAGATTAGGTGGATCTGTTCTGCGCAAAGACGGAGCAGAAGAATAGGGACGAGGCTCTCCGTGTCTCGCTCGGAACTCATTTGTGCTTTTCCATGCTTGCCTTGATGAATTTCCGCTTCTTTCTGCTCCTGTTGCTTTCAATTACACTCTTATTCACAATCCTAATTGATATGCCAGTCTCAGTAGATGAACCATGGACTTTTTACAGTCCATTTTTCTATTCTTAGACTAACGTTTCCCCATGACAAAATGGGACTATGGATATCACAGATGTGAATTTTCTAAGCCTTTTGTTTTCTCCCGACGTTATTTTACAACATTATAATAATGTGTTGCTTGATTGAAAACATTTAAATGTGATGTGATTTTAATCGATCACACATATTCTGGACTTTTGTGGTTCCCTCCGCCATTATCGGCTCCTGCAGTCGTCACCTCCTTTCATGCATTGCATACTTTTTCTTTCTTTTTTTCTTTTTTTTCCACGGAAGGACTTTTAAGCTAACAGGGAATGTAAGTGAGTTGAGGAGGCATCCAACTGTGATATTACATTAACCCATAGTGCTTGGCCATGTCTGTCAGTGACTGCAGAATAAAGAGAACATGCTCTGCTCTACTCTTTAGCCTTCGCAAGTGCTATTAGAAATAATGAGGATCTATAGTGAGATAAAAGACGCTCTCCTTGCTCCTGAAATCTGAACAGCCACTCATATTCCACCACCGAAAGCTAAAACGAGGCTCATTGGTGATGCATACACAACCATAAGTAAAATGATTAGTGTTTGCGCTTTGCATAATATTATAAATTGCATTGCCTCACAACCAGATATGCCCTTTTGCTATGCTATGCACTCATAGTGTATATGTAATAAAATCTTTTAATCAGAGCTCAATGGCCATGTTATGTTCCTCAGCCATTCAATAAGCAACGGCTCTGCTATTGCACTCAGAGACTTCTCCTTTATGTATAACACGAGCAGGAAGCCAGCGAGCGATTGGGTAACACGGCACCTGAACACCAGCAAGGCTTCTCGCTAGCACGGGGGGGCCGGGGGGATGCTGCTAACGGTGACAAGGTCAGCATGTTGTACAGGCCCCGCACATACATTCCTCACTATAAGTAATATAAATGAGGTTGTGTTAGCCGTAAACTCACAGCATGTTGCCTGTAAGCTAAAGGGTAACGCCTCCGAATCTCCTCCTGAGCAGGGCGGGCTGTACATAGCCTCCATGGAAGTCTGGAGAAAGAAAGATGGAGCCACCTGCATGAATCGCCTGTCCTGTATGGAGTTTTTTTTGTTGCATTTTAGGCCTTTATTTTTGACAGGACAGCTTAGACATGAAAGGGGAGAGAGAAGGGGGATTAACATGCAGCAAAGGGCCACAGGTCTGAGCCAAACCTGCGGCCGCTGTGTCTGTAACTGAGGCTCGATGGTATTTTAAGCCCACACCGTCGACTTCAAGGCAGCGCTGCGACCGTCGACTTCAAGGCACCTAACCCTAACCGTAACCCTTGCCTAAGACGACGTTGGGGGCTTAAAACACCAAACACCGTGACAGAGTCTTTGTATAAGGGTGCACGCTCTACCAGGTGAGCTACCTAGGCACCCCTGTATGGAGGTTTTTACAGAATTCAGCAAAGTAAACTTTTGGTTCAACCAAACTGTTTTTTTTCCCCGTGATAAATGTGACAGAATGGAGTTTACGTGCAGCATTAGCATGTATCTGGAGATGAGTCTAAATGTGTTGAGCGTACAGCTTTAAGTGGGAGCAGCCGAGTGTGTGTTGTTAGGGGCATTCTTGTATCTACAGTGGTGTTTACTCACATTGGCAATTAATTATTAATGCAGAAGCACTGAGAGGTTACAGTGATATGGCGCTCAGGCTTTCCAAGCACTGTCTACATATGAAGAATCAACACAGTGAGAGCTTCAAAGCAGCCCTCTGAAATGCTTCAGACTCTCACGGAGAAAGCTTATTACAGTTGAAATGTTTTTTCAAGGAGCCCCAGATATTCTTTGTGAATGCTGGGAAATATGGAGTATTTTTTATTATTTTTTATTTGTTTGTCTATATCAAGAGCCACGCGAACAAAGAGACAGTCAGCATTTGCAGCTTTAGTATCGCAGTTCACAAGCGAGAACTTGTTTTGCGGAACTGTGAAGATTCGACTCGGTGCAAAGAGGCAGCCATTTAACAGTCCACGAATACAACTCATCATGGGTGACACGTGCACGGTCCATGTGAGGCTAATCAATTTTTCCCATTAATTTCCGAGATGTGATGTCCAAGTATACACGCAGGCCAGTGAGTGTTTTAATAATGAGTCTGGAGATAAACATCAATTGGCAATCTGCTCTTTTTGAGGCGTCTTTGTTGCTTGCAGAGCCCTTGCTGACGACACCTCTGTGGATCGGCTAATGGAGGAGGACCTGTAAGGCTATCCCCTGGCCTTTGTCTGACCCCTTTGTGGAACTGAATTCTTCAGATGTTTGCAGGATCAAGTCACTTAATCTGTAGCACAGACTAGGGCCAGAAAAAAAAGAGGACAGGGAGAGCATGGGAGTGGGAGGAGGTAGGAGGGAGGAGGAGGAGGGGGGTGGGCGGGGTAGCAGACAATCGCCTTTACTCTGTCTGAGGGGCAGAGCATTCAGCGCGCAGGGTAAAGAACTGCAAATGTCTGCCTGTTCTGTTATGCACCATTGTTTCATACAGGAGCTGGAAATAGACAGAAACAGTGTAGCAGACGAGCTCTGGCAGGCGCTGCGTTTTATTACCGCCAGACCATAGACTTAGACATTAGTGAATATGGCTCATTAAATGGCATGGAATGTTACCATTTTACATAATTCCTCCTGTATCGTTGTTGTAAATGAAACCCTGTTTCTGTCTCCGACTACACTCCAGTCACTCTACAGCCATTACAGCTTTCCCATCAGACCCTAGCACTCCTTGAAAGCAGCTATCTATAATTTCAGGTCTATGTCACACACACACGCGCACACACACACACACACACAAAAAAAAAAAAAAAAGCGTGCTGTACAAGCCTAATGGTTTGGCGTGGTTGATGTGGAAAGGATGTAGCGCAAATAGGAGGAAATATGAAGAAAGATTTGAGAATTAGGCAATGATGTATTCCAATGGCTGGAGAGACTATGGGTGGGCAACAAATATAAATAATGTATGTGGCAGGCCTCCTTGAACATAAGCTGGAATTTGCCGCCGCACTTTTTGTTCTCAATCACCTTGATGAAACAATCCCGGAGCAATGGCTGCGTGAATGAGACCACTGACAAGCTGATTTTCCACCCGTGGCATGAGGCTGCTTTCTCCACTTAATGTTCGCCGATAAAGTGTAGCACAGAAGTAAACTAGAAGAGCCTCCACTCCTGACACATGTGACAGTATTTGCATCAATTATGCAGTCTACGGCTGAGGCGGGAGGGAGCGGGGAGGAGATAGGAGAGAAAAGGGTTTGTGACAAGATGCAGAGGCAGAAATGAGAATATCTCTTTAAAATGTATTCTTCAGAAAAATAGCATTCAAGATCATTTACATGAAAGCGGATGCAGCGGTGAACTCGACGAAGCAGCAGCAAAGTCTGCGGAGCGTTTTGACACTTAAGACTTTGGCGAACAGAGTACAGTATAATGGAGAGTTCTTTGTCTCCTCTGTATTCACTGTACGCTGAATATCTACCCTGAAGAGTAGTGGAGGAGACAGTGAAATGAGGAGAGAGACTGGGTTAGAGCTGAGAGGGAGGCTTGAGTCCCTTATTGCTGAATTCAACCAAAGAGAGTTGGGTGTGCAAGGCCAAATAAAAGGTGCTCTGCTAGAGCTGGACTGACTGAGAGAACACACACTCTGCCTAATGAGCTTCATTAAGAATCCAAAACTAAGATGCTTTTCAGAAGGCAGATTCTAAGAAAAGGAAAAAAACGTGTTTGTTAAAAGAATATGCTGCATTTGAAGATTTCATAACGTGCTGGCTAACAAGAATTTTCAGCAACGTGCGTGACAAACTATATTTGCGATCCATGACTCGGTGAATCCCCCCCACCCCCTCCCTAGTAGAGGGAGAAGCATGCTTTTTGGCAGAGGGAATAACTTTTAAACCGTGTCCCAGTTTCTAACAGCAGCACAACATTTTATTTCACTGTGTCCAACCCTATTTCACATCCTGGTTAAGTACACTTACAAATCTGCTGTGCCATGGTTTCTAACCTCTCATACGCATTTGAATCCGCACTAGCACGCACGCACACACACACACACACACACACACACACACACACACACACACACACACACACACACACACACACACACACACACACACAGAGAGAGAGAGAGTCACATCACCAGGCCTGTCACTGCCTTTTATCCATCGTCAACCTTCAGCTGTATGGTTTATCCGTAGTGACACTATAGCAAAGTGCTTGACTGCTTTTTGCCAACAGACTGCAACACTTTAACTGTACTTAGTCATGCATCATTATGGCAGACTCAAAGCGGTGTGTCTGGGAACGTCTGCAGATGGTGGAGGCTGAACCATTTGGAAAGGAAGCCTCTGTGACAATGATGCTTATTGCATGAGTAAGTGTGCATGGACACAGGGGTGTATCTGTGCTAGGGAGGTGGGGGGGCAGTGTTAATACAAAAGGTTCACTGCAGCTGATTCAACAGGCTTGAGAAAGCAGTATCAGTTTGTGAGATATGATATATGAAATCTACATGCGAGTCTTTGTTGGAAGGATGCTTTTATGTGTGTATTGATCAGTCATTGTTTACTCCAATCGATGCCGACTTTGTGAGATGCACCCTCGCCTCTGTTCTTCATAGAGATTTAACCCTCTTCGCGTCGTCACATTTTTTTCACCACTTTGTTCTCCTCTTCAAACCTTCCTTTCGGCTGAAAATGTGATAGCGTTACTGTCACTTGTCACTTTCTCTTAATTTCAACAGATGACAAAGCTTTTACATTCAGTATTCTGCTCCACACGTGGGTGTTTTCAACAGATCTCTTCCGCTATTGAAAGATAAATGTTCACTTCATTCAATAGAAACCTCATTCAAGGTTCATTCAAAGCCTGACTTCTTTATTCTTTAAGGAAATGAAGAAACCATTAACGAAATATTCACTCACGGAGACAGAAGAATCTTATCTTTATTCCGCATGACCATGCAGAGCCATATTCCTTTTGACATCATTATGTAAAACCAATTTCTCTTTCATATCATTTCCGCTGTGCTGCATTACCACATCTACACACTCGCTATTCTTTATTACAGAGTAGGTGGCCCAGAGGAAAATATATGCATTCATACCCTATGGCATGAAATATGCATATAGGTGCCTCATTTCATCTCCAATCTGTGTTATTCCTTTAAAAATTCACCGATGCCTGCAGTCCCTCTTTAATATTTAATTTGACAACTTTTAAATCTGTCTTTATGCGATGATGAAGTAATAGTCAGCTGTCGCGAAAATGATTGAATTATAGAATGGGGTTGAAGTGACACATATGTTGTAGGCTTCGTTCTTTGTTTTGCTTCAGTCCTAACGTGAGCTTGAGGGAAAGAATATCCTTGCACACACTAATTCATCTTCCATCTTTATCCATCTCCCCCCCCCCCCCTTTCCCCCGGTACACAAGGCAGAGCTATGTATAACATTCATACATCATTCATACTTTGTTTACTAGCTTTTAAGTTTGATGTGGATCAAAATAACACAGCCTGTTGGTGGAGTATTTAAAAGACATTTAATTGTGTCTCCATGCTACTTGCTGCCCCTTTCGCTTATTAGCGGGAGCCACAGAGCAATGATAATTACTCCCAATCTTTTCTTAGCTCTTCTGATCTTTAATGATCAGAGATTATCCATCACGCCAGCAGAATAATTAGCGGGGGAATGTCTCGCGAACGAGCCGCCCGACAGATGCTAGCACACCCAGGAGGTGAAACGCGACGCGGCCTTTTTAGCCTCAGCCAGGTGACCGGAAAAAAGAATCGTTGTGGACAACAAAACAAATAGATAACGGAGCGACTTAAACGAATGGTGCAGCAGATGAATGATCTGCTCCTGCTCGACTCTGTAGCACCATGCACCTCTGCTGGCCTCTCCGGCAATCTGGCCATGTTGGGCCCCCACTGTGGAACAGCATGGCACTGGGAGTTGTGGTAGCCAGTCCCCCCATAGCCCAAGGCTGCCTTTACCTTTGCTATGCTACTCAAGGTTGAAGGCATCCCAGTTGGGTGTTTAAACAGTGTTGTGCTCGGATCCGAATGGCTTTTACTTTTTTGACACTATCTGCACTGAACCTGGAGAACTACACACAACTGTTCATCTTTGGAGCATTGATTTACATGTACAATGTAGACCTTATAGTTCACTATTCATGCTGTAATATTTCCAAAGCAGACTTTTAAATCCCTACACCGCTGTAATACTCTTATAAAGTAACAGCGGTAAGTGATTTGAACCGTTTCACTGTGAGGATCTGCTGTTTGCCATACACGTGCAGCTTTTGCTGACATTCATTTTGAAACCACTCGGAGCACTTGCGACTCCGAGTAACAATGCTGAGGGAAAAGTGCCTGCTGAGCTCTACAGTGAATATACCTCTGACCCAGACCGAGGAAAGGGAGATTTATGAAATCCACATGTTTAATACATTTCATTTTGTCCAAGGGATTTGTATTGCTTACCACAGTATTTTAGGGCTGAAACACTCTGTATAGTCACAGCTTGTATTGTCTGAGGAGAATAAACCCTGTCTGCTTCTGGCTGCTGAAGATTTGTTTTATGGCACCTCTTTTTGCCTTACACACATCAGCCATGCTGTCTGAGGTATTGCATTTTATTGTGCTGAGGTGTTAGTTATACACACCCGTAATCTTTAATGCATAATCCCTTGAAAATCCGCTACATAAATGAAAAAGATAACCTGCGTATCAGTGTTGTGACAGAAAAAAAGAGATAGCGAGGTAATTTAATAAAGGATTGACGCTGGCCCCGGTGTGATACGGTGTGTGACCTCTGTGTATTCATTGTGTAGCACGGAGCAGGTGAGCCACTGCTTTTACAAGAGTAGTTCTTACTATTCTGAAAAAAAAAAAAAAAAAAGCCCATCCCGAGAGTGTAACATTTGTGGTGACAAACAGAATGCACCATATGGATTAAAGCGCAGCAAGGGTAGTCACTGAAATATTTGCTTTCCCAAAGTGTTGACACAGTCTGAAAAAAAAAGAAAAAAGAAGCAGAGCCACGGCAGCGCTTTCCCGCTGTAATCAGGTAGCAGTTATCGCAGCGAAGTGTTTGCCTACCTAATGGCGTTTCCATTTTGTGTGTGAGTCCGTGTGTCACCGGCTTCCCATTTGGAGCACAGGCAGGAAAGTATCTGCCTTCTCACACAGTAAGTGGCGGGCCTGGCGGGGCTCAGTGTTTGTTCTGTCCGCGAGAATCAACAAAAAAAAAGACAAACTGATGAATCGAGTGGGAAAGAGAAGTCTTTTAAAAAAACATCATATTGTGGTCGTAAGCGTAAAGTTCGTTTAGCAGCTGACCACGTCCAGTCATAAATACTCTTCCCAGGGAACGCTGGTTTTACATCAGAAATGCACTTGAGTGTAATGTTGACAGATATAGCTTGTGACGAGTGATAGTCAGAATGTATGAGCGCCCATTATGCCGCTGTCAACCTCTGGTGCCAGACTGAACATAAGCAGTTCACCTCTGTTTTCATTCAGGAGAGTGCAGCAGACAGCACCGGTTTCTCCGCTGTATTTATTGACTTGTTTTACTAGCCTGAAACAGGGTGCTTTTATACGGGCCTGCTAGTCTTAAGACTCTCCAGACATTTACATTATTCCTGACTGAGTTACACACACGTATAAAGGAGCACGTCCGCAGGCTAGGTTATATTCTCCCTTTCCACCTCCCTTTCGCCCTTGCATTCATACACATACTCATGCACCATTTTATTACCCCACCATTTTAGATATTGTTACACTGTACTTTACTTCTATCACGGCTTCATTTTCCCAACGCAAGTGTTTGTATTCAGGCTAATCAGATGGCTTTCTCTATTTTAAAAGTGCATTAAAAAAACAACTAGCAAACGTGCGAATATATGCGTTTATGCCAAAGCTGATCCGGTTGTATAAACGCATAGATTCAAGGAGGCTCTAAAAATCTTCTTTCGCTGACTAATCTGCACAACTGCAGCGGAAGATAATGAAATGCCAGCACCAAAGCCACAGCCAACACCCCACCCCACCCCACACACACACACACACACACACACACACACACACACACACACACACACAAACCCAGCATAAACCTCCTGCAGTATTTAGATGATATTTCATTTTAGAATAAACCTCTTTTCTCTCCCACTGTGAAGATATTGAACTCTTTCACACAGATGTCATCTTAACCAAAGCTTATTAAAAAGATGGACATCAAAGTTGTGGGTGCCCATTTATCTTATAGCACTCTAATTGGCCACCACAGGCAAGAGAACAACTAACTCCAAAATAGGAGGCGTCGAGTGCTTGGGCTAAAGAAGAGAATGTCTAAAGACCTCTCAGTGGATTCATTGCCAATAAATCCTCTGGAATGAAAGCAGGGCTTTTCTTGGGAGGGGGTGGGGGGGTGGGGGGGCTATGGAATTTTGCAAATACATTATGAAATGTGATACGCTGAATTAACTGAACACTTATGGCCACAGGGTTTGGTTTCTTTGTTCTGGTGTGTTCTTTATTTTTGTGTGGCTACGTCGTCCTGCGCCTGACCTGCAACTTCAATGTTTGCTTGACACGAGGCAATACACCGTGAAAAGGTCAGACCGCGCGGTAGCCAGGACCGAACGGAGATTTCATTCCGCCAACTCCATGTAGCGCGCTGCATTGTTTTGAATGGAACTGATTCTTTAGCCAGAGTCACTGCTACTCCATCAAACACCACACACACACACACACACACACACACACACACACACACACACACACACACACACACACACACACACACACATACACATACACAGGTCTGAGGTGAATAATGTATTGTGTTTTTCACTCAAGTGGGCAATAAAAACACAAAAACAAAGTCATTAATTGTCCACATACAGTAACCAAATGCCATCAAGAGCCTGTGCTCTCATTAACCTGGCACCTAATTATCTGCCTCCAGTCTGAGTCCTGACAAGCCCCACCGTCTGAACCCACAGCTCGGCTGTGATGTGTCGTGTCAGCACTCGCCAACCGCAGCCAAGGCACCATTAGGTACAGAGAAGACAAAAGCTTCTCGCAGCGAAGGTTCCCTCTGCACGCGCCGCCACAATGTTCCTCCTGTTAATGCCTTCCCTTCCAATTAAATTTGCAACTGTTAATTATTGTAATTATGAGGGTGAGCTCCCAGCTCTGCCACCCTCCCCCATCCGCCCGCCCCTCCCTCGCCGGTGTGCGGAGACGCTACGGGAGCTGTTGTGTTGCTTCAGTGGCGCCTCGTCTCTGCTCCAGTGAAGCCCTAGCAGGGAATTGGATGCGGAGGGGGACTTGGTGCACATGACAGGGGTGACGTGAGGGAGATTGCACTGTTCATCTTGGATAACTGGGCGAGCAAGTCACAGCCGATGGCCACGCCTCCAGTCTAACTCATTAAATGGTGTGTAAAAGTACATGCTGGGAATAATTAGCACCAAATAACCTTTTTTTGCTACATTGTTCGCTGGAGTATCGCACAACATGACAAAATTGGTGGACTGTCATCTTGAGGTGTACAATAACACGATGGTCAAATAAAATGAGGTAGATGGTATTCTCCCAGTGATCATTCAGTCGCTTTGAAAACTCCACAGTTATTTCACTCCTTTCTCATGGTAATGCGAGACTCTATTCTTGCCCATGTTTCTTTGAGAGACACTCTTTGCGATGGATCCGATGTGATGTGTTGAGTCTAAGGAAAGCTGAAAAAGAGTAGATGGCAGGCCGGCTGCCTGTTAAGTCTCTGCATGTCTCAACATCCTCTTTGGCCTGCTTCTGTCACAAGCTGTTGTTTTGCCCGGACCTGATCTGCACAGCAGTCCTTGCACTGCACTCTGCAGACCTAGCAGTAACCTGCAACATCAGGCTCAGGATGCTTGCAGAAAGAGCACTCTCGTTCAGGTGCGTGCCACCTAAGCGACACTGGAGGTGGATGTGTTTTTCTGAGCTTCAGCAGTCTTCACCAAGAGGTGCCCGGAGAATCCGCACGTCAAGCACAGTCTTGGTATAACCTCAGTTGCCTCGTAGCAGAGTCCTTACACGCTAGCGCAGCTAGCAAAGGATTCTGCCTTTACAATTTGGAGCTGAATTCTCTTCTATAAAAGACACTGAAGGAAAGAGCAGCTCCTTCTGCTTCAGGCAATGCAGCCTTTTCGTGGATACACTGCAAAATCTAAATGATGGACTGTCAACTCTCTTGCAGAAATGCCACTGCAAAGAATAATCTCTCTGGCAGTGGATCATGGTTGGCTGTATGCTACCAATGCCGTTTCTTTGTTTATGCGAGCATGTAGCCTTTACACGCACACATGCAGACATGAGTGTATGCACACACACACACACACACACACACACACACACACACACACACACAGAGAAACACACAAGTACAGAACACAAAGTGCTTGAAGCCTAAATCCTTTCTTTGGGCACATACAGTGAAATATATGGGATTAATAACGCGAATAGCATTATTTTTTCCACCTCTAGCCTTTAAAATAATGCATGCTTGGCTTTGTGTCTGGATGAAGTTTTGCCTGCGTGTTTGCCTGGTTATCGGTGTGTACAAGACCTGCTGTGTGACCTGGTTTCATGCAATCTCCATCTTCTAATTAGGAGGCTGCAGAAAGGCTGGAACGAGAGGAGGAGTGATTAGTTGCCTTTGGGTATTTCATAAGTGGCTTTCAGTGCCACATTTGCATTATTTGCTTGCGGTCTGAATAACAAATCAGCCTACCTTTGCAGCAAATTGAGGCTAGCAGCTAAGGACCATCAGTACATGAAATATAAAATGAAACAGAAGAAAAAAGAAATAAGCAAAACATGCTAACACAATATAGGGGGATAAAATGAAATATTGAATCACGAGACAGAATAACTATCTCAGACCGTCCACGTCTACATACGGCACGGATATTAAAATGTTCTTTGACTATTCTATGGAGTATATTTTCATCTTAGAGATGGGATGTCTGCCCGAGTATCACTCCAGCGTCGCAGTGATTGCGGCTCATTCTGTGACTAGCAGAGCATGTGAACCATGTGAGCCCTATGTTGGAGCCCCATGCTGTATGTGTCCTGTAGGGTCAGTCAGTGTGCTGATCTGTAGCGGAGGTCCTGTCCACTCATTTGGCCAGTCTCCCCGACCGCTGCGTGCGGCCGCCACCGCCAGGCCTGGTCAGCCATCACTGCAGCACTTGGCCGTTTGCCCACATTGAGTCTTAGAGGGCATGAAACAAAGCGGACACTCACACGTCACACATATAAACACACATCACACACACACACACACACACACACACACACACACACACACACACACACACATGAGCACAGCGAGTGACGGTGGCTCTTGTTTACCCAGCCCTCCCATCCTCCCTCCCTCCCTCACTCTCCTTTCATCCTCTCCCTCTAGTCTGTCATGTTGTGTGTCACTTCCCACAAATGTCAGTGCCACCATGGGACAGTGATTAATTTTGGTGTGCTTGGCAAAATGTCTTCAAGATGTTTGTTTGGGTTGTCTTTTTCCCACCCCCTTAGCCCAACCCCGCTCCCCGCATGTCTTGGAAGTCGTGGGTCGAGAGTGGCAAACCCCACCCCCCCACCCCGCCCCCCACTGTCACAGGAAAAGGGAGTTGGGGGGGCTCATCATCATCATCGAGGGACAAAGGCTACCTGAACTGACAGAGATCTTCTTTCCTGACCAGAGCCACTCTGCACCAGCACCACCTCCATGCCGCTGTCTGTTTAGTGTGTGCTGGTGGTGTGTGATGGGAGAAGTCTTGACCTAGCACTGAGGGGCTGTAACACTTCACTGTCAGCGCGGCTGATTAGCTTATCACTCACCGCACTGGGAGGAAATACATCATCATTCTAGACAGGGATTCCCCAGTTTAGGGCTCATTCCCTGTTGCCATTTACTCTGCATTTAATCACCAGGCGCTGTATCCCCTCCAGTATTTTCAGCCTCACCCCTAAAGCCAATCCTTTCAAAGACAACTTTCTTCCTTTCAGGCGTGTTTGTAGTGAAATCAGAACAGCCACATTATGCGTGTGAAAGCACTGCTCTACATTGCAGACACATCCATGGATATTTGCAAAAGGAAATGCAGAATGAGCCATCTTCCCCAAATGATTCTTTTTAGCTCACTCAACAAAGAAAGTGAAACTCACTAAGTGGCAAATGTGCTTTTGCTTTCCCACAGTGTGGTATCAGGTATGGTAATTACTCCGCCATTAACATTGGGAATAGTTAATGTGTATTAATGTGTTAATGGCATGTTAATTACTGTACATGCTGGAGAGAGAGAGCCCGCAGGCATTCTCTCAGATTCTTTTGTGCCATGTGGATGTAGGCCAAGCTTAAAAAAAGCCTTTAAGAACATCGATGAAAGAGGATCCTTATGTTTCATTTGTCAGAACAAAAGATTTTCAATGGTAATTTGATCCAGCTCCCCCTGCTCCTGGAGCTGAAAGTCACTGATCCAGGCGCCATGACAAAGGAGATGATATGAAGTCAAAGGAGACGTGGAACGCGACTGTAGTGACACTGGCCTCTTTGTGAAATGGATACTCTAAGCCCTCTGTAGTCTCTAGTGTGTTGCTTTGGCAGAGGGTTTTAATAACACGGTGGATTAGAAGCCTTGGATCCTGAGTGCCAAGCCAGAGTTAAAGCTCACCTTGGACGAGCCTCAGTAACAGGCTAGAGACCACGGTCCTCCTCCTCCTCCTCCTCCTCCTCCTCCTCCTCTGAGCCACCTCCCTGCTCACACTGTCTATTCCGCTGCTTTAAGAGAGATGACCTTTGCAAATATTGACAGAAAATAAATTCTGTTTCGATTAGTTAGCTTTGGGAGACCTTTGCCGATCAATGCAATTAGATGAACAGCATGTCAATACGTGGCCGGAGCTTTTCACTGGAGAGGGGCTGCAGGAGGTCAGGGTTACTTGTAATGAACAGGATGTTTTTGGAAACATCGGCGGAAGTCACGGAGACATGGCGCTTATCGTCAAACACGGTTAAACAGACAGGACCACATTCCGCAAGCGGCAACATTTTAATGTAGCGTCGCAGAAAAGCATTGAGAAATTGCAACAAAAAAAAAATACCCCAAAAAGTTGAATCTCTGGCTTTATCTGCACAATGCGCTGCTCTTCTAGTGTATTGTCTGGCATCTGACAGTGCATTCAGTGCAGCCAAATGAAGTGGAGAAGCCCAGAGCCGAGCCTTCCCTCTTCAGCAGGCCACATTAACCCAGCAGGGCTCTGCCTTTATGGCTCTCCTGCTCACACTTCAGTGATGAGAGTAAACAAGCAGCGGGCCAAAGGTCAGCTAAGCCCACAGAATAAAAGAGGGCACAGGGGGGGAAAGAGGTGGGAGGAAAAGGAGAGCGACCCGAGGCAGTGCTCAGATCACTGTCAGGGCTTCAAGCAGGGAATGATGTACGAGACGAGAGCCCAGAACCGGAAATGATTATAAACAGAGAACAGGGGAGTGTATGTGAGGGGAAAAGGGCTGCATTGTCTTTATGTGCCAAATTTTTTACTTCCTCGGATCTGATACTGACGGTGAAACCTGTAAAAAATGAAAAGAGGAGCCGCCCCTGACTGATAGGGATGGATTAATCACAGTGTCTCCTTTTGTCTCAGCCACAGAGGAGAAATGAGGAACAATCATATAGGCAAGTGCCTTTTTTCCCCAGCTACTGCACCTGTATTGTTGAATGACAAATGAGGCAGATTAAGGACATGTTACGTTATTATAACAATTTCTGATTTTTTTTTCTCTCTTTCTTCTACATCATTAAATTCGTTCTTGTAATTAAGTGAGCGGGCATCATCAGAGTTATTTGAAATAACCAGACCATGTATAGATTTTTCATTCTTAAGTTCCAACTGCTCGCAGGCTTTACCAAGGTGACACGACTCCCGCCCGCACTTTCCCTTTTGCGCTGAGATTAATCCCACTTTGACTGTGGAGGTGGATTAGAGCTCAACTCGGGTCTCCAAACTTGTTTTAATACCCATATCATCAGACAAAAACAGGATAAGGATTTGAGCAGGCGAGCAGCATTGGCAGTGCTAGAATGTGACTGTGGCTTTGCAAAGTTACTATAGAGATTTGTCAACCACACAGCAAATTAAAGATATTATCTTGCTCGAGCCTATTTTGTGGAAGTCGCGTGATGATGCCGAGCTTAGACAGTGAATCCCCAATCTTTAGCTCCACCAACAAAGGCGCACAGCGAGACAGAGATACATTGCACCTGTTTTTTTTTTTTATCTTCTTTTTTTCCTGTAAGCTATGTTTTCTTATTTTTCTAATTCTTTAGTATTTACTGTATGCGTTTGAGACGGACGCATCATCCCTCCCAACATGTGCGTTATGAATGGCCAGCCGTAGCTGCTGTGGCACAAATACACCCTGGTGGACTCCTGCAGGGCCATCTGCTACTCGGGGCCGCACAGTAATCATTTTTATCCTGCTGATTTCCCAAATAGAAATGGACACGTATGATAAAAATGTCACGGCCACTCGGCATGTCAGTGGACTAACAGGATTACATGTCACTTTCTAAAGTCTCGCTCTGTTTTCCTTTGCCATGAATGGCCACATTATTGCACACAGGAACTTTGAGGTAATATATGGAAAGAGACTAGTAGCTCTTTATGGCCTGTGATTATTTAGCTTGAATGAAACCAGTGATTTATGCCCATTTAGCTGAAAAGCCCTGTAAATTCCCTCAGCTGCTTTTCCCTGGATATAGAGTGAGTGGAGTGAAAGTGACAACTGGGTTTGGTGTGGAAATGTACGCTGCGTCCCAGAGTTATATTTAATATACCTGACATGAAAAACATACCTACCTACTTACCACCAGCCGCAGCACAAAGTGCAGCCTGCTGAGCTCGAGCTGAATCAGAAAGTGGGAGTAAATACTGAATTAGGAAAATATGAGCTGTAGTGGCAGACAAACTACTAGCTATTAGAGCATGTTGAAATATGTAGCCATGCAGGCATCTGGTCAGTCAACATTTGAATCATGTGCCATTTTGTTTTCATGCTGCACAAACTGGAATAAAAACAGCCGAGCCTGTCCAGAACGAGAGCTTTGGGTGGAGTTGCGCAGATGCAGTGTGATGTGGATGAGGGTTAGTGGAGCAGCGGCATATTGTCCACATGGATGGCTTGGCTTGGATCTGCTAGCCTGATGGAGCCTTGTCCAGCGTCTCAATGTCTCCAACACAAATAGCCACATTCATCCACTCCTCTCACACCATTACACCTCAAAGACCCAAAGCCAGCCGATCCATAAATAGAGGCAAACTTGTTTTTTCAGCAGCACTGCAGTCGAACAAAACACCAACAGCGATGAAAACATCAGGGGAGTGGCTACAATATGATGGGTTGCTTAATTTGTTTTACTCAAGAATGTGTTTATAAGGAAGACAGAAAAAAGAAAAGGTTTTCTCTGTAGTATTTCGTCCTGGGGATGGTGTGCAGGGTCAGTCGGTCAAAGCGTGGTAAAGGGGCTCCTCTGATTGCATGCCTACTGGCTGACACAATAGAGCCACTAATCTTCTTATTTAGAATCCAGTGGCTGGCCATATCTTAATGAAGCTGTAATGAGCTGTTGAAAATCCCTGAATTGCGGGAGGGATTATTGAATTGAAACATCTCCGGTAATCATAATGTTCGAGTAGCCACTCAGTATTTACTGCCCATTGAGCTACATTTTTATCCACTTATTAGAGTGGATTGCTCCAGCAGTGTTCTTTTGTTTGTTTATTCTCTGTAAAGCCTGGCATTGGGGTTGCATTGCCAATGCATCAAGGTGTGCATGTACACTATCTGCTGGGTGATTACGACTCGCTGACAGACCGGCGAGACAGAAAACCAGAGGAAATAAACAGCAGGGTCTGAGAGCCAAAGCAGAATTCATGAATGAGCACTTTACATAAATTGACTCTGCATTCATTTCGCCGTATGTAGATTTTCACTCCACCAGCACATTTGTATTACTTCTTAGAATATTGCAAAATCAGGATAGTAAAATAATACACGATTCAAACCGTATAAGCAAATAGAAATGATGTTACTTTTTTTTGGAGTTCCCAGCATTCACTGTGTCAAAGACAGAGACACCCACTAGAGGTATAGTTTTCTGTTTAGCATCCTTTCGCAGAGTAGAAGTGCCACTTCACCATTGAGCATTTGTCAGTTTATGGATGTTGCTGTCATGTCAGCCTTCCCGTACACACAGTGTGCAGCGCAGTGTGTAAATAAAAGAGAACAGGCATAGACATGGGCGACAGAAACACAGCACATACACAGGAGGCACCCAGTTCATACCTGAAGGGGAAATATCACACTATAGCAGACTACACAGACATAATGCTTTTAATTTCTCTTAAAGGAGATATATCATACTCATTATCAGGTTCATACTTATATTTTTGGCTCCTGCTAGAACATGTTTACATCATAAAAAACACATTATTGTTCTCATGATGTCCGTCTAAATATAGCTGTAGTCAGTGTTGGGAAGGATACTTTCAAAATGTATTCTCTTACAGAGTACAGAATACATGCCCAAAAATGTAATTTGTAACGTATTCCGTTACGTTAATCAATCTGAGTAACGTATTCTGAATACTTGGATTACTTCCACATTGAATTGCATTTTATAAGTAGGAATACAGCATACAGCTTACTAAACAGGCCTATTCTGGTGTGTTCTTCTGTTCTAACTGGCTGAATGTGTACCTAAACAAGCAGATAGATTTTTGTATTTGTAGTCCCGAACTGCATACTACAAAAATCTAACTGCAGTCTAAGCTACCATGAGCTAATTTTAGCTAACGTTAGCTAACATGTCAAACGGGGCTAGTCTTTCAATGGCTCTGGGGCTAGTAAATCAGCACATAGGAGAATGTAAAGTCGCACGTCAACTATAAAATAGCAAGGTGACCAGTAAAACTACAGCAGACGACTACCCTTGGCTAATTAAATAAATAAATTACTTTAAGATGCTTCTTCAGGTTGGAGGTGGAGTAATTTGGACGCTGAAAGGAAGTTGCACTGCAGTGCACAGTTATATTTCATTCTCTCATCTCTTTCTTTAATGTGAAATGCTGTTTGAATTTCCAAGATAGAAACGCATTCCTGCCCTGGCTCTGTTGTGCCGGTTCCGCCTCCATCTCTACCTCTATCAGTGATCACGCAAATAGCAAATTTTTTCGTTTTCATATTGGGGCTTCTGGGAAATGCATGGAGTTGCGAGAGTGAATAAACCCATGAAACAGAGAAGTATCGTCATGTAATCCATTGATTTCAACAATGTAACTGTATTCTAAATACCAACTATTTAAATTGTAACTGTAACAGAATACAGTTACTCATAATTTGTATTCTGAATACGTAACGCCGGTACATGTATTCCGTTACTCCCCAACACTGGCTGTAGTCACACTGTCTGAAACGCTCGGTTTTAGTGCCTGTCTCTTTAAGCCCCCCTCCTGAAAAACCCAATCCGCTCTGGTTGGTCAACATTTCTGGGTCAACATTTCTGCACTCTCAGAGTCTCTGCACCGTCATTCCCAGCCAGGGAATGACTGTAGCGGCACTGTAGCGGCACTTTCTACCTATATATATATAATCTAGTTTTGACATCACAACCGTACGGAAGTTCTGACGGCTCATTTTAATGCACCGTTTCTGAATACGGGCTGTGTGCATTTCTCTGTGGATTGAGTGTTTTAATACTTCCACAGTATTCATATAGCACCTGACCTGCTTTATAATAAAATACATGGAAATCACACTCTTCACAATATAGGACCTTTAAACATTCAGTGGGGGCCTATTTGATCTGTTTTATTATTCATTATTAGTATTATTTGTTCAAGTTTTACTGTCCGCTGGAAGGCTTTAGCTCACCCCTTTGTTCCTGTGTTGTGTGTTGCTGCAGGTCTCAGCATCCGTGGTGCGCAGGAGGAGGACCCCCCAGACCCCCAGCTCATGCGTTTAGACAACATGCTGCTGGCAGAAGGCGTGGCGGGACCAGAGAAAGGCGGCGGATCCGCTGCCGCCGCAGCTGCAGCCGCGGCCTCTGGCGGGGCGGCCGACAACTCCATCGAACATTCTGACTACAGAGCCAAACTCACCCAGATCAGACAGATCTACCATACGGAGCTGGAGAAATACGAACAGGTGAGGTTAAGATCTTCCCTAGAACAGCTCCAGGAGTCAGTTTTCTTTTTTTGTCATTACCTGAAATACCACTCCTGCTCTTCCTCACTTCCAAGAAAAAGGAGAATAACATCAATTTTGTTCTTCTTTCACCATCAAAAGGTTTAAATAACCACGTGCGACTACCAGCTATTTCAATTTTCAGTGTTGACCTATTGAGTTGTATTTCATTGCTTCGGAGCATCCAGAACAGCTTTTTCACTGCATTAGCGAGAAAACTGTGGAGAATATGCATGATAGGGGAGAATGTGTTATCAGCTTGGCAAAAAAAAAAACTTACAGTATTATTCAGTGTGTTGTAGCTGATTATAGAGATCCAAAGGAGAGCCTTAGTCATCTGTGTTAAATGAGAGTATGATCAGCTCCTTCACCTAGCACTTTGAGCCTGCCATTAAACACAGGCATTATGGGTGAAAATAGAAGGTGTAACAGTGATGCCTCAGCAAGCCAGTGAGGTAAATTAGACTAATTTACTCCGGGCTCTCTGAGAGAGGAGGTGGGTACGTGGGGGCACACAACACTTCGCCTGGAGTAAATGCATCTTTCTTAAGGGTGTTTCCAGGTTTTAATTATCTAAATGTAAATACTTAACGAATTTTACTCCGAGTAATGAGCTAAAGTGTGCACTACGTAAATGAGTTATTCTAATTAATCATGTATGAACTACTGGTTTAACGAAAAGCTGTTTAAATTCGCTCTGCATTAGGGCCAAGCCAAATTGCAAATCTGCATTTATAGTCAAAGATGACATCACCTATTATGTCATCAACGTAATGCACAAACATTGCACTCCGTTAAAGCTTTTGACAAAAAGAGCTTGCGTGTAATGAACTCGTTTCCCGATATGAAAAATGTATAAAACTTTAGAGTCTCAGTCAGAGAGCTTTTCTAAGTTCACTGCTGTGACTTGGGACATTTACAGAACTCACGTCGGCTGCACTTTTTGTCTCTTTGTCACTTGGCAGGCATGTAACGAATTCACCACCCATGTGATGAACCTGCTGCGGGAACAGTCTCGCACGCGGCCCATTTCTCCCAAAGAGATTGAGCGCATGGTGGGAATCATCCACCGTAAATTCAGCTCCATCCAGATGCAACTGAAACAGAGCACCTGTGAGGCTGTCATGATCCTGCGTTCCAGATTCCTTGATGCCAGGTCAGTGGATTGTGTAGTGTATTTATATACTGTATATATATATATATATATATATATATATATATGTTTGTATGTGTGTGTGTGTGTGTGTGTTTGGTATCTAGACACGTGTGTTGCTTCCGTATGACCTATTTCAACAAATCCAGTAGGCGAGGTCATTTTTTTTTAGACAGTGTGCAGGTCCGAAGTTTGTTTTTCCTCTCACTTTTTTTTCTAGCACAGCACACAGTATGCGCACTGCAGAGATGCATGATTTTAATTATGTCCATGTTCCATGCATTATCCATTTTCAAGACAATCAAGGCCCCCGCACCTGAGAACAGTTAAGACCAAATGAAGTGGGGGCCGAGTCATGTGTAATGGATGGAGGGGAGGTCATCAGCAGGTGTTGTGGATTACTCTAATCACTAACAGTGTGGTGCAGTGTGGCGCTCTGCGGAGAGCGCCACAAGTCGGGGCCAAACAAGCCAAGTGGAAGCACATTTTGCTATGTCCGCTGCCTGTGTGAAACGCAGTAAACAAGGCAAAATACGCAAATGCTCACCAACATGATAAGTAGTGCCCTTGGGAGTTAAGGGGACCCAGATCCAGTTAGAGTTTGCTTGTTTCTACTCAAGATCCCTGGGGCTGTGGCACTTCAGGAACAATGCTCAACTGTGCATGCCGTGATTTCTATAATGTACCGAGATGCACTCCGACTGGGCTTTGCGCTCCATCACAAAGCCCACCCATCCACTGCACTAAACTATACACATTACACGCTTGGACTGGAGATGGGAGACCAACAGACCAAATTAAACATTGAATGTGTTTTGTGACTGTGTTTCTTTGTTTGTGTGTGTATGTCTTTGCCACTTTATTGGTGGGAGTCTGTTCTTTTTCTGTGTCTTGGAGCAGGACACCATATTCTGCTCCTGAGGGCCCTTTGAGCCCATTCCTCATTATTTTCACCATGTATGTGTGAGATTGATTGTGCAATTTGTGCGATCCAAATGGACGAGTTAATGCCCGGTCCCGCTAATAGGCTCGCTCTGCCTTTCTCTGGTTGTGCTCCCCATTCAGGCGGAAAAGGAGAAACTTCAGCAAGCAGGCGACGGAAATCTTGAACGAATATTTCTACTCGCACCTCAGCAACCCTTATCCGAGCGAGGAGGCTAAAGAGGAGCTGGCCAAGAAGTGCAGCATCACAGTTTCCCAGGTGGGTAGTGCTCACTTAACAGTAGCTGGTGGGTAATCAGGGTGGGAAAAGGCTAAAGCCGAGAGGGATAGTTACCGTAGGTCACACCACCAAGACACAATGTCTTTAGCTAACCTTGACATTGTGGCTGCCTAATGATGCTTCAGTCAAGGCTGGTCCCAGTCAGTCAGAGCAGGGCCACAGGGAGGGGAGGCCTATATCATCTTGGCCTCAATCAAAAGCACTATGCTGTCCTTCCTTAGCCGCCCCAACGCTGGGTCCCCTGCCATTTTCCCCTCTCATTCCCATCTACCATGTGTGCTCTCTCTCTGTTGCCTGGTCAGTCGCTCATAAGCTGGGAAGACAAATGGCATTGTCCATTACTTTAAGAAAAGCAGTAAAAGTCTTGTGCTTCAACATGATACTGGCTATTTATTTGTATGTTTGCTGTTCAAGCGACCTCACAGGGCTCTGCTAATTCTCAGCTATATTGACATTCAATTCAATTCAACTTTATTTATAGTGTCAAATCACAACAGAAGTTATCTCAGGACCCTTTACAGACAGAGTAGGTCTAGACCCCACTCTAGACCCTACAAATCCCCCCCCCCCCAATCCCAACCCAATCTACCGCTGCTGGGTGGGACACAGAGACACAGATTTACAAAAATATGATTCATAATAATGATATAATTAAGATTAAATATTGAAATATTATTTCCCCACTTTATATATAAACCTGAAGGCAATTATCTCTTCGCACCTAACCCCCCCCCTCTCCCCCTACACCCACAGTATTATTATCCTGTCCTCTTTTTCTGCTGTGATTGTGACTACTAGCTAGATTTTTTTGATACTCTATTGTTCTATGGTTGTCCTCATGAGACACTATATCACAGAAACATGCATCTATACAATAATCTGCAGTGTTTTTTTCTGTGTTGGGAGGGGGTGTTGAGGGGTATATTGAGTGTAGTCATGAAGAGTCAGATACTGTAAAAGCCCATTCTTTTTTGCCTTCAGGGGGTGGGAAGCACCATCACAGTATCACAGGTATGTCATAACTTCTCCTGATCCACTGTTTTCATTCTTTTGTTTATGTATGTAATAGCCTCACAGTTTTCCACTGCACAGAACCTCCCTCCCTCACACCACTGGATCAATGCTAATGCTATCATGAATTACAGTATTTTATTTGAATAAAAAGTGGATAATGAGCATTTACATCCCACCTTTACGTCACACAAGAACAGACTATTTTTGATTGATTCATATTTTTTATGAACTACACCCATGTTATCACCATATTATGTGTGTACAAATGTGTCACATGAATTTTTTACTTTTTGGCTATTGTTTACCACATTATTTAATTACTTTTGTTTGTCGTAGAGCGTCGACTAATTGTGTGGTCTTTTGAATCTTCAAACTCAGCTCTGAAGTCATTTTTAGCCCCCCTTACTCGCCCTGTGCTCGCTGCGTGCTTTATAGCGGTTAAAGAAATGGCCACCGACCATCACAAATGGAGCTCCACTCTGTTTTCTGAGTGCCTCACAAAAACAGGTCACCGTTCCAGTTCCCATGAGAACAAATCAGTCTATGCAGAAATTAGAGGGCTTTTAAAAATTCACTTGAACTCATCTCAGGCCCCATTAGTGGCGAACTCCTCGACCGGCGGAGGCCACGGCAGACATTCTTATTGACTTATTCTTAGTGCTTTGGCTCATTTTAAGTGAGTAACAAAGTCGGGGGCTCGACATGATGCAGAGTGCGCCGTAAGTGTGTTATCCCTCACCGTGCCCCGGCCTTTCAGAGTCGCAAAACCGCTCGCTGTGGCCAATCTGAGGGCTCGGCGGAGTCATTTTTCAAACACCCACAAAATACTTTTTGCGGGCTTTGTTGATTACACAAGCAGTTCATTAAGTAAAAACCATCCGTCGTGAATGGTATGCCAATATTGGTCCGCAGCTATGCTCAATACTTCATCGCTGACGAAACACCCGGCATCATTTAAGCAGGGGTCATTTAAAATGCGAGTGATGCACAGTCATCTTCCCTGAGAGCGAAGCCTCTTTACCTCAGGAGATCCCTGCAGCTCAACGCCAGTGTTTCAGTTCCGTCTAAATGCTGCAGTGATAACCTTGAACAGAAAAAAATAAAACTACGTCAATGTGTCTGATTTTAGTGCATACTGAACCCTAAAAGTACAATAAGCTATTGTCATGGTTACAATTACCCAAGTGGCTCTCTGAATGCAGGGTTTTGTCTTCCGTCCCTCTGTCACTGTGCTGGGCTCCTGAATGAAGGCGTGGGATTGCATGGCTGTGGTTTGTGTCAGGGTTTACGGAGGCTATTATTGATTTAATGTGCGCCAAATGTTCGACATTTTACGCAGACTCCTGTGCAGACTCATTTGCATTGCTTTCATTTTTCTTCTGAGTGACACTTTTCAATATTTCAGATCGTAGTGAATCCAGAGAAGCTAAGACTTGAGCTCTCGCTGTATAATTGATGGTATCACAGCTAGTGATACCACCTTTTGTATTTGTATTTAAGGCTCAGGGCATTGTATTCTCAGATATATTGAGATCATAGACAGATTATGCATTGCCTTACATTGACCAGCGAGGAGTATTGACCTGAAATAGGGTGAAATAGTTTGAATTATTAACTGCAGCTCCACGGCCTCTCTAGTGGGCAGCAAGCAATGAAGGCAACGGTATCGTGTTCTTGCGAGGAGTCCGCATGGTCATTACACAATCGTTGCCTTTGAGGCTGCTGATGTCAGGTAATTCAATCTCACAACCTGGCTCTCACCACACATAGGAGTCAATTGAATGCATGGCCTGCCACAAGATAAAAGGGAATTAGTTCTGTAGATTGGGTTGTGCTCCACACCTTACAGTGCTGTGCATTTGTTCAATATTTAGCTGAACTCGAGGATCACTAGAGCCAGAGTTCAGTGGGCAGGAGAGAAATGTGCGTGTATAGAGTGGAGCAGGGTGCTGTGTCACGTCCAGAGGATTTGCTGCCAACGCTGCTGACTCTGTCCATGCTTGTAACACCATATAGTGGCGGAATACAGTCATGACACACTTTATCATAAAGAAGAAAAGCAGATTAAAGTAATTCAAATTTATCTTTCAACTTTTCCTAACTTATGAAATAGTCACATTTTAATATAAACCGCTAGAATTAGCTTGCATCACTGCCCTATTTGGGTGTCTATCTACCACTGTTAACTTTCAGACTTAATGATATAAATATGTCTTCATGTGCAAACACCCCAACTGACATTTTAATAAATGTAGTTCTGTGTAATACACTGTTTGCATGAACATGTTGTGAAATTAAACAGACCGATGGGCCTTAAAAAAACGTTTTCTTTGATTTCGAGGGGTTTGTGGACACTTTGTGAGCTGTCTGAAAGAGCGAGAATATTGCCTCGTCTTCGGCTCTGCAATCCACCATAAGCAGGTTAAGTAAAAAGGATGATGGCCAGGGCTTTCATTGCTTCCAATTAAACCTTGCTTGTTAGTTTAACCTCTAGGTAAACCCATCAAACAATTGATGTCAAGGAAACCCTGCCAACAGTGGGCCTCGCCTGAATGGTCATTAATTTTAATTGCCTAGATATTAAAGATTTAGAGCACAGAGACGTGCAGGATAGAAATGATCTGATGTCCTGCAAATCCAGTCAGTTTTTACGCAACAGCATTGGCGGGCTGCTGGGGATATTAAAATTTAAGCACATGGGTGGAAATTAAATAAAGCGTCATTAGGGGCAGCTGCTCTTTGGCTGGTCCAGCCGTGGGCTGCAGGGCCTGAGAGGGGGGCAGCAGCGCAGCGACAAGACACTCTAATTTATAGAACCATTAAAAACAAGCATCATCTCATTATTATTCCACTGTTATTGCGGAGCCAGCACTCACACATAAGGTTCACCCCTCATACAACTTTTGAGCGTCTGACTGATGTTGGATGTCATCGTTTCAATTCAACTAAATTAGCATTCCCAACTGCTCTGAATCTGAATCTACCCAGTTTCACACATCCATTTCGAGCTCAGCCTGTAGAGTTCAATTTTACTTTGGTAAAATATTTCTTCTCTTTTTTTCTCCCAACACATCAATTAACACTGACTGCCCCGATAAGCTGTGTTTACCGCTTCACATGTCTGCAGGTCTTTACCCTCCAACTCTTGTTTTTGATAATTACAAACAAAAGTTGCTTCCCGAATCACTGAGCATGCACACACACACACACACACACACACACACACACACACACACACACAGTGTTTTATTGCTGTATTAATGTTTTGCTATTTTCAAACTAAAGCACAGCTACCAAGGCCAGCTGTTAATTAAGGCCAACTGTTTATTATAGTATAGTATGTTTAGGTGGTGTGCATGCTTTAATAGGACTTTTAGTCAAATATTTAACACAGATATACAATGTTTTTTTCATTTTTCTGTGAACTATGAAATGCTGCCTTACATTACTCTGCCCGATAGTATTAAATCACTTAAATTAACTAATTATAATTGTATTTACATAAGGTGTCAATCACCTAGAGTCACTGATCTGGAATCAGTGCGCTTTAGAGGGTAAAATGTGAACATTTATATATTTCACTGAGGGAAATGTTAGGATTTGTATCATACCAGGCCTGATATAAGAAATATATACATAATACATTGACTTAAGTGTGCGATAGGAGCCCCTTGTGTTTTAGTTTTGTCAGGAGACAGATCCGAGAGCATGTCATGCTCCCATCCATGAGAAGACACAAGTGGCTCCTGATTATGGCTTAATTAGCTTGTGTACCCGGCGGACATTACTGCAGGGGCTGGGAATTGGGTACTTGATGGACCCAAACATGACATCTTGAAACAATCACACTGCTCAGTGCACGGTGCTGTGGCTGCTTGACGTCTGACTCCTCTGCTCCTCCTCCTTCTGCTCTACCACACAGGTATCCAACTGGTTTGGCAACAAAAGGATCCGGTACAAGAAAAATATCGGCAAGTTTCAGGAAGAAGCCAACCTGTATGCCGCCAAGACTGCTGTAAATGCAGCACACGCTGCAGCCGCTGCAGTGCAGAACAGCCAGGCCAACTCCCCTACCACACCTAACTCCGGTAGGCACTCCTGCATATAGACAAAAAGAAAAGAAAAAAGACCTGCCCTCTACCTCAGCCCTTAACCCGCTGCCTACCTGCCTCACTCTCTCATGCACCATTCACACAGGCGAGAGTGACAGGCTCTGCTCCCAGCTTGGGGATCACAGTGTCTCCTGTCTATAAGACAGTTGATGCCAAGCAAACTCATGCATAAAGAGAGCGTTCCTGACTTGTGAACCGAGAACACATGTATTTTTGGCAAAAAAAAAAAAAATTCAGATTGGATGCCAGTGGGATTTGTTTTCCCTTGACTTTCTGTCAACTTCCTGTCATTTGTAATGTAATGGTATGTAGTCCCACTGCATGGTAGTGCTTTTTTTATTCATTTATTCGCTAAATAAAATGACAGATAATAGCTGGGAGCATTTTTACCTACAGTAATAGTATTATATCAAAATGGCATTATATGCAGTTCATATTGAATAAGAGTCATATACAGTACAAACACAAAGCCTAAATGGAGGGCATGTTTAGTCCGGTTTAATGAGTAATGTGATGCTGAGTTTGGACTAGGTTGACCTGCGTCGGGATGTGGTAAGCTTATGAAGTGGTCCCTTTTTCTTGCACCCAGGATTCCAGATGAAAGATGAGGAGTTTCAGCTGGATTCTGCAGAGAGCAAAAACACTCTTTTAACCAACATGTTTACTGGTACTGGTCTTTTCATAAGCTTCTTATTGTCCTTGTCATTTACCATGTGATACCTCCCTGCCAACATTAGATTGGAAGTAGGTGATGTGGAACAATTGGGAGCTTAAGCGACCAACCACATATAGAGCCAGCCTCCCCTCGTCCTTGTGTTGTGTGATTTTCATTTCATTTGTGTCTACTGCATTTGTAAAATCCCCTTCAGTCTTTCTGCATATCGTCCTCTTCTGCTTCTCTTTTTTGCTTCCCTTCCTTTCCCTCCTTCACCCTTGTAGTCACCTGCTTTATGGGAGTCTTTCTTCAGTGTATTTGTCTGCTTGAGTTGTGGGTCTGTGTATGCAGACACGTGCGTGTGTGTGTGTGTGTGTGTGTGCGTGTGTGTGTGTGCGTGTGTGTGTGTGTGTGTGTGTGTGCGTGTGCTTTCCCTTTATAGCCTTCTCATGTATTCAGCTACTTACATCCTCCCTTTCCAGGTTCTTCAAGTTCTTTTAACCTCCCAAACTCTGGGGACATGTTCTTGAGCATGCAGAGTCTGAATGGGGATTCTTACCAAGGGGCACAAGTCGGAGCCAATGTACAGTCACAGGTAGGATCAACAATCAGGGACAGTTCCTGACTACCAGCGCAGAGAGCTGTCCTTGTCTTGCCTGTGTACTGAGCCATCCACAGTGCAGTCTGAAGCACGTTAAAGCAAAACCAAAAAAAGGGATTCAAAAAACACGCTGCTCATGCGAGAAAGCAGTTTAAATGACCACAGCGAGGCCACCTCTAACCTCCGATTGACTGAAGTGTTTACTGACTATTTCGCTTTGGATGGAATATTTTGGCAGCCAAAATATAATCCCACCCCACTACAATAATGCCGCGAAGCAATTTCCTGGTCACTATTCCAAACATCTCAAGTAAAAAAAAAAAAATAAAAAAAAAAGAATTGTGCAAATGCATTTGGCTTTGACTTGAACTCTTGGGTTGGTATTGGGTTTTTGGTACTGTGTGTCCCCCCCCTTTTTTTTTTCTTTCTGTATTTCTATATATTGCTATCTTCCTGTGTCATCTTGTTTTAGTTTGTTGATGTCTTCCATTTTGTGAGTTTAATGCAGCTGCACAACTGACACACAATTGCTACCATGTAACAAAAAAACAAACAAACAACCTATGCTTATTGATGATCAAAGTAAAATATAAAAGCTAATTTTCGAACATTATTGTCATTGTTATACCGTAGCCGCTGTAGAAGATGTCATAGATTTGAGCATGCTAGTAATGTCAGTATGCCTTTGTTGTTTCGGTAGGAAATCTATTAGCTGTGTTACACATGTGCTGTCTCAGGAGTCCCTTTGTGATTTCACACTAGTCAGTATCTGTTGCTTCACTGAGCATGTTTGCACTTAGCGTTGACCTGCTTTGAGACACTGAGTTGACCAGCTTGTCCACCTTGTCTGTCCCCCTTTAGGTGGATACCCTGCGCCATGTTATCAGTCAGACGGCAGGATACAATGATGCTCTTGGGGGGAACACAATGTATAGTCCACACGGCTTAAATGTGAGTAGAGCTTTCATTGGTTACATGCTGCACGGGTATAAATAATGAAGGAACAGTACATTAGATTGCATTATTGTAGATACAGAGAGACATAACCATCCATGTGTTTTTAGCTACTCCGAAGCAGACGTAGCATCTTGTCACTTTGTCACCTGATGCAAATAAAAGTTTAATAGAACACATTACACACACCGGGGGAATCAAACCTCCAGCTTTACTTTATTAAACAGCTTTCAATACTTTGTTTTTTTTTCCCGCCGCACAGTATCTGTTGCATTTAGCTATTTTTTTTCAAAATGCTTCACATAATTTTCCATAGCCTTATCTCCATGATAACATATGAACACGTGATCGCCCGCAGCCCTTTCCCAGACATGAATTCCATCTTCCTTGATGAGGTTTGATATGGCTCCTTTTTGTAAAGCAGCGCACAATTTGAAGCTATCAGAGTAAAGATTAATTCCGCTGATGAGGGAGGATGAAGAGAGAGGGACGAAGAGAGAAATAGTATCAGACAGCTCTCTCTCTCTCTCTCTCTCTCTCTCTCTGCACTATATCACAACCTCAGTATTTGCTCTCTTCTCTTATGCCTGTTGGGGACAAAACGCACGCATATTCACTGTCTAATATTATTTAAAGCTTAAGCATCAAAAATAAGGTATTAGATTTGCAGCAGTGTAACTTGAAATTCCCCCCAAAAAAAGTACTTATGTAAAGAAAGAATGAACACATTTTATGTAAACAAATGGTGAGGGGCTGTTGCCAGCATTCCATGCTTTTGGTGTCATGTTGGCTTTGCTGAAGCCTTATTGCTATAAGCTCTTTAGACATGTCAACTCCTACCAGGATCAAGTGATTTTTTTCACTTTCTCACAAGGTTTCTCACTTGCATGCACAGTGTAGACCTGTGCCTGCTGGCTCACCATGCAACGCTCTGCATGATCCCTATACGAAAACAGCAGACCTGAGCGACCGTGACAGGAGAGAATCAGAGCGAAATATAGTAACGGAACAGTTTTCGAATAAGTCGAGTTGTGGCAAAGCTCCTATATTGTAGCAACAAAGCTAAAAGTTCCACATGGATACATTAGCATAGACTAACCTTTAGCTTCGTCGGTGGTGACGTAGAAGGATCCAGTAAAGGCTAGATCACGCCTGGAGCAAAGCAAAGTCTCTCGGAGTGGCCCTGCCCTGTCACTTTCACTCAGCTCCCCCCACCTCACCCGGCCCGAGCCCTCCCTCTTCCTGACTGACAGGAGAATATGTAGAGACAAGCTGTCCGCCGCTGCTAAAATCTGCTTAGACACCGATTTCAGGGACTGCTCCCATTGGTCGGGACACGAGACAAATTTCCGAGATGCTGATGCCACTGTAATGCAAAGACTAATCGCACGTCATAAACATGTTGATATCAGCTGACACATTAGTGCAACCAGAATCTATACGAGTCTCATTTCCATTTTATTTTTTTGGAGTGTTGTCTTACATTTTGGGGGGGATAAAAATGTACCGAGCTCATGTTGCAGAGTATGTGATTGTAATCTCAACCTTTTTTTGTGTACCAGGCTAATGGGGGATGGCAAGATGCAGCGACTCCGTCTTCTGTGATATCTCCGACAGAAGGACCCGGAAGTGTGCACTCCGATACCTCGAATTGATCCGCTGTTAATGCATCTTCTCCTCAAAGCTGGGCATGGGACTATTTTCACTGGCTGACCAACTGCAGAGGATACACACACACACACACACACAAAAAAAAAACTTTTCACAACAGATTGGTTTTTCGCTGTACTTTAACATTTTCCCCCACCCACCAAGCCAAACACATCCTCCTACATTAACACCCAGTGTTCTCCTGGTCGTTCAGTGTTTTTCTTTCTGTCTCCATAAATCCGATGTGATCTCCATGCTCTTGTTTGTATGTCGTAGGGGTAAGCACACACATACAGAAAACAAACTTTCAGGATAATTAGCTCCTCCGAACTTATAATACTGGATGACACTTGCGCATTTAATGTGACATTTTAAACGCCCATTTGTTTGATTCTTGATTTAATTACCACTTGCCATTTTGATAATTGGGTTCTCTTTCACTTCTTACAATACATAGATTAAAGCAGCTGTTTCTTTGACTGTAATGTGCTTGCAGTCTTGTCCAGCAACTCAACAATGCTACTGTTGACAGCTCAATGGCAGCTTTGTAGTTACTTTCAAGATTTATTTTGCCTTACAGCCGTATACATTAGTACAAGGAAATGGCTTCAAACTCTGGAACACAAAGACGTGTAATTGATTGCTTGACTATAACATGACACCATTCCATATTTTATAATTTGATGTTTAGTATGTACATATGTAAACATTTTTTTTTTTTTTTTTTTTTTACTGCTTATCAACAAATAATGCACAGTATATCATTCCTTCATGGCGCACAGGAGCAGGCCCCGTTACGCAGGAAAAGTTGTACATAATATAGCTTAAGAGTAATTATACATCCCACCAATCAAAACACAGCTTTATTACCTCATTCAAATTCATAAAAAGAACAATAATTTCCAATTTCTGTAGCTTAGAGTGCTCACTTACTACCTCTAAACAATATCACCACCATAGTTTCTTTTGCCCTTATTTAATGTTTTCCTCTAGTTACTTTAAAGACATCTTGTAACACTGTAAACTCTTCATCCTCTATGTAATCTAATGTATATTTTAATCTTTTAATAAAATGCCGTTGCTGTACCGCAACTTAAAATGACAAAAAATAAAAAAAATGAAAATGATAACAATATTAATACCATGAAAAAGAGATGGGGAGGGGGTGGGGTCGGTGGGACGGTGAAGGAGAAGTTGTTGGTCTGTGGCTTTTACGATGGGGGGGGGGGAGGGTCGGGGGGGGGGGGGTGGAAGGAGGGTGTGTGCGATGAACATTGTTGATAAATTAACACCAAACAGTTAAACTGTTGTAAATACTGAAGAAGAAGAAGAAAAAAACAAACATTTTGAATGTTGCTCATCTTGTTACTAAATCATGCGGAAAAAAAGAGAAAAAAAAATCACTATAAAAACTGTAATGCATAGAGGTTTCAGTATTCAGAACTGTACATTTCCCAGCTCTGTCCAACAGGGTTCAAAACGTCTTTTTTTCTCTTTTTTCTATTGTATGTGATTCTGAAACTGAAAAAAAAAGTCATGACAAATGATTTGTGGCAGTGATTCTAATGTATTAAAGATGTTTAGTGTTACTTTCTAACCAGACTACACCCTGGACTGAAAAGTCTTCCTTGTGGTAGTTGTGTGATTTCAAACATGAATAAACCTTTTGCTTTCATGACACAGCAAGTTGTGCTTTCTTTTGTTGAGTCGGTGAGAGAGGCGAACACAGACTGACAATTCATTTAGGCCTGTACATCTGCTGCTTCTTTTCCCTCATCAGTGATAAAGCGTCATGTATTTTCATGTTTTATAGTGCTTATTTACATTTGCTTCTCATGCTTACTCATTTATCAAATATAAATTCCCTCTAATATATGAAGTCGTTTATTCATCATTTGCATGCAGTGATCCCTGCATATATAAGCCCTGCACGAGGCCTTTTGCTCCTGTTTTGTACGGTGAATAGAAGGTTAAGACTTAACCTGGTTTGCAGCTACTGTGGAGCTGACATGGTTAGCGCAATTAACTGAAATGTCAGGCACTTTTAATTCAGGCTGTTTTGTCTGTCTGTTGTGGAAAGGCTGCCTTAATGGATCATTGGTTACCAATTCCACATGGAGATTGACATCCATTTATTCTCATTTTCTCAGCAGACTTCTTCATTCCTGTATTCCTTCCTGTGCTCGTGTCCAGGGTTTGTGTCCCTCAGTCAGGGATGAAACACAGCTGCAAATAGAGAATACCACCACTCACAATGTGCAGCTCATCTGAATCGCGCGCGTGTGTGTGTGTGCACATTTAGTGTTTGTTTTGATTCCAACATGTGAGTGTAGATAGACAGGCAAAAAGAGATGTTACAGCGTAGCATGAGTTTAATTCAAGCGCAAAGCACAGACGGTTTCCCGGGAGAGCATATTTGTCCACTCAACCAGTGCAGAACTTCATTGAACACCTTTCTCTGGAAATCATATCTTTATCCTGATCTCACACACCCATGCCACACGTGTCCACATGCATTTTTTTTTTCTTTTCTTTTTTCCATCGCAATTTGAATTAAAAGAGTAGTGCCTTTGAGGTCAATCAAGAACGAGGTTTTAAACTACTTTGCATACCACTGTTGTGTGTTATGCTTATTAATAAGGATTGGATTCTGCTTGAGGGAGGTTTTGCAACATTGTTTTATTTAACATTTAGTGCGTCTGCACAAGCTACTTTGCTCCATTTTAATGCTGTTTGAGGCGTGTGCATGTGCATGCTTATTTCCTCTCACAGGAATTATGAAAGCGTTTCGAGTTTGAAGTCCAGTACTGCGGTACCCTGCCATTTGACTTACAATCTATTTGCTCATTCTTCCTTTACAAATAGATACATTTGCTTCCCTAGGACTTCAACTATTGGATTTTAAGTACTGCACTCAGCGAAATTGGCCCCAGAACCTTTTAAATAAAGAAGTTACATTTTCCGAGATTATGCCTATTAGAGATTTTTCTAAGGTTCATTAAAGACGACATTCTCTAAGTAAAATTCACCATGAAAAGCATGCATCATTAAATATGGAAATCCAGAATGATATTAGCAATATGCACATAGCTGGTGCCAATTAAATTAGAGAAAGATATCATTTGTATTATTAAGGTGGAGTTCATATTAGATTAACTTTAAAATGTAATGTTCTTTCACGGTTTGATTTATAGCTTATAGCGCATTGTTCACAGAACCATGTTATACTGTGCTTCAATGTTGAGATTGTTTATATGAAAATGTTAAAAGCTGTAATTGCCTCACACTGTCGCTAAATCTAATTGGTATAAGGTTCAAATTGAAATTCATAAGCTGGCACATATCTATTTTTCATTCTTGAATGTGACTTTACAGTATATATACACACACACAGCCCTTAAAACAGCATTTGTGTCTACTTTCTTTTTCACTTAGTGAATCATTCCTAATTTCTAAAAGCCTTAGTGATCTCAGAATAAAATCAGATAGTCTGAGTGGAGTCCAAGACAATATGCAGTTATAGCTTTGATCATTGACCAAAGATTTGGGTCATGTACAGTCATTAGAAAGCACATTGGGGAATATTCCAGAAAGCAGGTTATTGTGGAAGCTGACAGAGCTGATTCATTTGACGTAGTTTCTTAATCTAAATACTAAACATGATCAGGCTAATTCAACAATCTAAACACTTGAACACCAGAAGACTGAGATTTTAAGAGCCAGATGCCAGGGGCGGCGCCAGATGTTGTAAACATTCGGGGCTCAGCCCAAACCTAGCGGGGTCTGGGGGCATGCTTCCCCAGGGGAGACTTTTTCTCCCTTTTACGGCAGCTATTTGTCAAACTATTTGAAAATAGAATTCCTAAAAATCTGTACATAAAACAAGGAAACAAATCATGTTGCAGAGCTTACATCCCATATGATGTGTCTAATTGTTCTCCAACTGTCTTCATCATTCTAAAACCATAACACAACAAATGTTGAGGATGACTCTGAGGATTTTTAAGTTACCTAACATAGGTAGGGTAGGACTTTGGCATACAACAGCGTTACGACTCTTGAAACCTATTTGTGTTATACTATGCTGGAGTAGAGTTCACAGAATGGATGTTTAGCTGACAAATCTGCTACATTCGAATCCAACCCATTATAATCTGGGCTGCTCTAAATGCAATACACTTAGGAAAGCCCTACATCATCTGGATGCCCTAGGTCTCTTGTTTGTGGTTGTAAAGTTTCATGAGGCTGGGATTATCCTCGGGGTCACAACTGGTCACTTTACACAGAGACAGAGTCTCACTACATTGAATTGGCTACTTTGGGGACTAACAGCATCACACATGAATATAATTGGGCTCAATGAATCCAAAAGAGTGTCAGCTTTCCAGCCATACCCAATTTATGCAATTCCAAGACTGTTTAGGGACCCCAGTATGCAGAAATATTCAAATACACCCTTTTAGAATAGGCGAAAATAACACATTTATACTGCATGAGAAAAACTCCATGGTGGATACTGGAAGTGACAAGATTTAGCTTACAGGTAGGAAAACATTTTACTTTAATTCCCCCTGTAGCATTTATAAACTTCAAACATTTAGGTGTGTTATAACACACTATAATGTATGCAGATATAAGGACATTTTTAAGTGTTAACAATTATATATGTTTTACTGTATTATCATTCATTATCTCTTTACACACCAGCCTCCATTTACAGTATGGGAGTTGAACGCGTATATCCACTTTAAATACTGCTTAAAGTAAAGTGTTACCAAAACATTTAAAAACTGTGAAGGAACAACTTTGAACATAACTGTGCTTTAACAACTACGGGTGACGCAACAGTGAAAATGACTCAAATGGACCCTTTAAATTGGTTGACTTCCCCTTTACATTTCTATTTTTCTTACTCAGCCCATCTGAATGAGAGTTAATGGTGTGAATACTACCATCAAAGTGTGATGCTGATCTAAAACGATGTGCTTTATTTCAATTGTGGATCAAAATTAAGCACTTTAGTTGCTTTGTCAAGACTTTACACAGATACATTTGTACAGGACACCCTGTTTCTGGAACAGGGCTAGCTTAGGGACTGTTCAGTATTTATGGAATGGACCAACGGAGGAAAATAGGGGAGGATCATGTCTTTTTATTCTTTGTTGAGGGAAGGGTCACCCAACTTTTGTTTTCATGAAAACAGCAAAATTTCAAAGTGGCTTGTTTGGTGCATATTTTTCCATGTAGCTCTCAGTCTCGGCCCCCCATCGCTGGCAGATGGGTCTGACCCAACAAAAAACCCTACAGCTAACTGCGCCACCTGTTGCCAAAGTATCGTCACTGATATGAAGCTGACAAACTCAAAGGTTTCACGTTGCCTAGCAAGTAAATATTCGTTTAAAGCTTCAAACCAACAGAAGAACGCTAGGAACATAAACCATGTCAAATGTAAGTAACATAACATTAATACCTGGTCGAATTTCTGGCAACTTTCAAATGTCTGACCCAACTCGGTCTCTGGATGCAGTAATGCAAGTGTGCATTTAGTTTCCATGCTTATTGTGTTTCCACTACAATGTTAGTGAGTAAATCTACTGAAATGGCATAACAGTGGAGTGTGATATGTAAGATGAGAAAGCAGAGGTTACGTCGTGTATGTCATGATTGTAAATAAACAGTGGCTAACTGTTACCGTACATCTTTGCCAAGTGCAAACCAGTACAGAAGGCATCAATAAATTATTTGGGAGGGTCATGCCTCTTTTCCCAATCATTTTGGAGGGACATAGAAAAATGTATTGCTGGCGAAGGGAGGGTCAAGTCTATTTTGACTAAAGATCCCAAAACTCCTCCAGTAGCCCCTAAAATAAATAATGAACAGTCCCTTAACAGTATATTTGAAACTTGAAAAGTATAATTGAAATTTATTTTCCAAGACTTGGTTAACTCGCTATTACATTTCTTCTGGAATAGCCCCTTTGCATAATGATTTTGCTTTGTTAGAGCTTGCTTCATGAGATGCTCATAAAGCCATGAGCCTGAGAGTAGTGTACAGTAGTTTGATTTACTCAGCAGGAGCATAATGGACCACAGACTGCCTTCACGGCTTCTATTACGAAATGAGTCCTGAGTGGCCTTTGAGCTTAAAACAGTGGAGTTAATTAACATTTGATCCTACCTCTCTTTACATCTTTTAGATGTTCATTTTCAATTTCATTTTCAGCCCAATCGCCCATTTTGGTGCTGGAAGATTGCTTTACGATCACCCGCAGCCTCATCTCTGAACTGATGGTGGCTTATCAGAGTTTGTTGGGCAAAAGCAAGCACGTGAAGGCTTGTGACAGGAGACAGATGTTTGCCTTACTTCTTAGCAGACGCGTGTCAGCGAGCAAGGGCTGCCTTTGTGCTGCTCAAATATACTGACACCAAGTCACGGAAAAACCAGAAAACAGTATAAAAAACAGAACCTGTGCTTGGCTGTCTCTCTCACATACACACATTGCACATTACAAATTCAATTATTATATCATGTAACTTTATTAAACCAATAGCTGCGTTTATTTAAAGTTTGGAGCTTTCTAATTTGCCGTCATAAAGACTTCATTACGGAGCCGAGGGGATCATCATTCACTGAAGTGCACACCTTAAAAAGCAGGTGCATGTCACCGAGGCAGATGATAGATGTAACCTACAGCATGGAGCACAGTTTCATATAAAGCCACTAAAGCTTCAAGCACGGTAATATAAAACTGGTTCTTGTGGCAGCACTTATATTCATTTGATCTATAGAGGTGCAGCATCTGCTTTTGATTAAAGTTGGTTGGTATTTAAGAAAGAAATATGTTAATACATGTGACATTTCTATGAATTAACAAATAATACAGAGGATGTGTTTAAGAGGCAGGGATATCATCAAGGGGGTAAGGGAGCGTCCACAAAGTGTACCTCCTATGGCGCCATTTTCATGCTAACAAGCCATCACCCGCCGTTAGCGTTCCATTGACTGCCATTCACTTTGACAGTGAATAACTTTACATCTGAATCGTTTAAAGACTTTATTTGTCCATTGTTTATTTCTAAAGAAACATGACAATGTATAAAAGGCTCCATTACCTTGTATCTCACGTTATGGCTCCGTAGCAGACGTTTTTCTGTGCGACTTTCTGTCACATAATAGACAAATTACCGTACAGTACAGGAGAAGCTCGCAGGCAGTTTCGACTTGCATTAGCTGTTTTAGTTTAATTACTAATGTTAACTAGCATTTTAGTTAGCAATAATTAGCCTGTGCCTATCTCCTTACATATACCTACTTTCTCCGCCTCTGCAAGATTGGGAATGATTGAGATTTCTCTCGGCACAGCTACCAGAAGACTTACAACTTTCAGACAGGTTGCTCACGTCACATCTACGTCGGAAAGCTCAGTTGGACGCTGTGCAGTAATCACCGGGAAAGTGCTTCTAATAGACTTCACGGCTCTCCGTTGCAAGTCTACGGCGTCGATTTGTCCATTAGTTTTACTGTCTATGGATATCATACATTGACATAATGTAAATATGGCACCCAGCACCCTGAACACATTCTTAAAATGGTGGTTCATGTGCCAGTTACACCCAACGCTCAGATTAATGTTTCCATCGTGCTGTGACTGGAACAACTGGGAAGCCAGTACCACATGAAGATGGATTCTTCCATTGCATTTTTTATTAACTTTCAATAACTAGATATCATATTTGGAAATTCAATAAGCACTGTATTTACCCACAATCCGCAATTGTTAGCATAAACAAATGCTGGTTATTATTTAAATGCAGAGAAATGTTTTGATGTTATTTTCAGTTCAAAAATATATATTTGCATAAGATACAAAGTTTTCATTGTTAAAAAAGCAAACAAACAATGAAGCAATTTAACACTGATAATATGGTATAACAGAACGACAACACCTCTAAACAACAATCCAGTAATCATGGTCATTTGCAATATCATTTTATAAACAGATTATCAGTTTACAGTTAGAGCAAAGTTCAGACAAAAAAAATAGTTGAATACATTTTTACAAGGAAATCATGCTGAAATTGCTGTTACTTCTTAAGTTATGCTGTTACTTGAAGGTACCCTGTGGAGTTTTGACCACTAGCAGTGCTATGGAGCATTGTTTCTATGAATGGGTCCCCATTTTATTTGTAATGTGCGCACACATGACGATGCACACGGGTGACAGTATTCACATCTGATCGACAGTAACGCAGCAACAAAGGTAACAATGCGTGGCCAAAGCCAATAATAAAGAAGAAGACTGTAAGATGGCAAATGTGGATGTAAACAATGGACAATTTAAAATATTTCATTTTGCAAATGTTTTATGAGGAAGGAAATGCATTTGTTAGACCTTAAGCATGCACACAATGCATTCTGGTGAGAAACACTGACTGTAAATATATGTTTTGATTGTTTACAAGAAAATTGTAAGGGACCTTTAATGTACATATCATGACATGGAGGCATTTTATTTTCATCTTCATATCCACAATGAATTTTAGCCATGACTATGAAATGCTTGTTACTAACCTAGCTCTGGGGAGCTTATTCCCCGGAGTCCTTATGTTTTTTTTCGTCCAGCAGTTTTCCTTGGATTAGGGTGTCACCTAAATCATGGTTGCAGCTGTCCTGGTGGTCCTGCTCCGCGCCCTGCTATGCCCTGCTACACCCTGCTACTCTCTGCAGTGCCCTGCTATACCATGAACTACTACAACTACTATTGTGACTATTATTGCCACTGTTCATCACACCCCCAACCGGCACCGTCAGACACCGCCTACCAAGAGCCTGGGTCTGTCCCAGGTTTCTCCCTAAAAGAAAGTTTTTCCTCGCCACTGTTGTACTAAATGCTTGCTCTTGGGGGAATTACTAGAATTGTTGGGTCTTTGTATATTATAGAATGTGGTTTAGACCTACTCTATCTGTAAAGTGTCTTGAGATAACGCTTGTTATGATTTGATATTATAAATAAAATTGAATTGAACTGAATTGACTAACTGTATCAATGCTAGATAATGCACTCACTGGGCTCTAAATGTCTTGTACAGGGTTTTGTAAAGAAAACTCAAGGACAACATTTCAGGAAGGCCGTGAGTATTAACTGTGAATTTTTGGTATTAAAATATTGTATGTCAGCTAAAAGTTGGCAGGGCATGCCCATGGACAATTGCATAACTGTTAAGGCTGATGGAAAAATGTGATTAGGTTGGCAGGGCATGGTAAAACAAGTGCTGAGTCAAGGGAACACCCTAAAGTTGATGATCCGGTGACGGCATAAGAGTGGGACACACAGATATCTGTGGGTTGAGGGTGCTTAAACTGTAAAAAATAATAAGTACAATTGGAAATAGGTGCTCTGGGAATTTGGCTTCTACTGACTGGCTTAAAGATCTAAAGTATAACATGTAAATTCAATGTGCTATGTTCAAATACCACCCAGGCTTTTGTCTTGTTTTCTTTCTCTCTCTGTCTCCCTGTCTTTGCTTGGATATACATCCTGACATTTAAGAACAAATGATCCTGTTGTCATCTTCTGGAAAGAAGATAAAGCGGCTAAATCAAATTGTAATCCAAGATTTGGCATATGGGTCATTGAATAAGTATACCAGACAACAGACACAATTCATGTACATGCTTTAAAAAAGAAAAATCTATAAAGTGACAAGTCTACCTAAAGTGACAAGATGTTTGTGACAACACGGCTCTGATGTTTTTTTTTTCTTCCACCAAAACATAAAATGGCCTGTTACATATCCTTTGCTGCATTTTCTCATGCCGGAGGTGGGCTGATTCAAAGAAAGATGACAACATGCTTGGAAGATTATCAAAAGCTTCTGCGAGCATTCAGAGGAGTTTTGAGCTGCTATAGGAACTGTACAGTCAGAGTTATATTTGAGGTTTATAACCCGGATGAACCTTATTGTTCGCCTTCATCATTGTTTGCTGCTGCAACACAGGGGTTGTTTCAGCAATAGGTTTGCATTTCCAAGAGTCTGCAGAGAGCAGCCATTTGTTTTAGTGCAACTAGACTCTGAAATGAGCACACTATGGACCGAAACTATCATCTCAGTGCTTATTTCCAGCAGCACACATCATTGCTTACAGTGCAGTGAGATACTTCTGTATTGTGTAATATTGTGTGAGCCATACTGCGTGTTTTGTTCTTTTGTGCTGTATTGTGTCAACTGTGGAGGCATCATGAAATCATAAACTACTATCAATACGGTCTTGATTTTATGAAATTAGTCGAAGCTGGTCCACATGACCATTCTGTCTCAGTTCATAACAATAATAAAACCAAAAATTACTACTAAACTAAAGTTACTGTTTGTTCTGACTGTGTTCATTCAAGGCATATTTTGGCACAGCATACAAAGTCAATGGAAACATGCAAAATAGACACTAATACGCCCAGGGTGGCGCAAATGGCACAAAGACGCATCTGCACACATTGAAAATGTGGAAAAAGCAGCTGCTTCATTGGATGTTTGGGGTGAATAACCACGGGCTGCACAAGCAGTCCAGCAGTCAGATTTGCGTAAATAACGCATGAACTCCCAATAAAATGGCAAACGGTCACTTTTACACTTTTTATGTTAATATGTGAGCTTTAGAGGTGCTGGTAGAGGTATTATTTTTAGGCTGGCTGTTTCCAGTGCTAAGCTAAGATAAGCTAAGCCGGTTGTAGTTTTATATTTAGCGGACAGAAAGAGTTGTAACAATAATCTCATTTGTCTCTCAGCAAGAAAACAAAGTTCCATTTTTAATTTATCTGAAATCAATCCAAACCTGAAATCCAGCTGCTTTGATTCTGGTAATTACTTGAAATGACAACTAATTTTTGCAACACATTTTCCCTCCTCTATGCACTATCTAGTGCAGTGTGGCTATAGGCTACATTGTGTAATGGGAAGTCATTAGCTTTTGGTCTGATGCAGTTTGTTCTCAGTCCCTCGCTGCTACATTTATATTTCATATCTTATGTTTCACACTGTATTAACAGCTGTGGCTTGTTTTTGCCATCTGCAGACAATTACTTTAGTTTACTTGGCTTTGTAATAATAACATGTTTTCTTCTTGCAACTCTCTCAATAGACAACGTACTGCAAATTCTTGACAGGTGCTGAGGCATTTGCTCGGGAGACACGATGAGGAGGATTATTACTGCATTATTTAGTTCTCCTGAAATAAACAAACACATTCCCTTCCTGGCATCATGTGCGACTACCAAGTCAGCATTGTGTTTTGCATCGCTTCTGCTCGGAGCAGCCAATTATGATTTACGTCGGCTACCAAGAACCTCGGTGCCCCTTTTCACTACCAACAAGACCCACTTAGTGTCGAATATTTTCCCCTCCATACCCTCTCATTTGCTCAGCATCTCCTCCTTTTATGACCTTTTTACATTCACCTTGCCTTGTTTCACCTACTTGCTATCACCACAGTGGCTCAGGTTCCGCTCCGCAGTCTAGTTTCAGTATAATAACTTGACACTTCACATTGCATTAGTCTTAGTCCCGACAACAAGGTTATGTGACCTATAGTGTCAGAGAGCATACACCATACTTGCCTGGAGTAGCTATTTATCAAGACAGCTTTGGGCCACCTATGATTTAGAGCAGAACAAATACAGATGTGAGGCGGTTATACTGAGGACATATTTGTCCAGCAACCAGAATTTTGGCTACCATACACCATCACGTCTCTCACAGGGACTTGAATGGGACAATTAATCCTATATGAGTCACCAGGATGCATGTCATTGCATAGTTAACATAATAAAAGCATTCATGTCAAATGTTTGGAAATTCACTCATGTGGTGGAAAATATGGAAAATGTAACATTTAGTCCTTCATAAATGTATAGATCTTGCTTTTTTTTGTCTCAACTATAGATTAGGAACAATTAGTGGAAGTGTGGAGGGCCATGCACTGGGTGAATGGGGAGAGGGGTGAAGGAGGCCATCTCTGAACCCCGAGGAAGTCATTAGGAGACCAGTGACCTCACTGGTGCAGCGCTCAAAGAAGCTGCCCACTGGCATGATGTCATATTTTACATGCCATCAGTCATTCTACCACCCCTGGCCATCACACCTGATGAGCACACAGATATTGACCATTTGAGATCATGAAGAGCAAACGTGTTAAAGTGAGCTCACATTTATGTGGGCATTTTGTGTTTATTGCAACAGATCTCCAGTGATGACGTTTTGTCACTTTAATCCAGTGATGTGCAAAAAAAGACAACCCTTGGGCTACATCATCCACCACACTCCTTAGAGCACATCTGGTGCCCAGAACAATCCCTCATATTATAAGAGAAATAACAGGCTTGTAAACTGATTATAGACATGACGTTGCAGTTATAAACTCCCTGTATATTCAGGTTGTTAATCTTTCTGAGATGGACACTCTGGTCTTTAAAAAATGACCTTTGAACATGCCTAAACCATGTCTTTGGGATTACAAAGTGTATGATTCAACCCAATCCATGTTGCTGTTGTTTTCTCAATGCACAATATGTGATCAGAAAATATGTGATTAGCCCATTTAAGACAATCATGTCGATTTTTCGCTGGGCATTGGCCACTGTGGCCACAAGTGGATTAAGGCAGAATGAATTTGCCTACATTTCCCAAGATTCTCCTGAAGAACAAATGAAAGACCTGGGCATTTACCAGGCAGGGCAAAAGATGGGATTAAATTGCGTCATGGGAAGTGTAGGTTCCAGCTTGAATTGCATCATGGGTGATATTTGGGAAAAAATACCTAAATGCATTTCAACCTTTACAATATGAACTGCTGTTACTGATGTTGTAACACATAACTTCCTGTTTGCCCAAATAATTCCTCTGGGACATTACATGTTACTACATGTTTGCAGCAATACACGTTTTTCTATACACTGTAGCACCATAAATAGGATGTATATATCCAACTATTTTAATGAATTGTACATTGCATTTGTATATTTTTACTCAGTAAGCATTTCCCTGTGCATTAGCCCTCAGAGTACCGCATTAGACAAGGGTCATCAAGCAAGCTCAGATTAAACGTCATTTATAGCCACAGACAACAACTGTACAGTGTGTTGTCAGGCAGGCTCATGAACCATCCGTACATGGAGCTACGAAAAGTATTGTTGTGAACAATAGCAAAACTGAAGCCCTTTGACTAACTGACTGACACGATCATGATTAAACCAGAGAAAGAAAAACTGTAAGCTTACTGGTAAACCAGGTAGCATTCAAACAACACCGTGTACATTTGCATTCATCAAAAAGCCCTCAAGACTTTTCACATTTCTCTGCATTAAGCTTGAATGTGTTTCAAGAATCACCTCCGAAGGCAGTGTAACTGGCGCGGCTACTATGTTGATCTGGGCTACAGTCTGCACTACTGTGCTGCATAATTTATTTTACTGCACGAGAAGTAAAACCCTGATCGCTCTTCGACACAATCGCAACCTTAGTAAATGTGTTTATCTTGTTTATTACTCTCTCTCTCTCTCTCTCTCTCTCTCTCTCTCTCTCTCTCTCTCCTTCCCTCCCCTCCCTCCCTCCCTCCCTGGGTCTCTGGGGTCCGAGCGGCCCCCGTCTGCTTCCTGGTGGTGTCTGGGAGCCCAGGTCTATGAGGCACAGGATCATTTTCCCTCTGTAGCTGTTGTCACTAGCATGGACCCAGCTAATTCATCTTGCTAATGGCAGGTGGGTCAGTTGAGCGCTATAATTGTGATTTCTGTTCTCTCTCTCTCTCTCTCTCTCTCTCTCTCTCTCTCTCTCTCTCTCTCTCTCTCTCTCTCTCTTTGTGTAGCTGTAGTTCCTTGATCTAATGAAAAAAATAGCACAACCAGGTTCAAAAGAAAACAGCTCTGTGTGCCATCAACATGTTTTACCATATCATTAGGATGAGATATGCAAATTAAATTGTGGTTTGCAGTTAAAATCAAAATTCAAGATTTAGAAGCGCCATACATATTTGGTTGGACTGATTGTTTGATTAAATATGTTTATTCCAAACCGAAATACACATTTTGTTAAAAAAATAAATAAAATATCCCTTTCCCCCCCAGAATGGATATAATGAACTCTATGCTTTTAACAGATTTTTTTCTTCTTCCTCCTTCCAGCAGCCAGTGGGAGTCACTGGAGCATGAATCTCCAGAGAGCAGTGGACATGGAATGAGCCCGGGCTGATTTCAGTCAGGAGGAAGGTCGTCACCACACAAATGAAAAACATGAGAAGTGGCTGAAGGTCTAATCAAGTCCTCAGACTGCACTCACTGGGAGCAATTAAGTTCCTCCCTCTCCCTCAACATAGGTAACCAAATCCTCCTATTGACATTCTCAATAAAAGGTCATTTACTGTATGGATAAAATGATCAGCCTCTATAAGCCTGAGAACCTTATAGCATGAAATGAACTTGAAAAATCGTGGTCAGAGCTTTGACCAAAAATCATACAGTATTTACAAAATTGACAAGGACGTAAAATCGAAGAAATGATTCCCATAAAAGAGCAAGAGGAATATATTTAATACAATAAATGCTTGCGCTGTGTTTGGAATCTACACGCAGGATCTTCACTGCATGAATTTCAGGGACCTTGGCACCGAGTCCAACCCAACCGCAGGAATTCATTACCATCATTGCTAGTCTGACACAAATTAAGTCCTGGTACTTTCTGTCTTGCCTCTCAGACCGCAATACTTCATCATAAGTCATCCTTAATTTGTATGGTTGTCGCAGGCACTTGTTGTCAAGTCTGTTAGCTCGCAGCTCCCTTTGTCAAAACCTGTCAGGACTGCACAGACTGGCAGGGAGAGAAGGAAAGACGATTTTCACACTCTGATTCCACCTTGAATGCCCACAAAACTCTTGTTTGCCTCTGAGCCAAAATGTAAAATTGTCCTTGCAAGTATACTTGTCGTACACTCTCCCTTCATATGCATTTTTTCAAGAAGTGTGAAGTAACAGCGGGAAGACCATACATGACACCACTATAGACAGAATTCTACACCGTCCAAAATGTAAGATGATGATGCCGTTTTGGCTTTAAAACCCCATTTCAAAGCAGGATTGGTGACAACATGTTTCCCTTCACCATTTTCATCCCCCGGGAGGAATCCACCTGTCTCTGTTTCTTCTCTGAGCATCTGGCTTTTACAACACAAATTAAAATGAAATGCAACTTTGATGCTTACGAAGTAAAATTGAATAAGGGGTGAAAAATGCTCTTAAGAGGTGGGATTGGCAACGGTTTTAGCTGCAGAAAACAGAGATTTTGGTGTGATTTATGAGTCAGACTCTCCTTCTTTCCTTCAGGTACACATTCTCTTAAGCGTGTCTAGATCATTTGAATCTTTAACACAGTGAAACAAAGTAACACATATTATGGCCTTTTTTGTGGGCAGCTTTTGAGGGTTACCAGTCATATGTCCCCAGTCAAGCCCACATAATGGGAATGGGATGAGAAATTACTCCTTTTGCATTCTGCCCAAAGAACTGACTCAGTCAGGCATGGATTGGCCATAGGGAGTACTGGGAGATTTCCCGGTGGGCCAGTCTATTTGCGTGGGCTGAATGGGCTGCACTCCGGTCTTTGACTGACCGGCCCACAGAGAACAGAGAGTTCACATGATTGGCCCACTGGTTTGTCTCTCATCTGAACACTGGCCAATCACATTCTTCTATGGCCCACTTCCATCTAACCATAGAAAGAGTGCATTTAGGTCCACACCGACTCCGAAAATAACTCCACAAAGTGCCGGTAGCTAGCTAAAACATGAGATTTAAGCATGTCAAACGATGCTTTTAGCACCCTTTTCTACCAGAGAGGACAAGTTAGCTGTTAGTAAGCTAATGTTAGTTATGTATTAGCAAGCCAAGGCACTTGCAAACATAGTACTATAGCTTTCTGATTTATCAACATTTCACAATAGCACAAGTGTTAGCTACATACTGTGTACAAAATGCAGCTTTAGCTTAACTTACAGACTTAACACTTATTAACTAACGTTATACAAGACATCTTGATGACAGCCATGCTCCACCCTCAGCCTTTAGCCATCCTGCCATCAAGAGCCAGGCAGACTTTTTGATTCAATGAGTACATTATCATACTCTCGTATGCTACGTATACACGTGGCAGGCTATTTTCATAAACGGACATTTCAACCTCTCAGTTTTTAAAAATAGTTTTCAGAAAAGTGTTTGTTTACATGTACCCGTGTATCTATGCCGTCAATGCCGTCAAGAGCATGCCAAACCTGTAGGTGGCAGTGTAACGAGAAGCTCAAGCCCACGTTAGCCAATCAGAATCCCGAAAACAGCAACAACAGCAACAAATCACTTCCTCTCTCTCTCTCTCGGCACAAAGTTTTCCAAAATCTCCACTCTGGCCGGACGTTTTAGAAGGAATCGTTTTCAGAGGCGAATTCTCCATTTGAGTGTAAACGAAGAGCACAAACGAAGGGAAATGTCTCAGTTTTTCAAAATAACCATGTACGTGTAAACGGGGCATAACTTAGCCTACCACTCAGCTAAGTGAGAGTATTAGGGGCTGGCATGAAGGGTTCAACATTAACTTTTTGTCCACCAGCTAAATGGTTAGTGAATGTCAAAATGTTACTTTTTTTGGCTGGTGAGTCAAGCAAATCTACCAGCCACTTACATATTTTACCAGCATTTGGCTAATAGATGGTGGTATTTTTTAACCCTGCTCATATGTTCATGTTCATGCAAGGACGGTTGGTGTACGTCCGATTGTGGTGGGCTGGTCTAGGTCTCAACAGTCCAGGGCTGATTTTTTACCCCAGTCCAGCCCTGGACACAGTCAACACTAAACATACAGGAATATTAACATCAGAGTCCTATGGGATCCAAAAATAGCTTTGCAAGTAATACAGTAAGTAAAATCATTAAGAGGAAACACAAAAAATCAGCTGCAGAGAGAAAAATGTAAATGTGTGATAGCAGGGAGTCAGCCGTCATTTCACTTGAAATTCTTTTGCTGCCTCCCCTCTATCTCATTAATGACTTCCACAGCAACACACAGATTCCCCTGGGCTCTTTACCAAAATGCAATAAACACTGTATCACACTGACTCACCAATTGGCAAACGACTGCAAACAAAACAAGAATAAAAGTAACCAATTAACCAGAAAACCCATTCGCTCTGATTGGTAACACTTTAACTTTTCTGAATGTAGTTGACCTCAAGACACCATATAAATGCTCTACTCGCCTTCATTTTTGAAATGACATAATAAGTATGACAATAGCTTTGATATTGACTGTTTATAAGTAATAGACATCTGATATAGCCTAACTAAATACCTATTACAGTTGTGTGTGTGTGCTCCCAATGGTGCATATTCATAATAATAATAATAATAATATTAATACATTTTATTTATAGGCACCTTTCAAAGCACTCAAGGTCACCTTACAAGAATAAACAATGTACTAAGTTAAAGACAATACAACAATCGTTCATAAAAGGTACAGGGCATATTTACAAAGCAAAAAATCAGACCAGCAATTGATGTGAACATATAGAGTATACAGTGATCAAAAGCATAAGCCAGTTTAAAAAGGTGTGTTTGTAGGTGAGTTTTGGAACTGGAAAGACAGTCACTGTTGCGGATATTCGGTGGACGGGAGTACCAGATGCAGGGGACTGAGCGACTGAATGCTCTGAGCCCAAAGGTGGTCAACCGGGCAGAGGGTTGAGTGAGGTGTATGGAAGTGGAAGACCTGAGAGTACGGCTGGGTGTGTTGATGTGAACGAGATCAGTGAGGTAGAGAGGATGAGAAGCAGGATCTTATAATCAATGCGGTATTTAACCGGGAGCCAATGAAGCTGCTGAAGAACAGGAGTGATATGATTAATGGAAAGAGTTCTGGTGATGATGCGAGCAGCAGAGTTCTGAACCAGTTGAAGTTTGTGTATGGATTTGCAGGGAAGACCATAGAGAAGGGAATTACAATAATGAATGCGTGATGTAACCAGGTTATGAATGGCTGTGCTATCAGATGTGAGAGATAGACGGAGGCAACAATCCCAGAAATGAAACGTCGTGGATATAGACTAACTTTGGAGAAGAAGAAGACATACTTTGACGGGATAAACGCTACTAGCCACTGCATGGAGGAGGGGTGGGGGTGGTGCGCAATCACCAAAGGCTTGCGTCCTGTGGATGCGCCGTCAGTGTTGTTGTCATTACTTAGAATTCTTCATGGGGGGGATGACAAAAACTAGGCACTATAAAGTAGGCTTTGTAAAACATTTACGTAAGAACATGCTTAGTAAAACACAATTTTCTTTCTACTGTATTACCATCACGGAAATGTTACAGGAGAATATACTACTTATGACTCCATTATGACCCGTCTTCCTCCGCAACCCACACACACAATCGTCAACGGCAGAACACTGAAATGTCTGTATGTGAGGAACACAAGAGTACTAACTAGTAAACAGACAACCTGGCATATATTTCTCTGCTACAGTGCTACCACAGAAAGCCCAGCCAGCGTGCTGCGTGTTGAAGTTGGACCAAATTCACTTACAGACCAAAAGTACACAATATTCTCTGTATTAGTCCCAACACTGTCTGCCAGGCTGCTGGTTGTGTTTCAAAATCAGAGAAAACAATGAAGATAATCGGCCATTTACTTGCTGCCACATTCCAGGTCTTTGTGCTCTCATTTCACATGGCTGCTTTTCTGCATGATCTAGTTGTGAAATAAAGCATGCATGTATGCAGGTGAATTTGTTGTGAAAAATGAGTATATCAAATAATGAACTATTCCCAAATAACGTAAAACAATAATTCAACAAATGAAAGCAGATACATGCAACACTGAATTTGTTTTATTGCCCCGGAAACCATTGCACCCATAATGTAATAAATGCTTTGTGAGATTTTGCACATTGCAATAGAGTCAGAGCGCAAAAATGTGTAGTGCACTGTAAAATATGAATCTCATGTTTTCTCTGCCTCAGTATTAAATTAACTACAGTAAATCCAAGACAAAACAGCAACCATGAAATGTGAAGAAACTGAATAATCTAAAACTAGAGTTTGAGGAAACTCTTTATGGAAAACATGATAATTGTCCCCTACAGAGTTCAAATTTGGTTACACGCCTAATAAATTAGCTTCAGATTGCTAATATGATGCTGAAAGAGAAACAGTCATTGCAAGGGTGAAGAAACATCCTTTAAACTGAGAATAAACTGCATAGTTCCTATTTTCCTGTTTGTGAAAGAAACCCTGTCATGTCATAATGAAATCAAAATGCAGATGTTATATACACCATAAAGCAATAGTTTTCTTAATGAGAGTTAGCCTACTGTAGATGAGAAAATTGATACCACTCTCAAATGTATCTGTATGCTAAATATGTATCTGGAGCGAGCAGCTGATTAGCTAAACTTCAAAGATGAAAAGTTCAAAGACTAACAGGGGTAAACAGCTAGCTTGACTTTGTCCAAAGATAACATATCCACCGAGCAGTACCTTAAAGCTTACTGATTACCTGTACCTAAACTAAAATGTAGAATATTTTACGGGAGTTAAACAATTTTTTGGCCGGGGACTGTGTTTCTCTGGCGGTTTTGTTTGCTCTTTCACCCACAACCTTCACGATTACCTTTGGACAGAGCCAGCTATTTCCCCCTTTTTCCAGTTATAAGCTAAGCTAAACTTGCTGTTGCCCTATATTTAGCGGACAGATTGGCACTGTTTTCTTCATCCAACACAAACATAAATAAGCACATTTTCCCACAGACATTTTAAAGCTATTTCTTCATTTTACATAGTTTATAAGTATTGCTATTGCCACAGTGTCTGTGGTAGGCTTTTCAGTGGAGGAAACAATGCAGCCGAGTCTTTTGAATAAGTAAAGAGCGGTATTACTAACACATTCATGTTGGCACTATCAGCATGAATCATGGATGTGGTGACGGGCTGTATTTATCTGAGAACAGGACAGGGACTGAAGAGGGTTATCAACAGTTTCACACATCCACTGATTCCTTTTGAAGCGAGATGCACCATAAAGATGCAAGAACAAGAACAGCAACCAGCACAAAACGTTGGCAAAATTGTCATCCTGTAGAGCATTTAAAGTAATTACTGAGGCGCTGCCACAAAACAAGCCACGTTTGTTCTGCATGGCTTCAATGGGAAAAGCATGTTTCAGCAAAAGGTGTCACACCCATATACATCTTGTTATGTGGTCATAGTGCTTACTTGCAAAGTGCCAGTCTTACTCATGTCTGAGTGGGCATATGCCACACAAAGGACCCCTCACGCAGAATGGCCTCTAGTCACTGTGTAAGTAGAAGTAAAGTTGTACTGATGCATTGACATGACATCACAGCAAACGTCGACATCAACACATAGCTGGCTATCTTTGGAAAGTGATGATGATCTTGGCTGTGCTTCTCATCAACAGTGAGAAAGATTGCAATGTACAGCTGTCTGCGTGCCACATCCATTTGACATGTTGACACAGTAGGTCCTTAAAAGTGCATGTGTCAGGAAGTCGGAACTAATAGCACAATGTCTAACTTCAGAAGATTAGCCAAGCAACGACATAAGCTGTGGCTGCTCTGGTGTTTAGACGCCGTTTTTTTGAAAAATGTGTGTGGCACTCGTACGTGAGGCGAGAGAAATGAAGGCGACGGGGAAAGGCTCTGCAGGAGTGGAAAATAAGTGAAATGTAAGTCATAGGTAGCAATATTTTGATAAAGTAATCATGCTTCAGGAGCAAAGCTTGGACTCCGATATGAGCCGTTGGTGATTCCACGCAGCTCCTCCGAACATGGCAGCATCAGATTTACAAATTGAAAATCATTAATAATTCTAACCAGGATGTGATAAATCTGGAATCACTCCCGATGAACCTGGACACACTTTCATAAATCAAAAAGATTACTTGGAAATTTTTTAAAATCTGATGTCAAAGTGTCAGGCTTACTAATGGTTTTTGTAGATCCCTTGCCGTGATATATCATTAATCTGAGATACATTTGAAGTGTGTCACCGGGGCAATATGTGATCCATCTAATATTAGGAATATGCTGGTCTGTGTCAATACAGGAGATAGAAAGGATAAAAGCAGGCGGGGGTGCTGGGGAGAAAGTTGCCGTGGGTTACATTTTGATAAGGCGGTTCAATGAATATTTCAAATGGTCGTACATAGCAGCAGGAACAGAAAATCCTTACATGTGAATGTAACAAGAGTGTGCATCATGACAATAGTGATAATGACGATGATCATCCATTGCAATCAAAACAGATAAACTACGGTAGAAATGATAACATATTTTGATGCAGCGCACGTGTTGCCCTCCTAAATCCCGAGCATATTCACACAATAAACTCTGTATCCCCAAAATCCGCATCAGTTCTGAAACACCTTTATTCTGAGAGCAGTATTGCTGAGACTTAAGAGTGCTATTGTGAAGAAGGAGGTATTGACCGTGATGGTGAACAGGGCACCTCTGTAATCTAAATGTCATTCAGTGAAAAGCATCTCCCACACAGCCAATGACTTTCATCTGAATGTGCCTCCAAAAGATTCAATTACTTTTTCTCTCCTTCTCTTTCTTTCACCCTCTGATCTCCACCCTCCTTCCTATGCACTAGTTGCTTATCTGCTGTGATTATAGTCATTATGAAGCAGCCGTGTCTGTAGTGAGATTTCATCAGGAGCAGACAGTCTCAGCCAGCTGCCTCTGCTACCAGGTCCTGTTTAGTAAAGGAGCTCTACGAAGGAGCTGTACACTGGAGATGAAATACTCCATATTGATACTGATATTTCATGCACTTCCTGGCTTACCGTAACATGGGAGTGAATTACTAATACATATGTATTCTGTGCCATATATTCTTAAAACATTATTTACATTTAATGTGAGTGGCTCCATGTATAAAGCTGTATAAAGGTAATGCATTGCGGTAATGCGCATGCAGCTCTGACTGTGTTTCCTATTCTGGTGAGGCAAGGGGAGAAGTATGGCAGCCCGAGGATAGAGGGCTGTATCAGACAACACAGCTGCTCTTTTCATGTTCAAAATCTGTTTCTCGCACGTCTCCCGTCTAGGTTTCAGCAGAGGGGGTGGAGTTTAAATACGACGGAACAAAACTCATTTTTTGACAATGACATCAAAGGAGATGGCTGCTTTTGTGTTTGAAGTGGAGCATGTTTGAAGTGTTCTGAAGACAGTGGAGTGGTAGGGCAAGTTCATTGTTGCTTCGCTCTGGGGATGATTATCAGCTGCTATCGGCGCGAATCTCTGAAACAACTGTCAGCATGACATGGGAATAATGATCTCCCTTTTTCACCTGCTGACGTCTAACCAAGTCTGACACCTAAATACCTCCTGCAGTACTACTAGAGTTCAGACATTCCTTCCTCACTGGCTGCAGTTTTAGACAAAACGTAACACTTAATTTCAACTTTGCACTTATAAACTCTTCATAAACAATTAATAAATGGTTTTATAACACACCTAAACACACAATGTGCAAAGTTGTAGGCAAATATAACGTTTGTTAAATTCTTATAATTATAACACCTCCTATGAAGCATTTATAACTGATGCAGTCAAGACATGCCTGATAAGACAGTGTAACATAGTTGTAATCATATATCTTCATTATAAACAACTTTAAACCTGCTGTACATGTGTACAACAAGTTAATAAGTGTTTTATTACATAGTGTGAAGTTGGTATAAGTCAGTATATGATTATTTATATAATTTCTATCTCATATTATTATTCATTATAAACAATTTCAAGCTCCAACCCAAAGGTTTTGCACATGTGAACAGCCACCTTATAAATGCTGATGAAGCACTATAAAATAAGCTATTACTATATCTGCTGATAGAGACAACGGCGATATATAAAATAACTCAACCGGACACATGCATTCATAAATGCTTCGTAAAGTTGTGGTAACATAATTGTTAACAATTTATTACACTTAAAAGGGGACCTATAATCCAAAAGTGTGCATTTTGTTTGCCTTATTAATACTAAACATGTTTATAAAATGTAAAAAGTACTTGTCAGAAGTGTGCAATACATTGAAGTTGATACAAAACATGCTATTAGGTTCATCTTGTACAGACTCTATGCAGTGATGAAAACATTTCCTGCTGCAAGTGTATTTTAGTACATTCACCTATGACAGTAATAATATTTAATATTAGTACTGTCATTGGTGAAGCGCATTTATGCATTATTAACATTAGATGTGTTGCATGTCTCACTGAAAAATGTGTACGGATTACTGGCCGATGTGTGGGTGCTGTAATGCAATGCTCTGTAGCAACCTAGTTTTAACAGTCTATGGTAGCAACTCGTGCAGTACTCATGCATGCTGATGTTTATTTGGTTGTCATGGCATCGCGAATGAGTGACGTTCTGTCAGTCGCCCACCCTTAAAGTGGAAAGAGGGCAGACCTACGTTCATTTTGTGTTCAGTGGCGCGGACAGCTCCGTAAAGCGTGTTCATTTATGACATTTTTGATTTGATTTGAAGTAGTGTGGGGACTAATCCGCCGTTCATTGTATATAGTGTATTATTGTGGTATAAACACACTTGTTAACCATTTATTATCCTGAAAAGAGGACTTACAGTAATTCATGTTAACGACGGTCTCAGAATGTCACAAATGCATATAATCTGAACTAATAGTAAGTATAGCTTCCCTAAAAAAAAAACTTTGAGAAAGATTTTTCTTTCTTCATGGCTTTTTTTCTTTTCTTCAGAAGACTGAAGACATAATTATATACAAGTACGTGTGCGTTACGGGCAACTGTGTCATCAATTACACATTTACAGTTTATATACCAGTTATGAGTGCTCCATAGCAGTTATAGTTATTAACAAAGAAATTAATAAATCCCTCAAATGTCCTTATATCTTTTTTCAACTTCATTACAGTGTGTTATAATGATGTATTAATTGTTTCTATAGTGCTTATACATATAGTGTTACCATCATTATATACTGTGTGATTACAGATATGTTATAGGGTTTTCATGAAGTTACATTACATTAATACACATTATAGTAAGTTATACATCATTTATTAAGTATGTGTATACTGCCTATAACTGCTTACTATATACATACAAAGGTTCAAATAAAGTATACGTTTTGTTTTATTAAAATCTTTATTATTCAAACATATCTATTATGGATTTGCTACCAATGTCATATAATGTGACATGCACAAACAGTACTGGTTTGTTTTCATAGGAAACTTGGCTCTGTCTATGGTGTGAGTCAAAGAGCAAGGGCCTGACACTGCCCTTAAATCTAAACTGGTGTTTGATATTAGCTGCGATCATATAACTGTGAGCCCTTAATGGTTACATTAACCTAGTAAAATAGACAAGTTAACAGTCCTCCCAATACGTGTGTAGTGAGCTGTAGATTTAGTTGGGCCTCTAAAATCCTCCTCCGCTAACTATTATTGTACATGGGTTGGCAGTCTATAGTCCAGCCTGTAAAATCTTTCAGGAAGGGTCATTAAGGATATTTCATTATCTCCATATTGCCAAGGTCAGGTTGTCCATATATCCACTTTACGGCTGCTAGGGGAATATGCTGCGACTGTAGTATAATAGACCAGAAAATGTCCACACCAGGAATGATGGGAAATCAATATTGGGCCCAGCTCATCAATACAAACCCCATTTTCACAAGCAGGAAGAAGGTACTCGGGGAAAAAATGTTGAGGAAAATAGATTGAATCAGAGGGAGAAAATAAAATAAAACAATGTTTTGTTGTTAATAAAATGTTTGTTTTTTGGTGTACAATATGCTGGGAAGACTCGTCACAGAAGAGGTTTAAACCGGTTTGGCTTGATTTTGTTTTAATCTGCCAGCAGTGGATCAGGCAGTCCATAAATGTCCCAGTACAGTCGTGTAACCACGTTAAAGCAGAAAGAAACATGGGTAGTGACAATGATTTGGCCCATTTGTTACAGTGGTGGCAGGGGGCCTCAATCTGCCTTTGGTTTGTTGGAAGAATGTTGATGCCTTTCAGTTTGTTGCAGGGAAATGTAGGATGGCGACAAACAAAGGAACGTTTATATCATCACAACTTAGAGAGGCTGTGTTGTGCAAACCAGTCAATTCTTACAAAAGCAGTTCTACAATCTGTTCACATGCTTGTATTAATTAATCAAACCCTGAACATAAAACATACATAAGGTGCAAGGTGTAAATATTATAATGTGGAATTGTCAGTACATGTAGGCTGTTTGTTAAATAAACATAGCAGAGCATGTTGTGGTCCAACAAGGAATTTACAATGTGCTATGGTGGAGAAAAGAGAAAACAGCCTGTGGTTGTTTAACCAGCCAGTGGTAGCCTTGGGCGCTGTTTGTTTATGCAGCACAGCTTCCAACAAATGAATATCACACTGGTAAACTGATGTTGGAAAAAAGGACTCTGCATACAAAAGCGTCTCCCTTTTCTTTCCAAACTGCAATGAGCATCAAAACAATCCAAAATACTCCAAGTGATGACCGTTAGTTATCTTTCTCCATTATTGTAAAATGCTTATTTTCTGCCCTGAATTATTGTATGGCACAAACACTGACTCACTACAGTTACTGTACAGTAGACACATTGTCTTTGTGTGAACATTACACGTTGTCTGCTGCATGTTAATGGCTTATTGACCATGTATGGTGTAATGAGACCTTGGGTGCAGGGGCAGCCATGATATATGAGGGTGAAAATTGGCCTCTGCTGCACTGATGACCTCATTTCAATATTCAGGGACTTGGGGATGGAAATGACACTTTTCACATTTAAGTGCTTTGTATTAGCCCCTGGCTTACTGCACCTCTGCCTAATCCCAGTCCACAGACAGAAGCACACACTGCACAGAGAGAGTGCGCACTGACTGGTGTTGACCCGCCAAATTACAACCATTCATTGCGAACACAGCGAAGTGTACATCCTACAACCACCAGGCAGAGTGCACGGAGAGAGAGCGTTTGACTCGTTCCAGGAGTCACCTTCATCTTTTTCCGTTCTGCTGGCTTGATGCATGCATTCAAGAAAATAAAGCAGAGGCAGATTCCAAAAGGGCTCTGTCTTCAGAGATAACCTTGAGGATGTATGGCATTTAGCATTCCGCACAACCCTGGCCATGGCTTCCTGAAAGCGGTCACGGCTTCCCTAAAGCACATATTTTGATCTCGAACCTTACATGCATACCTTTTCATGCTAAATGGGAGAGTTTCTTATATTCCTTTTCTTTCTTAGGGGAGAGGCTTCAAACAGAAATTTAAAGACTGTCATTGCATGTTAGGGAAAAAGAGGGATGAAGCTCAATGACCTATTTGCATTTCTGCCTGGGAGAGGAGGAAGAACATGAGGGTGAGGTAAATAGCGGAAGGTTGTGAAAATGCAGATTTATTTATCATTCATCCCTTATTTCTCTTGTATTAGTGAGTGGAGGTGTCATGTTTGGCCCATCAAAACTCTGTGTTCTGCCAAAGAGATGTGACGCCAAGAGAAATAGGTGTTGTTTTAACCTTGAGTCTGATTTAAGCAAACATGAATATATTACGCGCAGTATCCCTCATCCCCCAGCTGACGTGCTCGCACTGTATTTTTGCCATGCTACTGTACATTAAGTGCAGTTTTTACTGCAGACGGGAATATGAGGTGTCAGGCTCTGCACAAAGGACATGGCAGCTTTGCTTTCTTACTTGACAAGGAAAAACTAAATCCAGAACGATGCTGTGTTAGATTTAACAAAAAGAACACTGAGATAGATAGATAGATAGATAGATAGATAGATAGATAGATAGATAGATAGATAGATAGATAGATAGATAGATAGATAGATAGATAGATAGATAGATCTGTTTCACTCACCTGAGATGCTATACTGGACAAGAGCAGATGGGATGCTGTGCTGGCCACAACTACTCCTACGTAAAGAGTGTTTGCAGTGTGTGTGTGTGTGTGTGTGTGTGTGTGTGTGTGTGTGTGTGTGTGTGTGTGTGTGTGTGTGTGTGTGTGTTTGTGTGTGTGTGTGTTTCGGTGTGCCATGGGGATAGCGCAGTAGCTCACGATGCTCCGACAGGTCCACCGTGTGTGGTGTTCTGCAGCATCAGCAGCCGGACAGGGGCCAGACGTTGGATTTATGATGCCAGGGAGCGGAAATGACCTGCTTCTGTCATCGGGTGTGTACCCCATCACGAGAGGCCCTAAACTATATTGGCACAGCGCTGACAGACATGTTTGTCATCCAGTCAGTTTTGAAGATACCAAGCAAGGGGTATTAGTCCTTTGACAAGTCCCTCCACTCAATCTGTGTGTGTGTGTGTGTGTGTGTGTGTGTGTGTGTGTGTGTGTGTGTGTGTGCGCATGTGTGTGTGTGTTTGTGTGTGTACGTGTGCTGTGTCTGTCTTTTCTGCTCTGTCTACTCTTTCTCTGGCTTTTTTGTTTTTATAGTTGTTTTTTTTCACATCAGCTCTTTGTTTGTTTACATCTGACTTCTTAAAATGATTTAGGAATATTAACACTTAGACTGATACGTATGTCATAGTGTTAGTATATTACATTATAGTAGCTTACTTAAAACAATAGAGCCCAAAAAAGTAAGGACTTAATGTCTTTTATTGATACGTAATGTATCTATTTGGACAATTACAATCGTTGAGCTGTTTGAAGATAGTAGGCAATTGATTGACCTTGAGATAGTGTATAAAAACATCCCATGTGATGTTCTAAACTATATGTTTAAATGTAATTCATGCACAGTCTGTATGAGAGGGGTGATTTCAACTTTCAAGGATCAAGTGTGGAAGTGTTGCATGAACAGTGACACCTTCTGGCTTTCTGAAAAGGCCTTTCTGAAAAGGCATATTTCTCCCTTAAAATGTACACTACACAGGCAGAATTTGTATTATCTGCAAAGGACTAGTTTGCACTAAATACTGTACTCTTCTGTGTGAGACAATCCAACCAACCGTTTACATTTTTCAGCTGTTGCTTTATGCAGTTTGTAATTGATACACATTCAATTGCGTCACATTCAAGTTCAACTAAGAAAACTAAGGAACACATTGTGTCATATTTTGCATTGAATAGTATGAATTATTACTTAGTTAAAGTATCTAAAGGTAGGGGAGGTATGTGTGGTCATACTGTATAAACGTGCACATTGTTGGGACTAAGAAGATCTTTCTTATACAAATCTTATAGAGCTCTTTTTAACAGAAACGGTGTCAGGTCAGCAACAATTTCCTGTTGCAACTTCCATATCTTCAGTTTATCAGAGATATACTGTACCTGCATATCCGTGCCAAAAAATTAACAGCATGCACTCCTGAGAGGACACGAGCTAATTGCCTTAGCATTTGTGTTTTAAGACCTCATTACTCACCATTCATTTTGTCTGCCAATCTGATCAACAATCTGTATTGAGACCAATTTTGTGATTTATTTGTTTGTGTATTTTTGCACATGGTACCGACTGAAATGATAGCCAGTGGAGGACATAAAGAGAACATTGTTGTAAGACATATACTAAGAGATATCCTAAGAGATAGTTTTTGTAACTGGAAATGTGTGACCATTGCAGGAACTGTCACCACAGGCTTAGACTCGAATAATATAAAGAAGGCTCCTACTAACAGTGACAACAAAGCACATAGACTGCCAAGTGGATAATAAAGGATCCAGCTGTAATTTAATCACGATCATATCTTAAATCAATCTTTTGTCAGCGTAAAATGGATGAAAGATGCTGTAACAAAAGCAATCTCACAACAGTAAATCACTCGATCAGCTCATTAACGAGATGCACAGCATTTATTAAAGGACAAAAAAAAGAGCACTTCATTAAATACGTTGCACCATCTCTTTAGGAGGAGTACAAAATTCCAACAGATTTTCAGCTGTTTTGCCATTAAACTGTCTGACCTACTTATGTGATTTACACAGCAGACACCAAATTCTGTTTCTATCCACTTGAACTTCCAAAGATTTCCTTCATCACCAAGCAACCATATACAGAGCCTTGCCTCACCCATCCACTCCAATGAATATTTTATAAAGATGCAAAGATTTCCTCCATCTCAGTGTGTAATCAAATGCATACCGTGCTGCAGGGATTTAAAGAAGAGATATAAAGTCACATCTTAAGGAAGAAATCCATTTTTCTCTAGCCTTGCATTCATTTAGGAATCAATGCGCCTCTCAAGAGACGGGCTATTTGAATCACACACAAACACACGCACACAATTGCAAACCTTTTGGTTATTATTCTGATCTTCTGAGCTTTAAATACTTTCAGACAGCGAGCATTAATGGAATGCAGATACTTTGAAGGCTACCGTGTAATTGTGCTTTATTCAACACTTATAAAACATGTTAGTTGGGAGAGAAAATAAGGTTTAAGCAGTGAACAAAACATAATACTCAAACATGATATATACAGTTTGCATTCATAGTAACTAGTATATTATCATTATACAAAACCGACTCATGAAAACTTGATGAATTCAGCCATTTTTTGTATTCATGTCTGCGATGGAATCTTACAATTTTGTTTCCATTTCACAGCAAAACAGCGACAAATGGAAAATACTGAGAAATTATTCATTTATTACACGTATATCTTTGTATAATTATCACATTTTTCTGCTCAGCCATACTTCCATTAGAGTGAATTCAATGCCCTTTTAATATCTGATCCAGTGTTTTCCTTGCAACTATTGGCACAGTGTGCAATCCATTTGGGTCCTCTTGTTATTTTTATTGTCATGTTTGAAATGCTGTAAAGCTGAACTGTTTTAATTAGTACTCTGCACTTTATGGAGATCATTGTTCACGCTTGCCTAATTATGTTGAGATGGCCCAAATCTCCATCAAAGGAAACCATTATCCTACATCGATGGTAAAGCGACGGGATTCCATCTTCGCCCCCTAGACAAGGCTATTACTGCTCTGCCTTGGCTTGGACACGCTAAATAAACACATCAATTTCATAGGTCTGGAAAGTTAGAGATTGTAGTTATCAGCTGCGTATGGTTGATGATACAGATACTGTACTGAACATCACAAGTGCTTTTGCGCCAGTTGGATCGACCAGCAGACGTCTGTTTAACCACAAAGCTACTTCCTGATGGGAAACCAGTAGAAATAAATGAAATGCTATACTTCCATTACTTACATATTCCTTTGTAATGCCATCCTAATTGTGGTATTTAAGAGCAGTGGGGGAGGGGTATGATTGGTGATGTAGTCTTTTTTTTCTTTTTTTTGCATACATGCATCCTTGCCTGAGAGCCTAGTGAATGTGATGGTTTCAGATTTGATTAGGCAGCCCAGGGGCCTCTGCAGTCCAGCCCTGCAATAGGCCAGCAGGGGCCTTGTACAGGCGTCTCATTGCTCACCATGCCTCAGTGGTGATGTACACATCGAGTGTGACCGCCCGCTTGATTTAAACAGCAGTCCAGCCTCGATGTGGGAGTGCGCTCACTCAGTGCAATATTGTGGCCCATTCATCCAGTAACCACTGGACATTGGTCTCTGCCAAATACGTCGTGCTTGCCATCACATTTGTGTTTGGAGTGAGAGAATCGATGGTGTACGAGCACCGTGAGACTTCATGCTTGTGTGCCACGTTCCCTTAGCACTGCACAAAACACATTTCAACACATATATTGACAAGAGCAGATTCAGTGCTGTGTCACAGTGTGGAATCCAATGAATTCAAACTTCCTACCTGCTACCTGGCTTTATATAGTAAGTGCGTTTGTACACAGGGCTATTTTTTGCAAATATAAAGTTGAATTCATAAGCAACGAAACACACCTCTGCTCACTTCAATGCGGTCAAGAATTGTGTTGCTGCATCATTACTTTGTCTGGTATGACCAGTTGACAGGGATGGATATTGTTGGCATTAGCATCTCTCTGTAATCTACATTTTTGCCTAGAGTTGCCTCAGCGAGAGTTACATACTACTAGCTTGCTTTAATATTAGTTAGTTAATGGCATGTTGACTTTGTTGTGTATGTTTTACAATAAAAAGTAAAATGGATTAGAGTTGTAAAGATTAACAGAATTCAAGGTTTTACTTGGTAAAACTGAATGATGCAAGCCATTAAAGGTGCAGTAGGCAAGACTTATAAAACTAACTTTCTGTCATATTTGCTGAAACTGACCCTATGTTCGAGTAGAACTACATGAAGCAGGTAATAAAAAAAAATAATCCGGCTCCTCTGGCACCACCGCTCCCTGTTCAGATGCACCAATCAGGGCCAGGGGTGTCTAATAAGGCATGGATACCGCCGGGACCCGCCGGGACCCGTCGGGTCGGGCCGGGTTCGGACAGATATTTAGAAATTATGGTCGGGTTTGGGCCGGGCTCGGTCACATCAGCGTGATAAGACATTTGTTGTAAAATGCGGCTCCTTTAAGAGAGCTCATGTGTCTGTGTGTGTATGTGTCTATGTGGAAGCTGGTCAGAAGAGAGATAGAGAAAGAGGAGCAGACGTGTAAATGCGACCGGAGCAGAGTTATTCATGTTATAATAACTCGGCCCGAGCCGGACTCTAGTGTCTAACTGCGTGTCAATAACTGCTCATACACACGCATTCATTCTCCCTTGTGGGGTGAGGGGCTTAGGAGACCGTTTTGGGCTTTAGCAGAAAGGGGGGAGGCACTGAGAAGTTGTCGATGTTCAAAAAAGTATTTGATCTTCCCAATCCTACCTACAGCACCTTTAAATTCCACAATACATTGATGAATCCCTACAGTCAAGGCAAAATGAGTTTCATTATTCTGTGATGTCAGATAGATCCTTTTGCAGCAAGGATTATTTATGAGAGCTGTTAATTCTTACAATGATACACCACAATGATGCTTAGTGAATCCAGACCTTTATTGTAAAAAAATGTCTGTGGGAAGTTGTGATTATGTTTGACTGACTGACAGATGCAGTTCTCACAACCACAGCATCATGGTCAGTGGTGGAAGAAGTATTCAGATCCTTAAGTAAAAGTACTAATACCATGCCGTAAAAATACGTTACAAGTAAAAGTTCTGCATTGAAAATTCTACTTAAGTAAAAGTATGTAAGTATCATCAGGAAATTGTACTTAAAGTATTAAAAGTAAACTCAATGCAGAAAAATCCTCACATTTTAGAAACTGGAAACGATCAAAACAGTTCTGTGTTTAATTGGCTAATCATTTCAGCTGTACTTGGAGGCCTATATATTGTTGGCTAGTTCAATTCATAATAAAACATTGTATTTTATAAACTACATGTGTTTTGTGTGCAAAAATCTTAATTTGTGAAGTAACAACGAACTAAAGCTGTCAGATGAATGTAGTGGAGTAAAAAGTGCAATATTTCTCTCTGAAATGTAGAGGAGTAGAAGTAGAAAGTGGCCTGTAAAGAAAAGACTCAAGTACCTCAACATTTGTACTTAAGTACAGCACTTGAGTAAATGTACTTAGTTACATTCCACCACTGATCATGGGGAGAAGGAATATGGTGTGGCTCCCTTCACCCACTGTTGGTGCCCACAAGTTACATCCAATGGGCTAAAAACAACTGAAACCATTTCATGGTGCGATCAAACCAGCATATCTCACTTGCAAAGTCACATACAGCAGCTTGGGTTCTGCCCACGAAAGGGTAATGAGGAAATGCACAATGAAGTTTTTTATGTTTTCATTTAAATCTCTTATTCATTGCTCCGCACCAAGCAATGATTCTATTTGCAATCCAGTGGCCGTGTAAATAGCCCATCACACCATTCCTTTATGTGAGAACAGCTTGTGAGCACCGAAGTTATGTTTAGAAATTCAATTCTTTACTCAGACCCTCAGCCTACAGGCCTTTGCTTTGCACAAAATGAGCAACGTTATTTTCATTTCCTAATGGTCATCACAGCCAGCCAAACAGTAATGAGCAGGGCCAAGGAGGATTGTTATTTTCTAAAGGACCAAATTAAAAAAAGAAAGAATAAGGAAAGAAAGAAAATCCTGAGTAGTTCCATCATTACAAAGGGAAGCCTAGAGGAGAGTTTGCAGTTCATTAGTCTACACGCTTGGTCCTCCTGGTCCAGGGTGAGGGAATATGGGTGATAAATTGCACATCCATTCACCTCCACAGTGCAAGTTGTCATTAAAGGCCCAATCTGGAATTGGAATAGAGCGCCACCTTTAAGATCCACCTGCTGCTGTTTGTATTTATTTTGTAGGGCAGGGGACTTTTATAACTCCCAGAGAGAACAGCTGAGTTCCTGAAATAAAGACTAGCAGGTATGTAATAGCCTTTAAATGTAACACTAGGAAAATGGACATTGATTTTTTTTTTTTAGTAATGCTGTTTATAGAAGAGTTACTGGCAGATTTCTCTTCATCACCCAGATGTGTGTATTGTTGTGCTACAGAATAGCATATGTACTGTATACATCCTTAGGAAATTGATATACTTTACACTCCATTACTGATTCTGGCTCAGTACCCCAGGTGATGTTCATCTGCTTAAAGTCATTGGTGAGGCCACTGCTGTGTCTCAAATAGAGTTAAAGCTGCTAGTTCTTACAGTTTTGGACTCTTCACTGTGTCGCTGTGATGAAGGTTGACATGTGAAGTATGACATCATGCCAGTGGGCAGCTTTTTTGAGCTCTGCACCAGTGAGGTCACTGGTCTCCTAATGACTTCCTCGGGGTTCCTAGCCGACCTCCTTCTCTGCAGCCCATAGGGTCTCCCCCTCAGCTCAAGCTCAGCGCTTAGCTAGCCTCTCTCTGCTCATTGCTTTTAATCAAGAAGTGTGAGGCATAAAGATGCAGCAGGTCAGTGCACCCATGCCCAGTGGGGTCCTTTTTTATCAGACAGTCAGATGAAGCCGAGTGGAAAAAGCCTCTTATGCTGTACACACAAACGTAATAAGTTAACATGAATAGAAGCTCTTGCACATGATCTCGTATGGGATACAGTTGTTGTGCATTGTAATGTTACAACATCACATTCTCATTCGATTCATTTTCAGCACGCTATATATTTATTCTTGGTCCAAGTAATGGACCACAGGCATAGGGTGATTTTTTTCTTACTACTTCTGCATCTAAAGGCAGGATGAGAGGCATGTAAATCAGGCAGCCCATGTACTTCTTTAATATTTAACATAGGTTATTAGACAGGGCAAAGATTTGACCCCCGAGCGCTTCTGCACATCACATGAATAACTAATGTTGGCTGATTATGTTAATCAGTAGTACCAGGCAGTGATGACCAGGAACGCTTCCCCACTGCTGCAGGAGAAAGCTATAATCTCAAACGCATCAGAAAAACACAGCCCAAGCCCATCATTAGTTCTGAAACACAGCTATTGCACACTGTGTGCAGCACAGGGTGATTTACACTTCACATGCTCAGCTTGAATTTTCCTTTAATATGTATACTGGAGATAAACACGCTGCATTTGTGAAGTTACTTGCTGTGATCTCCCTTTACAGATAATCAAATATTTGCATAATGACAAGAACTGAAGCTACACCAGGCAACGCTGCATATCGGCAGCTCCAAATGGCAGCGAGAGGGAAACAGTTAAACTTTGAGATCTGGAAATCACGTAATGTAACTAACTCAAACACTCCAGCTTTTACTAGCCACGCTTGATGCCAAATAGCACCAAAGACACAACAAGATCATTGGACGGTCCAACACTCGGAAAACGTATATATGTCACTCATACATTTATATTTGTCAATTTATGTAGGTAGATAGGTGCACATACTGCACCTCACCAGGAATGTTTGGGGGCAAATATTGTAGCATAACATCCCAATTATAGTTCAGAAGAGACACTTCTGTTACAGCCTCTTAAGGAAGGTTTAATCTATAAATTAGTACTATTGATAGCAGCTTTCCGTAGGAACATACTTCAATGCGTGTCTATGTGCATTCAACAGCTATGCCATGCTCTGACAATTTTATCATACGAGTGAGTGAACTTAAGGGGAGCTCAACGCCTACATTCTTTTTTTCAATGGTGACAGTGCTGATTTGAAAAGCTTATTGCTGCGTCATAAAGCAAGTGCTTGTCTTCTCTCCCGTTTGTTTTGAGCCAAAGATAAAAACATACTCTTGGAAAGCCATTTAGAGGTAGAAGCGGCTTGATCGTGGCTATATTCCATCCCCATCACCCGAGTTCTTTGGCCTCCACCATAAAGAATTCCAACGAGACAATTTTGCGCAGTGTGGGGTGAGCTGACAGGGAGTGTTATTAAAGCGCAGGGTGCTGACCGCTCTCAAAGTTATTAAAGTGCTGTGAGATTGTGTCTGTGATAGCCCTGCCGGTCGGGATGTCCTTCACACACACAGGTACATTACAGTTGGGATGCGGTCATCGCAGGGAGAGGGGGGTGAGAAGGGGGGGAGGCACTGTCATTGTCTTCATTCCTCCATTAAAGATAACCATAGTTAACCCCTGGCTGAAGATTCCCTCTATTATCAGTGTAAATAATTCAGAATTATAGCCTCCTAACAGCTCAGTGGTTGTACAGCAAACAGTTAACTACATGAAACCTATTCTAAAATGTAGCATGCATACCCGATTTAAATTGAACGTTTTTGAATTGTATGACATTGTTAAGCGTTACAGGACATGTCAAATGGTTTTATTCTTGGCAACTTCAAAGTAGCAATGATATGTTCAATTAGATATGGCTGAGATTGTTTTGTCTTTTTCTGTTAAAGAAATATTGACATAATGGGAAAATAGTTTTTTTTTGCTTTTTTGCCATAAATTAGCAACACATTCTAAATCCCATCACAGAAAATACGGATGCTTGGTCAGGTGCCTTTGGCGTTGTTATTGACGCTACATGTCTCCTTTAGCGTTTTATCTAAACACGCTTGGTTGGGACTATTGCGTCACTTTTAACGCAGTTAGGTCAAGGAAAAGATCGTGGGGCGTTTCTGTGACACGCGGGACAAGAAATAGACAGTTGGGTTTAGGAAAAGAAGAACGAGACAAGAACGAGACAGTTGGGTTTAGGAAAAGAAGAACGAGACAAGAACGAGACAGTTGGGTTTAGGAAAAGGGAAGTGTGGGACACGGACCCCGGTCTCTGGGGTGAAAGTCCACTGTTGTTTGACTCATCCACCACTCCAACCAGCCATCCTACGCGGAATTTTGGGCTTTCATACTTCTCGCTACAAGGAAAGTCTAGGCTTTCATACTACTCGCTACCGTTATCTATGGCAACCAAACTTCAGTGGTGAGACAAACGTGTGACAATCACGAAGACGTTTTGGCAGTGGGGAAAAACTGATCGTTGTTCGATTCGTTGTAGAAATGTAAACAAAGTAAAAGTCAAAAGTATACACTATTGATTCTACTTAAGTAAAGTACAGATACGTGAAAAATTTACCTAAGTACAGGAAGTCGAGCACAGAAACAAAATAAACATCCGGTTAATTTTCAAAATAAAATACACCGTGCTCACGGCGGATGATATTTCCCTGCACTACACCTATTCTACGTGAATTCGCGAGATCTTGTGGGTCCTCGTGACTACAGCTGTCAATCCGGACCTGGTGGGTATTGACGGACGGCGGAGCACGCAGCCGTTCCGCAGCGGAGCCGCTCCGCAGACGTTCCGCATCCAGTGGAAATCCGGAGTAAGAGCGCAAAACTCTGCGTTAGGAGGCAGGTTGGGGTGAGGGGGTGGGTCAAACAAACAGTTAATTAATGAAACGCTTCTATGGGTCGTATTAAAGGGTAGGAATAAAGGACCTATATGATCGTGTGGTTTGGAAGACTTGTTGGGGCAAACAGCTAGCTTAGCTCTGTCCAACGGTAACAAAATCCACCAATTTTTCAGCACACCAATGTAACATGTTTACTTAATCTCTACAAAAACAAGTTTAAAAACTACACGTAGTTTTACATGGGGTATTTCCTGGCTAGGCCCAGTGACTCCATAAACTAAGCTAAAGTTAAAGCTGCTGGCGGTAGATTCATATTGAACAGACAGAGTGGTATCAATCTTCTTCATCTAAATTTTAGCAAAATGTCCAACTATTCCTTTAAAGTTTGACTTTCTGTAGATTTCAGTCTTTTCTTGTCTTCTTTTATTGTGTATGGCGCCATTCTGACACCAAAACCACTGAATTCTTCTTCGTGTGTTTTAATAAATGTAACAATAGGCCTGTAAAGAAAGCATCTTCTCCCATGAAGCAGAGCCTATTTTCTTTCTGTGGAAAACCTAGCTAACAAATGATCACAAATACAGTATAGGCTGCAAAAACACGATTTTACATTAAAATAAATATTGTAATTATTATTTAAGAAATGCTTGTAAAATGTGAAGAAAAGAAAAAAACACCGAACTAGGGAAGCTAAAGACTTCACTGGTCTGCTGTACAGTACGTCTTTGGTTCAGCCCCTAGGTGAGTCTCAGATTTAAATGTGGGGGCAGCTGCCTGTGTAAAATGATAGGCAAATGGGAGGAGGGGTAATGGACTGATTCGGTGTGTTTTAGAAGAGACGGAAGAAGCCTGCAACATCAATCTACTGTCGGCTCCCTCTCAATCTGTTTCAGCTCCACTCTGACATGACAGCATGGGGGACTCCAGCCCTCGATTCATCACCGGGTCTGGAAATAACAGGACACCTCCAGTTTGTCATACTAGATTAGTCTGTGGCCCGTAACCACTGTCCTTAATAGAGTCTCCAGCGTTTCATCGGAGGTGTCCACTAGACCACCACTGTAGACCTCAGGGGGAACACAGAGGGTGTATCGACATCTCTTGTACTGGCTGTGGAGACCACTGCAGTGCATTTCTCCTCCACCGTATAACTGACTACAAGGAACCAAAGCCTTTTCACAGCTTCTGCCATTAGAATTTGTTTTCTCTTATTTTTCTTTAATTTGAGCATGTATATGGATCATCAGTTTTAAAAACTGCTCTGCGTGCAGTACATTTGAAGCCCACAGAGAAACTCTGAAGATTTAGGCACAATACTCTGGGGCCCATAAGTCTATATCCTGCACATAAAATCAATTGATTATAATCTATAATATTTCTTAATTGGTGATTCGCTGTTACTTTGTGGATCACAGGTCCTGGCAGGGGAATCAGCCTTGATTTTTAATAAGTGCTTGGGCAGCCAGTGTGGAAGTGTAATGGACAGTGCAGGGTTAGGCCAGGACTGTGATACAGTAGTTCCTCACTGCCTCCCCTACTGACCTTGACTGGCAGTATGGCTCTTTGAAAATCTAAGTGCCCATTTTACAGTATGCCTGAAGCAATTTAGGAGTCCATACACATTCATATAAGTCCAACTTATTGATTATTTTGCTGCTGTTCACACAGTCTGGCAATGTAGAGTTTCAATTATCACTTTGTGACCTGCCATTGTCTGGGAAAAATGTGATCTATAGCCAGGGAACCTGGAAGTTTGCAGAAAGAAATAAAGAAAATATGTGAAACATCGACACCAAGAGCATGTGTTCAATAAATAGACGTTTTTGACCTTGTAGACAGTTGACTTTTTAGACATGCAAGTGATGTCCAGGCTGCCAAGACCAAAGATTGAAAATAGACCTAAAGTGGACCAAAATATCAGTTGACTGAAAATGATTTCTTCATGCAATTATTGTCAGGAATGTCTGCAGTCATACTGGATATACTGTATAGGTGTCAGAGTCAGGGCCCCTGATGGATACAGGACTGGTGGGGGGGTTGCTTATTTAGCCTGGGATGATGTGTGCTGTCTCTGGCTCCAGAGTGGCCCCTCTTCCTGTTTACCTGGGAGTCCTCTGGGGTGAGGTTGAGCTGAAAAGCCCAGTCGGAGCCAGTCAAAGGGAGCGTGGCGCAGTCTTGACCCTGGCGCTCCACTCATTGTGTAGTGCAGCGGTGTAATGAGGCCCTGTGTGGATATTGATATGACAGAACAAAAGGCCAAGGTGCAGTAAGGACAGCAATCCACACGTTTCACACCATTTGTTTTTCACACCGTATCCATCACATTAATGGGTCACCTTTCTGTGACAGCTCATGATTACCTGCTTACCCATGGAGAGAAAAGGGGGTGAGAGAGAGAGAGAGAGAGAGAGAGAGAGAGAGAGAGAGAGAGAAAGCCTGGTAAGTGTAAAGAGAGAGAGAGAGAGAGAGATAGGCAGGAAGATAGGGTGCGAGGGTTCTCCAGTACTAAGGGTAACGGGTGAGTTGGGGTTGGAAGGGGGCTCAGGGAGTGGGGGGGATGGGAATCTAGGGCCATTTTTTTTATTCTTTCATGAAGATTGGCTCAGGCCCTGTCATCATCCCCACAGAGTGGATTTATGACAGGTCAGCTCTCCATGTAGTCACCTGATGGATGGAGAAAATCCAAGTTTATTTGGGGCACATTGGAAATGGCTGAACAATTCCCTTAAGCACCAACAGATATTTTTTTCTTTTTTCTTTTTTAAGGGAGGGGGACACTAATGTTCACCAAAAGAGATATCCAATAAACATTGTAAATTTGTACTCTCATTTTTCATCTATTCTACCTTCCTAAAGTACCTTTTTTAATTGTTGAGTTTATAAGGAATTGTAAGAGAGTGATGGATCTATATTGCTTGGTAAGTGAATAATTATTGGCAATAGAATACTAGAGAGCAAAGGTTTTTCTCCCATTGATCACATATCTTGATATGAAGTCTTATGAAGTATGAATATTTGCTCTGTTTTTCCTCCATCTCTGTGTTGATTATTGCTCATGCATGGCTCATTTGCTGTAATGTCCAGCAATTTCAAATGCTGAAACTCTTGACTTGGATACATTTTATTGCCGCAACAATGAGTCTGCTGCTGATACTTTGGAAGGGAGATTTAGACAAAATATAATTTTTTTTCTGATGAAGGCTGCTCTGACAAACGCTTTGGCCTCACTTGGAAGTTACAAACTATTACTACTATATTGCAGAGGAATACTTAGGTTTGGCTTTAGGGAGTCAGTAGCGTACACTGAATACAAAAGAGCTCATGTTTTCACCACCTCGCAGTATTGTATGGTGTTTTCAGTTGCTGTTTTGCTTGGATCTTGCAAATACGTTATGTTCTGCTTAGCTCAACAGCTATTGATGCCTTCCATTCCCGAAGCACCACCGCCAGTGTCATCTATGAAATTTTAAGTCACTTAAGACGAGCATTTCAACTTCCAGTCATTGCAAGGAAATGGCAAGATCCCATTTTATGATAAAATAAGACTGCGGCTATGTATCTTTGGAAAGACCTTAGCTCAGCATATCAGGTGAGAGGCAGGGGAGGATGAAAGAGGAGCGAGAGAGATCACTTTGTCCCAAATTAAAAGTCAGAGTGTCATCTTTCGGTCTAATTGCCTGGAACCATTATTGGAAACTGCAAAAAATAGTGTCTGCATATGCATTTATTTTGTAATCCATTGGTGTGCTTCACTCTGAACGTAGTCTTCAGGGACCAAACCCCAGGCATGCAAACATGCTCTTTTTGTATGAATGGGGGAAGGATTGCAGCCTATACTGCAGAGAGACAGTTTGCCATATGTCATAGCACCCAGCAGATATGAGGTGACGGTGTCAATACATCTTGCGTCTGCCCAGTGGAGGCCTACTCCACATTACACTAAAACATGAATAATATGAGTGGAACAACGCTGTGTTGGGCCGGGACGTAAATCAGAAGGGAGAGAAATTGCTGACAAGTTTTGCTATTAAAAGATAATTGTAATCAAGGTGCAAGACGAGCAGTGAAGTGGTGATAGCAGATAGACAGACAGCTGCAAAGATGGATTGTTTTAATTTGCACCAATTAAATTGAAGTTCACTGGATCATCTTCCTCAATCTTCATGAATACTTGATTTTCTGGCCGCTACAAAGCTATTAAAAAGAGTGATTGGACTCTTACACTTGGTATACCATATTTTATGCTATACTTTCATTAACCCTTTGTAATAAAACTTTTTTAATAAGAGGAACTAATAGACATACTACTAAGCACAATATGCATAGTATGTGCATGTTATGCATATTGTCTTAAATCAACACATCATCATACCTAAATGACATCACAGGTCGATTTCCAAAGACTTCCAAAGCAACACCTATTTATTGTGGCACGGCACAGAACATGTAGTTCTGAAAACTCGTTAAGTTTAGGCAACAGTACAGTTTGGTAAATCATCAGGGATTGGTGTAAAATTAGTAACGTTAAGTCACGAACGTCATTGTGTCACGGACTAAGGTGCTGTACATAAAACTTCAATTCATTTCAAAATGACAAGTTGACTTTTGGTTTCACATGGGAAAGAACCCCTGTCGCCCCGAGTGAAAGTCCTGTTTGTTTGACCCACCAACCTGCCTTCTTACATGGAATTTGGCGCTCTTATACTTTCAATCCCTCAATCAATTAATCATTCAATCAATTTGTAATTTTCAAACCAGGTACAATTCCATTGAAAGGTAATCCTATCAGCTCCTTCAACTTGTGAATGATTCATCATGAATCAGAATGTTGTTTGTGTCTGAAGGATAAGTTGTACTTTTATATAAAATGTATATCAAGAAGATATCACCACATCAGCGGTACATCTTGTTGAAATTCAGGTTTTTAAAGGTTAATGGTGATGTTATTCTATATTATTCTTGTTGTCACCAAATTCCATAAAAAGACCAAAACCGGGGCGACCTCTAGGTCACCCAGTAAGAGCATGCACCCCATGTAGGCTGAGTCCTCTGCAGCGGCCCGGGTTCGAGTCCAACCTGCGGCCCTTCGCTGCGTGTCATCGTCCATCTCTCTCCCACTTTTCCTGTCTATGCACTACTATAGCACTACTATATACTACTATGTCACTTTCAAATAAAGGGAAAAGCCCCCAAAAATAATCTTTAAAAAAACCAACAACAATGCATTAGTGCCAACCTTTTGACTTCCCTACCCTGTCTGTAGCACTCAGCAACTCAGCACCAAGCCCATTGGTTCCTAATGAAGACGTAAAGCTTTAAAAGTTTCATTTTAATAAAAGGTTATCTGCTTTTCTTAAACAGCTGGCTACTGTAGTGTAAAAACAGTAAATAGTGAATTTGTTGGGGACTATTTTCAACACATTTGTCATTACGGCAGGATTAACAGTACAGCATTAACACAGTTCCTTCATTGGCTCATTGATGTGTTTGTAATACGTTCTGTGCAACAAATGAGCTCAGGAATAATATATATCAAGCTTTGACTACACAAGCAATACCTACAGTACATCCATTATTATTATTACATAATGAATTCATAATTTGTTGGTTTTGGTCTTTAATTGGCATTTGTTGAAGATGAAAATATAGAAATCACCAACCTTTTACTTTAACAGTGAATAGGTGAGTCAAGGTTTGTCTTTTTGTTGTTACTTAACAACATATTGAACAAATTACAATCCTCATCAGTCGTTAGGAACACTGCTAGAGGGTGAACATAAGTGGTCCTTATAATACCTTCCTTATGGTTATCCCACGGATGAGAGGGGAACAACTTAGAGTTGCACATGCACACAGGTACACACACACACACACACACACACACACACACACACACACACACACACACATGCATGCATTTACGCATATGTACAAAACCCAGAATCTATGGTAGGTAGCAATATACTGCTCTTTCTTGAACCTTTCAAAGACAGCAGTAAATCAATTGGAATATTGTTTCTTTTTTTCTTTCTCAAAATGTCAATCCTCTTATTCTGCATGAGCACATTTGTACAATTGTTCATGGTCAATTTAAAAATAATCTAAACAAAGTAAATATGTGCAAATGCGCCAGTCTGAAATCTTTCAGTCTTAATTGATGCTGATCCTCTCTCGACGGTCATGTTGTAATTTCTAAAGGTCAGCGATCTTTATGTTTGTTTAAGTCTGATGTACACACATACATTATGTTTTAAACAACCTCAGCGGCAGAACACAGACCCTTTGGAGCAAAAACCTGCTGTATTTAAAGGAAAAGTTATTTGGTATTGGCAGATGTAAATTGAAGTTGTAAATCACAATTTCACACACAGGAAAGGCAGTGTGGTGAAGCATTCCAGCGGGGGCTGGGAGCAATGTTTCACAGTGTTTGCTTCTGAGCCAGACTCGCTCCCAGGCAGGGGTGATTAGTGCTTGTTGGTAATTTGGCAACCTTGACCATGTAACCTTGCTAAAGCTGGATTAACATTTTACCATGGAAAAGCCAGAGATGCCTTAAAACATGTTCCATTTTTCTGCTACGTATTATGAGACAACAGCCTACAGAGGCTATTCAAATAAGTGCCCATGCTATGCTGCATGAGCACTCAAGGAGAAACTCTTATTAGACTTAAGCGTGCTAAGTGTCAAAAAAATGTTGACATATCCATCTGATCACTCGCTGAAAACATCACACTTTACATATTGTGAGCATATGAATCCGAGGGGTTAACAGCCAAGGGTCATACACAACTTAACCATGTGTTCAATAAACAGGAAGGATATGTGCATAAATAAACGTGTATGAATATATTAGAGAAGTTATTTTGAAAGAAAAGACACTTTTTCTGTGTCAATTCTGTAAAACAACAGCAGGTTTTCAGTCGAACAAGTCCTCCAAACCATACGCCGATACGGGTCATTTGTCCCTACCCTATAAAGCGACCCACAGGAGCGATTTTCGTTCTCATATCTAAACCAAAGAACGTCAGTCATGGTTTTGAATGTAAAAATTTCACATCTTTAACGTTGTGACGCTGAACGTGACGTTCGTGAAGTTAAATAAAAACTCGCAGTTTACTTTTATTTTCAAGCAGGAGTCGAACCCTCGCTCTCCTGGGTGAAAGTGTTTGAACCATCTACCACCCCAATCTGCCTCCTTATGTGGAAATGTGGCACTCTTATACTTTGTCACCTTACTTCCTGCTTTCCTCCTGTCATAATTACTATGGGCAATAGTTGGCAGCGTCACTATGAATGTAAATATACAGTATATCGTAATTATTGTTTGTACAAACGACCTATTGGAGCGTTTTTCGGAGGAGCACAGTCTCTCTCTCTTTATACTTCTATTATAGTCTTACTGGACTTCATTCTGTGTTGTTAGGGACTGTACACAATTTATTGGGGTGGGAAGGGGGGCGGGGTAAACACTGTGCTACACTCACTTTTAAAAAGCAATACCTTTATTTTTAAGTCCTTTGGCCTCTCGCCTCGACTTAGAGAAAATATCTTAAAGCAAGGTAACACTATTAAATGTTTAACTAATTTTGCCATTGATAAAAGTGCACAAAGACTATAGGATTGTGTACTCCTGGGCACTCCGGTAGCTCTACTGGTAGAGCGGGTGCACCATGTATCAAGGCCGAGTCCTTGCAGTGGCCGGGGGTTCACGCCCAGAGCCCTTTGCTGCATGTTGTCTGTCTCCCTCTAAGCTGTAAAAAGCCCAAAGTCCACCCCAAAGGGACTTACCATCTTCCAGAGAAAACACTGTTCCAAACAGCTCTATTGTAGTCCAGCCTTTACTTCGTCACGGGCGTCACTTTGTAACACACGTTATAATGCTCGCCTAGCTGCTAGCGTGGCACCCCTCATACTCTGCAACTGACAAGCTAGCAGTACTTACTGCGCATGTGCGACTCCCAACAAAGATGGTACCGAAGTGATATGTCTCACTCTGTAGCTAAAACAGAGAGCTCAACACACAGGGTGAAAAGAGGAGCTGCAGCAATGTGTAGTACAACAAATATATGGTGTTTTCTGAAAATGAAACCATGTAGACCTTTTCTGATGTAACCTCTAAATACAATTATGAACCTGAAAATGAGCATAATATGAGCACTTTAAAAAATATCTTTAATACAAATGGTATACTGCAATTGGAATTTTTGTTTCACATAGCCACAAAATCGCACAACAAAAGTATCAGTAGCAGTTGCCAAGTTATGGCAAATACAATAAAATGATGGATCCTGTTTACGTTTTTTTGACACATTTTACTTTACTGCCTCCAGTTAGTAAGATGCAGAATAAAGTGGAGGTGGACGCTGCTAAAAGATAGTGACAAATGACGTGCTCTCTGGAGAGATAACATTCAATCACTGACATACCCTCCCCCACTCTCCTAAAAAAAAGGAGACTCCCCTCCCTTAATAATTTTCATACAGTCCCTAATAAGTGACAAGTTTCACATCAGCCTTTCATGGCAATTCTTCTACATTTTGCTCAAAGCCCTCTTCTCAAGGTTGTTTGCTAATTTCCAAGTGCGCCTCCTGTTTTTGTGAAATTGGGGTATCTGAGGTAGGTAGTGCATTGCCCTCCTACGAAAAGCTCCAGCTTATTATTGAGCCTCTTTATCTTTACTGTAGCTAAGTTGTTAATTAGCTAGACCTTGAATTAGATTATTTGCATGTCTGAACAAGGGCTAAGGTATTAATGCTCCCTTAGGACACACTGTAATAACCTCTTCGGTGGCTCCAAGATCCCTGTGGAAGGGGCTGCATGGACGCTAGCCCCTGGAAGGAGGGAGAGAGCACAGCCATTTCATCCAATTAGCTGTGGATTATACTGCTCCTCTCCCTTTGAATCCTATTTGCTGTGATAAGGTGTTCTCCTACAGGGACAGAGCTGAGCTTTGCTATCAGGAAAAATGATTAATTCACAACCCAATATTAAAATGCAGTGCCTTCCATTTCACACTGTCTGACATAGGAGGAAGAAACAGCTCAGAAATCAATACAGGCACTAAACAACCATCCAGGAGGAGAAGAGGTTGGGCAAGTAAGAAAATAGCCCCTTAGAATCTAAGAAGCAAGCTGCATTTCATTCTACACATCACACTTATACGGCTCTCCATGGTCTGGTATGTCCTTGAATTATTCAGAGCCTGCTAAACCGTGGGAATGGTTTTAGGACTAATGTGGCACAATATCATGGTCGCTATTGTTATTGCATTGTACCATGCAATTTTGACAAATATTTACCTCTTTCTTCTGATCTTCCCAAGGGCATGTATTTTAATTTTACAATTCCATGCCTCTTGCACCTCTTTGAATAAAGAACACGGTCCCATATAGCATGGAGTCAAAGGGACACACGTTTTTTTTCTTCTGTTCTGTATCTGGGGTAAAATTGGGGAATCCAGAAACCAGATTTATATTTTCCAAGCCCTCCGACGCCGCACAAATGATGTTTAAACACCCAGCACCTAGGGTTTAATTAAGTCCCTCTAATCGTGTTCCAATCAGAAGCTTGGACTGATGGGCTGGAATTCCTGATGTGCATTTCTGTCAGTCTTAATTGGATAATTGATTGCCAATTTGAACCTGGCCACACACTGCATACACAATCAAGCGCCTGGCCATGTTCCTTGAGGATTCATTTTCCATCCGAATAAAGATGCTGCTTCGATAGGCACAACTCCAGCTATTGGTCTTGCTGAAAAATAAGCCCCGGCTGATGATGTAGATTGGACGTTCACTTATGAATGCCTATTGAATCTTTTAGTGCATGAACGCAGTTTGTGTTTGTGTAAATGCATTTGTATCGTTCTCTGGCTCTTTGTATTTACACTTGCACTGCATATAAAGACGAGGGAAGCCGGATCTAGCAGTTCCTGTTGTGTTTGGCAACAGTGTCCTTTCATAAAATACTGTTACCTATTAGTTTGTTTACATACTCCTTTCATACTCTCTCATTAAAATGCCTGGATTTCAATTCCAAGCAACACTTTTTGCTCTGCAGACCAAAAGGAGAGCAAGTTGTAAGCTCCTATTAACACCACCTGTTATTTTTCACAACAAACTCAATTAGTTAAGAATGGAGGTCACAATGTATTGATGTACATCAAATGTGTACTCTTTACCTTAGTTAATCTCTGACGGGCCAGCTGTAATAGATCTTTTTGTTCCTGCATCTGTGTAAATGAAGTTTCACAAAAAAAACATTTCAACAACAAGTAAAACCATCACAAAATATTGCCTCAGATTGTACCACAGAGTTAAGTCAATACACAAACAAGTAGGGAAGTATTCATTGCAGGACTTCTGTATTGCACTCGGTTGCATCATAACAGGTATTTTTCAGGTCGCTCAGTGTGTTTTGCTGTTGTGTTTAGTGTGTTTTGTTGACGCTGCAATAGCTCGGAAACAATGAAAAGGTGAAGGCTGAAGGGGAGAAAGGGTGATAACAAATTATTAATATTTATCAGGTAAAATATGTGAGATGGCTTTGAAGGGCTTCATGGATACAGACACACAATGTTTAACTGAGCCATACATATACCTCTACCTTATACTGCACTGAAGATACAGTATACTTAGAGGATACATACTCTTGAGCTACACGTGATGATAATATGAATACATCACAGTCACTAAACTAAATAATTACATTGTAATGTAAGTTAAAAATGTAAAAATGCCATGTGATTATGAAAACATTTACTAGAAAAAACGCCGACGCTAATTTTCATGAGGTTTTATTACAATCTATTGAGAAGCTGTAATCTGCAGTGAATAAAAGAGTGTTATTTTTATTCTCATCGTCTTTTATGCCCAGGTGGGAAAAAAAAATCTACAATTTGCCATGCATTGACAATTGTGTTTTTAGTGCTTGAAGGTCTGAGAGCACAAACAATGGGAAATAACACATATATGACTCACGTCACAGAATGATGATAATGGTGACCAGATTTCTAAATATCTTTATGCAGTTATACACATTTTCCTTGTCAGAGGAAATGTCTGGGGAGAATCTGAATCACGACGGTTTGATGGGAAACACATTTGAGAAATCACGGCAGCACCAAGCTGATGATCTTACTCATCAGTGACCACGCTGCTCTCTTCTGTGCATTTGGTTCCATTTAACCTTCCCTGCTGAAATGCGTGTTTGATGGTGTCCTTCGCTATCAAAGTGTCCCCGAAACGCACCGCAATTTAATATTTTGTAAGAATAACATTTTCTCAGCTTTTTACTGCGGAGTGAAATTCTTTAAGTTGAAGGTGCCAAAATGTTTTGACATGCCAAGGCGAAAGACTCTGAGGGCCTAATTTAGTGTGGACAGCCACGACTGCCTACGAGTCCCACTCTGGGTGGGCTTGAGTTATTCTAGTCTCTCTCATCTACTCTACATTTCCTGCACTGTTTTGTCACACAGAATTGCTTTTTCTCTGTAAATAAGAATTCGTCCAAGGAGCCAAATGGTAAAGAGAGAATTCTCCGATTATAAATGGCCTTTCTCAGCCCAGTAACCTCGCTACGAGTTTTAGCACCAAAGTGCAACCCTTGGTGGGATTGGATACTTTGGCCACCATTTGTACACAGTGAAGGTTCTTTGGAGTCTCCTTGAGACAAGTGACCAGTGCAGGGCAAAGTGAAGGCCTTATCAGTCACCCCCACAATGGTGCCACCCCATGAATTATATTAGGGACGGATGTGGCTTGCCGAGCCACTGCATTGTGGACCATCTGTGTGACAATAAACATGTCGCCACATGCTTTCCTCCATCATTCAAGTCTAGATAGCAGATCTGGACCTTAACTATAGCTCACTATCTCCTGGATCTCGGCGTGACCTGTTAGAGAGATGGAGGTGAGGCTCAAGGATATCTCTCAGAGAGTCTGCTCCAACACCAGGAGGTTATTATAGGCATGCTGGGGGAAGGCAGCCCGTCTGTCTACTCTGCTGTGCTCTCGCTCTCGCTCTCTCTCTCTCTCTGTGTATTTGTCTATATGTTTCACAGATAGGGGAAGATATTGAGTCAAAAATGTTTAGGGAACACATGTAAACACTGCTACCCTTCTGTTGATACAAAGTGATTGAATTCAATAAATATAAGCTATTCATTTTTGTTGCCATTAAGTACATGGAAATGATTAAGTGAATGATTTTTGCATTAAATGATAAAAAAAGCTGAACACAACACTGATATGCGATTGCAATCATCTTTTAAGATGACATGGTGAACTTGTTAGCTAACAGTTACGGACAGTTACGGACCAGCGTTAGCGTTGAATTAGAGTTGTGTTTCAGGTAGTCTAGATCCTTAACGTTCCACTTCCGGGATTGCTTCGTTGCCACCGGAAATTCCGCCCTATGTCCTTCTTTCGGCCATATGTCCATTACCTTCCACTTTCTTTGTGTTGGAATTTTAAACCGGTGGATTTGTGAGGACTACGGTTAACTGCTCCTCAGATCTCTGCAGGGTAAATCCAGACAGCTAGCTAGACTATCTGTCCAATCTGACCTTACTGTTGCAAGGCAAAAATAACTTTTGAACGTACACATTATACCGAAACAAGTTCCTTCCCGAGGCTATTTTGCAGCGGCACCGTGGCTCCGCTCGGCGTTTAGCGCCGCCCATGACTGATTGTGATTGGTTTAACCCTCGTGTTGTCCTGGGGGTCATTTTGACCCCAAATGAAATCTTTTGCCGTCAAAATATTTTTTATTGATCAAATGGTTTGAAAATAATGGTAGTTGTTTAATACTATGCTCTAAATTATTAAGTAATTTGATTGAATTATCGGTGTTTCCCTGAATTTAATAATTTCTGTTGTCCTCTGGGGACAAAAAGTCCCCGCAGCACAAAGTGGTTCAATGCAGCAAATTGTCACACCATACTGCTTGCCAAAACATCTTTGATCATGGATGTTTGATGTGTGAGGTCAAGCAATGGTTAGGACAACAACAAAAACAACAAAACAGGTCTTTTCTCACAGGTGTTGGGGCATTTCACATTTTAGTCTGAGAGAGACAGGCAGCACAGTGAGGAGGCAGAAGCTCTATACTGCACAGGAGGCTTGCGAGATATTGTTTAATATAAATGCTGAGATAGAAGAATATTTCCAGTCAGAGAATGAAACATCGGCGCCCGGATAGCTCAGTTGGTAGAGCGGACGCCCATATATAGAGGTTTACTCCTCGACGCAGCCGGCCCAGGTTCGACTCCCTTTGCTGCATGTCATTCCCCCATCTCTCTCCCCTTTCTTGTCTTCAGCTGTCCTGTCAATAAAGGCCTAAAAATGCCCAAAAAAATAATCTTAAAAAAAAAGGATGAAACATTGATCTGGTCTTCCATCCCTCCCAGTGACGGACGACGCATGTTGACAGCAAAGAGAGAGACAAGCCACCATATATGCAAGGTCTCAAATTGATGACATAAAGTCCACTTTTGACCTGTCTTATTGGCCTTAAATTTCAAATGGAATAAAAAAAAAAAATGGTGTTAATATGTTTTTAATGAAGTTGTTAATTAAAGGTGTAATACAGAATTAGGTGACGTATCCGCTAAATATTCTTTAAATAACAGTAAAACCAGATGGGGTCAAATTTGACCCCAGAGGACAACAGGTGTGATTATGGATGTGATTATGGGCTGCCATTAAAAATATTCAAATGATTCAAAAACAGCATCCTCACTAAACTTTGACATATACCACTCTGTGATAAGTCAAATAGTCAAAATAATATTAAGTCAAAATAATTCATAGTTTCATTTTATTTTTACTCAAAAACAGGGTATACTTTTATATATATACTTTTAGATTCATCAGATGTGTTTCATCACCAGGTAAATATTTTTAAAGAAAGATGTAAAATCTCCAAACCGTGAGTTGAAGTTGAATGCATTTTCACCAATGTTTTTACTTTTCATAGATTGCATTTAGACATTTAGCACAAAAAGTGTATTTTGAGCAATGATTTACTGATGTAAAATGAAACAGTAATTGGTCAGACCTGTGACGGAGTGAAGCTTTAAATGTTAGTTTGATTTGGGTCTGCTATGCATTGGACTTTTCTTCATCAGCCCGCCATGGGGGCTTTCTTGAGCCACACATTGAGAAATATTGGTGTTAGTTCTTATTTTCTCTGTGCTCTAAAGCATGTCACCAGAAAAAAAAACAATTATTGGGTTGTTCTGCAGGCTTAAATGACCAGAAACCTTATTAGTGCTAAAGCTTTTTTTGCTGGGGTAAATCCACCTGCTTCAGCAAATGGGTTACCGTCCAAAGCTAGTTATTCTCTGCTGTTGCTACTGATAGAGAACCATATATATTAATCATTCACAAGCAAAAGGATTCAATGGTCTAAAAAAAAAAGTGAGGTCTCACAAATGTGCCATGAGGAAAAATTGGTTAATTTGACTTAACATGCTAACGCCTTGATGATGAAACCTAAAGTGAGACTTAAATGAAGCGTGCTAAGTCCAGGCAAGGAAAGCGGAAGACCAATGAGGAAGTGAAAAGTGAGGCATAAACAACGGCATTTAATACAATTTCATAAAACCACTTATAGCACATGACAGTGGCTCACATGTAATCACTGTAAGTGGAGACGAGGATGGGGGGCTGCGGTGTCGTCGTCATGACGCCAGAACACTTCTCCATGACACGTCCCCTGCTTCTTCTCATTAATCCCCTAAGCTACATTCATTAACGGTCACTCCCTCCGCTCTGCCAGCCTGCACAGCCCAGTGAAGTCACACTAGCCGTCACAAAAATAACCTGCCGTAGAAACGCAACAGGATCATTTGTTGCAGTTTTCCAATCGTAATACTTCCATTTTAATGATTGTAAGATTTAAATGGAAAAGGGTATTATGTGTGGCTTGGATCCAGGTCAAATCACAACGAGCACATTTAGACGCGTCGGGAAAAGTGCTGGGAAAGAAATACATGTCTCTGTATTTTCAGCGGACAAACAGTGAAATCCAGCCAACAGCTGACACTGAAGGACAGTTGTGTAAGGGTGGCAGTCAGGGTAAGAGTTACAAGAGGAGATGATAAATACAAGAGATTTACAGGGCCTGGGAGTGTCAGGTGCACTGTGGAAATAGTGCTGGATGTGCTGTTATCTAGATGGGCCAGTTAGTGGCTTTTGGAGGATCCTCTGTTCTGAATAGGGCTGTAGTTTCAGAGGGCAGCCTTTATGGCTCACCAGTGCACTGACCACAGCCCATTAACTCAAAGAGCCTCCACAGGAGCACTGGAGCAGGGAAAGGGGCCGTGACCTGCCCGAGACCATCTTATTACTTTAACACATTATGTCTCCCCCTGCGATCTTTTTATTTAAGTGACTTCAGCAGAACGCATCATCTCGGGCCAAGTCGGGGACAGACAGGCGCTCCTAGACAAGAGGCAAGAGGAGGGGTCAAATGATTTATTGGAAACGTCTGCTATCGGGCGCTACGGAAAGGGAGTGCAAGGATGGACAGTGAGCAAAAGTGCGGGGGGGGGGAAACAGTTAGTGATGAACCTGACTGAGATGGGGAGCTGTTTATGGCGTGGAGAGGCTGAGCTGACCCCAGAACAGCTCCTGGGAGGATTCCCAAGTTCTCACTGACGAGCTTTTGCAGCCCTCTGATGGTCACATGGGCCAGACAGTAAGAAGCAGGGGGAGTAGGGGGGCAAGGGGTGGGGAGTATGGGGGGTCCGGGGTCGAGGGAGTGATTTATTTTACCACCATGTCACTCTTTATGGGCCACACCACTAGAGATGGCCTCAAATGTTACTGTCCTCAGGAGGAAGATCAGCACGCTTTGCCTAAGTGTTACAGCAGCTCAGACCAACTCCCGGCTTTGGATGTTTGCAGCAGCCAGAGTTCACCATTTACGGGCTGCTGACACTATGTGTATCCCAGTGATGCATGAAGGAAGTCAAAGGTTAAATGACAGCATTGCATTTATATCTTGAAATCCTTTGTCATTACAAAAGAGAGAGGGCAGAAGTAGGTTATATGCTAATAATGTGACAATTTTATCTTTCATTTCATCAAGTTTTTAACGTAGTTACTTGTGTCACTGATGTGTATTTTTATTTGTTAACATGAATGCTGACAGGAATTGATATTTATTAATTCATCAGCCCAGTATCCTTTGAAATAATCTCAGTCTCAGACTCATGTCCAAAGCGAGACAGGTGGTTACTGGTTGTAAAAGCAAGTGCAGTTTTAATACTGCAGCCAACACTCCTTGTGCTGCTATTTTGAAATATAACAAAAGAGAAAACTAACTAGATTTATCTGTTTACAGTGCAGCCAAACAAACCCACATTCCAAAGTCAGTCAAAAATAATTTCAACTGTGATCTGATTCCATGCTGCACATGGCACAGGTAGTTTTCCACACAACAGCCGGTCACAGTAAGTTGGTTTCCGTGCAGAGGAGTTGGAAATGTGCAGAATGTTATCTGAAGCTCATCATTTATTATGAATCGTGGTCAGCGCTAACAGTGGTGATGAATACACTGCGTTTCCTGTGACTGCTTCACAATTAAAGCTACCTCCTTTTTTTTTCGGCAGTTAAATGTGTAGCAGTAGTGGTAGAAAATGTCCGCTCCTGCTGTACAGCTCTGATACGGCTGCAGGAGCTTGAACAGTAAACAGTGTGGCCAATATAATGAGATAACACTCTGAAATCGCTCCATTAGTACATGTATAAGGTCCTGTTTGTGCATGTGTTTGTGTATTTCGGGCCTCTGTGTAATGTGTAATAAGAGAGTGTAAAAATGTAATTTCCCCTTAGGGATCATTAAAAAAACGTATGTCTTCTTCTTCTTCTTTACCAGCAGTAATGCAGGATGCATGCGTGCAACGTTTTATGTCAATCCCTTGTCCTCAGGTAGGAAATTTGAATCCACCAGGGTAATGGCGGACTCCGACACTAACAGTACTACTATATACAGTAGAGTAGTAATTACTGAGAGTAAACACAATGATTGGATCTGCTAAAAAAAAGATTGTTTTAAAAATGGGGTTTGATTTCATGAAAATCTTAGAGATTCTAAGTTGCCTTGCACAAAGATAAAAATGAACATTTGCAGAATAATCGCTTATCAACGTTCTGGTCTGGCAATAACGTTGAAATTCATAGAGCACAAGCGTGTGACAAAACAGGCTCTTAGATGAGTTGTCTAGAATATCAAAATGAATATTTATACCAGTTGTATTCTCATTTCATTGTACCCTACAGTGCTAGAGTGCATACTCGCCCATAGAAGTGCTGGAAATATTTTATTTTTTTCTGCTCAGAATCCTACAAGGCCCCTTAGGTTCATGAGATGGGTCATGGACATTCCACCGTGGCTGATTTATTTCAACCCATTAGGATTACAGAGACAAATCTGCAATCTTCCCATTTTCAGAGGCTGTCCCCTCTTTTTCACCCAGCCTTCCCCGACAACCCACACATCAAAACTACCATTACGTTCTTGTTAGTTCACACTGTCGATTAGAGAAGGGCAACATAGATTCATGCCAAGGGCTAAATGTGTTTATTCTAATTCCTCCCCCGTCTCTGTTTTGTCAGAGACAGACACCCACAAACATAGAACATCTGAACGGCTCCAACAGCTCCCATCAGAAGGACTCAATCCTTCAGGAAGTGGAAGTAACCGATTAGATTATGTCATTGCCACAATCTGTTACGAAAAATAAACACTGGGCCTTTTCATTAACCTAATGAAGACGAAGCACGTTGATGAGCTCTTAAGTCAATTAACGATATTTAAAAACAGGCGGTGCAGCCCCAAGGTAAATTAGCATGCAGAGAGTGAGGAGGACCCAGGTTCAAACAAATTGTGCGTGGAACCCTCTGGTTCAAGCCGCTTGACTCTCTCCCCCCTAATGTACACCCCTCCCCTACTGCTCAAACAAGCTTTCATTAGCCATAATTAACTGCATGCTTTCTGTCTTTGCAATGCCAAGAGAGTTCAAGTTGAGACTCACTCAGGGTAAGGATGTGCAGACATGCGAAACAAGAGTGTCCCTTTTATACTGACCTCTTCAGTCTTTGCATGGTTTGATGAGAGAAAGTTTAAGAATAATCCGTACGATCACAAAGAGAGCACCAGGGATAGATTGTAACTAAGTACATTTACTCAAGCATTCTACTTAAGTACAAATTTGAGGGGCTTGTACTTTACTCGAGTCTTTTCTTTTCATGCCACTTTCTACTAGAGAAATATTGGTTACAATTTACTTGAAGGTATCTACATAAGAGTGACATGACACTGTCATGAACATGTCATAAAGCATTATAAACAAGTCATAAACGTTTATGACATAACACTTCTTTTAGTAAGTATCATTCGGTTTTGTCATGACAAGTTATGGTTATGGTTATGGTTATGGTTATTGTTATGGTTAGGGTTAGGATTCATGTGTCATGACTGTGTCATGACAGTGTCATGTCACTCTTATGTTTTTGGGCATCTTAGGCCTTTATTTATATAGGACAGCTGAAGACATGAAAGGGGATAAAGAGGAGGAATGACATGCAGCAAAGGGCCGAAGGGATGGAGTCAAACCTGCGGCCACTGCGTCAAGGAGTAAACCTCTATATATGGGCGCACGTTCTACCAGGTGAGCTACCCAGCCGCCCTACTTTAAATACTTCAAGTACATTTTCCTGATGATATTTACATACTTTTAGTTAAGTAATATTTTCACTGCAGGACTATTACTTGTGACAGAGTATTTTTACAGTGTGGTATTAGTATATTTACTTAAAGTGACTATATGTCACTTTTCAATGTTTGTGTCATTTTTCATACAATGGTCTTAAAGCTTTAGTGCGTAACTTTTTGATGTTATTTTTTTATTATTTTCTTTTCCCTTGTCCCCCTGCAACGTTACTTGTGTAAAGCGTCGGTGGATTTCATGAAATGCGCTATATGAATCTAAGTTATTATCACGTTTGTTGCTACAACAAACTCTTATTGCTTTGGCTCGTGACACAGTGATAGTGATACCGGTTTAGCTCACGAGACATCCAAAGTAGGCTAAGTTACTGTACGCAATACTTGAATTGCAACGATGCATCTGTAACGTATTCTCTTATTGTAAATGAATGATTTTCTGTCCGAGCAAAATATTCATCGCAACTATATGACCTCCCCGTAACGCTAACTCAGTAATCTACAGTGGGTAATACAGCACCTTAAAGAAAAGACCTTTAAGACAGCAGATGTGGTAGAAACACTACCACTTTTGTCCAAAGCGGCCGCTAGAATTAACACAAACTAAAAGTTACATATAGCCACTTTGGGCACTATCTTGCACCCAGCGAAATTGACTTTGTACACCGACGCATGTATCATTCCTATTTTGTACCCGACGCACAGCGGACTTTTCCCTCAACAGACTCACCTCGGTAAATTAGGGAATGAACTTGCGCTCCCGAGGGCGGTTCAGCAAAAAGAGGAGGCGTGTTCCGGCGCAAATGTTCCCTAGTGCTATTTTGCATTTTCAGAAAACAGTTCCGCCACAGACCAGGAAAAACCTAGTCTAAAGTCAGTGGCCCGTTATTCAGATGCTATTTTAAGGGCCCATGCTTGGCCGTAATGTAGAGTGTGCACACCGTGCGTACACTTTGCTTCTCTCATCTAACGGACCCAGCAGTTCCCATTTTTTGCAAAGCATACATAAATACAAGGAAAAATATGACCTTGTTTTACACAACATTTCCCTGAATCATGGATGTGTTGATGACATAAATGAGGAAGTATTAGAGGACTCAAGGAGATGTGATGTTGAACTGCATGTGCCGATGCCACTTAACCCAAATGCCCCAGCAGCAGCACGGGAGAGGAGAGACAGAAGAGCTGCATCGTCTATAGTGAGGTCATCTTGGTCTAACGTTAGACTACATTGCAACAATATCACCATGCATTCATAACCTCGTGATTCAGTGAGAGTGAGCCCAAAACATCGGAAAGTATGTTTTTGTGACATTTCTTTATTTACATTTTGACAAAAAGCAAAATCAATAGCAAACGTCGGTCTCCTCGGCTGTGAGCCGCTCCTGGCGTGCGCCCATGGATGTATTAAGAGCGTGCGCCTAGCAAATCCGCCATTATAATAGCAATCCGCCATGGAACAAGCGCGCCTGCTTTTAAAGGGAACAGGAGATAATGCTCTGATTGGTTTATTGCACGTTACGCCCAAATCACACCTATGAGTAAGGATCTGAATACTTTTTCCACCACTGGAGAGCACAATATGTTACTTTGGGATAATACACACAGAGCATGTTGGCTCAGAAGTCTGCTTGCTTTCTTTTCATGGTTTTCTTCCCTTTTATTCCCAGTAAACTTATTTGAAATCCCCCTGGGTTTTAAACCTCTCCCTCTCTTTCCTCCCCTCTCTCTCTCTCACACACACTCACTCACTTTGTCTCTTGGCTGCAACAAGGTCTAAAAAGATTGCAGTTCATTTCGACCCACAGTGGATGGAGGCCTCATTTAGTGGCTGCTGGCAACTCAATCAGCCTGCCTCACACTGATGAGTGAGTGACTACTTTCAGAGCGCCAGTCAATATGTGTCTGCTGTGATAGAATGTCAGCACCCGTGCCCTGTGTTCTCCTGACCCAATGTTATGGCTTTTTTATTTTGTCTAATCAATGATATATGAAACAACACAGACACATTTCAACAACAGATCTATTTTCTTCTTCTCGCCACACATACCAACGCTCGCTGCGATGTCTGTACATGCAACTGCTGCGATGTTCAGGATTGAATAAGCAGTTTGATGTTTTTCTGAATAGCTTTTTTTCCCAGCTGTCTGGATTCAGGCAGAATTCAATATAGATGAAAAACAAGCAATAAACAGTGTACCAAGAGTGATCCAAATAAATGAAAACACTTGCCTTCTTTTCAGTAGACCTGCCTAACAGTGATGGCTCTGAAGCCTGTGCCTTTTGTCGCACAGTTCCAGCTCATTATGAAAAAAAAAAAAAAAAAACCACTATTGTAATAAAATGATAATTATTGCATACTCTTAATGCTTCAAAGCCCTGACCAAGAACAGTGTATGCACCATGTTGTATCCAGTGAAATGCAGTGTTTTCATCCCAGGTTTGTTTATCCTGTTGTTCTGTGCTGTGAGTAAAGAACAGCCTATATTGTGAGGCTGGTCAGATGAGCCGAGCCCAGTGTCCCCTGTGTCCTTTATCTCACACAGCCCAATGCACATGCTCTGCAGTCTGCCGACCTCTTGACCCGCCTGTCACTGTGATGGCCTCTGTTATCTGGAAGCAGTTATTTCATATAGATGGTCTCCCTCACTGCTGCTCTTTTATTGAAAATAATCATTAGAAAGATTACCCCAGGAGGAGTTTTGAGCAATGGACTTAAATGCAATATTTGACTTCATATAGAGGTTTTTTATTGTCTATGCACCCGTATATAAAGGGTGAGATTTTCCGAGGGGAATGTGTGGGATTTTCCCCCTTTCTGGTCTTTATATCCCTGCCTCTGCTGACTTATTTGTATCCCCGGTGGGGACAAAATGTACCCCCCCGCGCCCCCCAAAGTGATCAATGCTACTTCACCAATAGACCATTATATACCTAAAACAGAAGTATTTTAAACTAAGTAAAGCACTGTAATGTGATTAGTCTATAGTGCCATAGAACGATAAAATCTGAGCGGCAGTTGCTGGTTGTATTTAGCCGCTGCAGAGCTGCAGGCAGTTGTTTAGCCGCCAATAGGTGACTGTGAGACGGCTACAGGCACCACCAGATGATGGTCCTTTCAGGGGCCGTGGTAGTGGAGTTTAGCCAGGAAAAGTGTCATGTGGCGATGACAGTTACGTTTAGGCACCAAAAGGACTCGTTAAGTTTAGGGAAAAGATTGTGGTTTGGATTAAAACACTCCCGAGAAACGGACGAGCGTTTCCTGGGTGAAAGTATTTTGTTTTGGTCGCGAAGTGAACTCTTGAAAGCGCTGTGTTTTATGTTGACGCCATGTTGTGCTATTTCATTTTGAGATTTTTTTCCATTCAATATAGGAGTGCACATTTAAGTGTTTGGCATGGCTGGCCAAGTGGCACTATATCCATGGTATTGAAAGGGGGATTTAATTCTTTGTTTTGTTTTGTTGCGCATGTTTAAACCCCCCCCCCCTGCTTTTTTCACAAATCGCACCCTGCGTATATACATCCATTAACAGTCAACTATGACAGCAGATGGCAATTGAAGCTCATGTCCAAAGAAAGACATTCTACTATATATTTTCCTCCACTTCAAAAGTGGAAAATTGCAATTGCACTCACTGATTTACTGTAACAGTAACAGTAACAGTGCTCTTGATATGTTATGTTTATATTCTATATAATATATCATCTGGATGGCAATATGTGTGTCATGTCAAATTGTTTCATTCACCGATTGTTTTTTTGTGATTTTGTGATTGGATAATATACTCCGCATCTATATTTATTGTACTGCATGTCCATATTACCTAAGGAAGATCATAGGCCGATACCTTTTAAATGAAAGCCAGAAAGCAAGACAGTGTGCAGGAGCTATATTTCATTTCTATCCAGCTGTAAAAGACTGACATTAAAATATCACAGCGTGTATCATATTCCTTTTTACTTTGGGAAAGTTAGCAACCTTTGGCCAAAAAACATTCAATTTGTCTTTTATTTTTCATTCACACACTTATTGTTGTGACAGTACATCATGAATGCTACTTTAAAGCTAATTGTATACAAGTTTAGCAAACTATCTGTTCTCCTAACCTCCAGGTTTACTTGCAGTGTGACTTTGGGTGTCATTTTCTGGCCTTTGACCCTCGCCATCTGGGGTGTTGAAGCTTCTCAGCAGAAAGAACATGAAAGCTCTGTGATTTAATGCGGTGGCTCTAAATCCTTCTGACCGTTGAGCTGCATTACCACACAATAAAGTAATGTTGACAAAAAATAAAGCCACTTATTTGAATGAATGGAAATCAAACCTGAGAAGCAGGGAAAACATTTGCTTTGCTTTAAAAATGAGTGACCATCAGTGTAAATAATTCTGATTTACATTAAAAAAAACATTTAAAAAATCGAGTCTTAATGAAAGAAAAGCTATATTTGAAAGTCACTGAGACAATATTTTCCTCATAAGCGTCCAAGACAAACAAAAGTAATTATTACCTTATAAAATGTCACAATAATTGTAAGGTTTATAGTTTGAAATGAGCAGCAAAATCAAATGCCTAGAACCAAACAGCCATGAGATATGGATTATGTTAACTTCCTGTTATCCAGTCAATAGGAAGAAATGTGGTGTGACTCACTGCTTTTTATCAGAGGTTAAATGAATATATAAGTTATTGGAGTATCGATATTGGCCATTAGAGGTGGAAATTAAATACAGTGGAGTTCAAATTCCCCCCAGTCTGATTCATCCTGTAGACCTTTGGGTTTAATTGAGTATTACCAGTGGCCCAGGAAGCAATGATGACTGCAGGACATGCGGGATAAATCAGAATGAGAGGTCAAAGGTCAGACACCTGCATGAGAGAGACATATGTACAGGAAGAGAGCAGCAGACCAGTGAAGCTCTCATCAACGTCCAGCCAAATCATCAGGTTACAACAGTGTTAGACTTTAGACGTTTGGACACTGTAATGTATAATGGCTTTGCATCTGAGTGCATGTACCTGATATTAGGGAGCCATCACTTCATATAGAGCATATACACTGTTCTGTAATTGTGGTGTGCATGTGTGAAAGCTGGTTATTAAGATATTAAGAAAATAAAACCACTAATAGATAGTAAATCAATCAATTCCAATGTCCTCCAAGGCTTTATTTTTTATTTTTATGGATGTCCTGCCTTCCTTGCCTGTGTCCTTTAGTGTGTCTATCAGTAGCTGCACTCAGCAGAGATTTTCAATTTATTTCTAATCAAGCTTTATCTAATATTCTCCCGACAGGCAATTAAAAATTCAAACTACCCTGAAAAGCCATTGCTCACTTTTCACTCTCTCCCATTGTTCATATAGGGATGTTATTTCATTAAAAGCTCTTGTTGATGAGTTTGAGGTAATTTGCAAGCACATTTGATTACCATATTCTGCATTCGCCATTAGCGTGTAGCACGGGTATTGTTAAGATTCGTATTCGTGAGAGAATTTCTATCGTCTCACTTAATATTTGAACCGTAAAAGAGCTAAAGAAAACTTCTGCCTACCACTTCTAAAAGGTCTGCAGTTAGAGAGTGGTTTCTACACGCCGAGACAAGGACAGCACTGATGTCCCATGTACACCATTTCATTTGTCAGCAATGTTGCCAATAGAAAGTATATCACCGTCCTGCCTGGCGCACTACCTCACCAGGTTTATGGCCAACCAAGCACAAACTGAACCCTCTCCCCACAAGATAGAGCTTTGAAATGGCAGCAAATAATTGCAAAGGGTGAATTTGTCATTACGAGTCATAATGAGATTCTCCTGGAGAGAGGCTTTGTTTGGTGGTGTGAGAAGCTGCTCCGTTTTCAAACCTCATAAACAAAATGCCACAATGGGCTTTTCTCTTCCTAAAGGATCGGCCGCACACTCTTGTATTCTATCCATCATTTCAACTTGTTTATTCAGAGAATAATTGTGTCCTTGTTTATCCTCTCAGGAGTAAAATAATGCTCCTGCAATTAAATGAACAATAAGTCTAGAGTTGGTTCGGATTCGTATGGAGTAACCATTGGATGTTAGACCTTGTTAAACTTCTGGTTTTACTCAAGACGACATTTTTAATTTTGTTTAGTTTTTTACCCCACCCCCCCAATTTAATCAGATACCAGTGGTACAAATGTTCATGTGGGAAATTGAAGTTGCTGAAATCAAAAAACAAAAACATATAGATAGATAGATAGATAGATAGATAGATAGATAGATAGATAGACAGATAGATCGACAGATAGATAGATAGATAGATAGATAGATAGATAGATAGATAGATAGATAGATAGATAGATAGATCGATAGATAGATAGACAGATAGATAGACAGATAGATAGTAGGTATATAATGCTTCACTACTATCTGTATGTGTTTATATTGCAAAATAACTTTATGTATGTGTACCGGATGTCTACTGACATTGACATTCACAACTGGGAGTTGTGTACGTAGGCAAAACAATCTGGATTGTTTGAAGTCTGAAAATGAAAATCTGAAAAGCTCTCTTCAATATTAGATCATGAGGTAAAAATAACACCTCACCACCTTGGAAAGATATGGTTCCATCTGCGTTCTGAGCAGTTATGAGATACTGAGCTTTAAGGTTTTGTATTACTAATAGCAAAACTGATATGTGGAGTCTAAATGTCTTTCATACATGAAAATGACCGACACCCTAAATGTATTCTAAATGTATAATGTCAAAATCCTAGAAAATTTGTAAATGGTTTTCTTTGAAACCGGTCAAATGCAGTTACAACCTTCTAAATCTAAAATCTTACTTTCTGCTTGGATTAATAAGGTTCTATCTCTCAAAACATGAAAAGAAGCATTGATTTTCAAGTAACACAAACAGTTTACTCATATTTAGCGTTGTAACAGAGTGACTACGTGTATGGTACATTTAAATGTAATGCTTTTTAAGACTTTTTTATGACATTTATTTTTTGCTTTAGTATTAATCACATGTGTAACATCATGCAAGCTTCATTCTGAACGGAAAAACTTTTCTGGGGAAAACTTATGACAAATTACAGTAACTTAAAATTGTCTATACCGCCATGCTTGTAGCCTATAACCTATTTGTTTACATTTTGGCAAATTCTGTGTCATAGAAAGTCATTGAAGCTTGAGAAGACGTAGTGTGACCTTAAATATTGGATTCTAATTTCTATATTTCTAATAGATAAATAGATATATAGATAGATAAATAGATAGATAGATAGATAGATAGATAGATAGATAGATAGATAGATAGATAGATAGATAGATAGATAGATAGATAGATGGAATGTCTATGTTGCTTAATCCCTTCTTTGATTTTCAAGCACTGCTCCATTCAACGGTGATGCTGATAGGTAGCAGGGGCATGCAGGGCCTACAGCTAATGTGAAATAAATGCCTGGAAGGGCCTTGATCATAATGTGCTGGAAGTGCTTGATAAAAGAAGAAGAAGTAAAAAAACACATGGAAAACAAACCACCCTTGAGTGCTGCACGCTCTTCGCCTATTTAGGGCAGCCATGTCCAGCAGTGAATTTGAATATGCATGACTATCCCAGCTACCCTTGCAGCACTACTCTGAGTCCAGGCACCAGCCTTTTCAGAGAAAGAATACACATGCATATCATTTGAATATGTTACAGGCCCTGTCATACACAATAAATACATGTCCATGAAAATGTTTTAATGGGTAAATGATGGTGAAGTACCCCAAAAACAACTCGGAGTGACATTAAGTTCTTAGAGCACAGATGTGAATGATTGCACTTAAGTATAATTTGACGTTTGAGAGTTCTTAAACATCCAAAACATTTGTTTTTCAGCTACTTGTCTGGAAATGTTGAATCCCTGCTGTTACAGAAATAGTCTTGAATATAATTATTTATTTTTAGATTATTTTTGGGGCATTTTTAGGCCGTTATTTCCACAGGACAGATGAAGACATGAAAGGGGAGAGAGAGGGGGAATGACATGCAGCAAAGGGCCACAGGTCGGGGTCGAACCCACGGCCACTGCGTCGAGGAGTAAACCTCTATATATATATATATATATATATATATATATATATATATATATATATATATATATATATATATATATATATGTATATATATATGTATATGTATATATGTATATGTATATATATGTATGTATATATATGTATGTATGTATATGTGCACCTGCTCTACCAACAGAGCTAACCCTGCCACTTGAATATTAACATTTTGGGAAGTAGGTTTATTCACTTTCTTCCCAAGAGAAGCTGGATGCCACTGTTATATCTGTACACTATATGAATCCACCGTGAGCAGTTAGGTTAGCTTAGCTTGTTTTAGGCACATCATCTTTTGTAAAACCGCAAATGTTGTTTTCACACTTACAGTAAACAATCCAACACATTTGTGAGATTTAGAAGTGCTGATAGACTAATTGTGTTACCTTTGGACATAGCTTGGCGATTGGTGAGACCACACCACAACTTCACCAAGTGGTCAACAAACAAAAGAAACTCAAAGAGCATTCTTCTAGAACATAATGCACTATATGTATGGATCTCTACATATGAATGTCTATATGCATGTGTGTCATTAGCGGGTTAGTTGTAAAAGGAGTTACAACTATCCCCACCCCTGTCAGCCATTGTTTGGCTAGCTGTAGAAGGTGGTTTGATATTAGCATAGATGACATACCTCACATTTGACCTAAGAGAGCTGACACACCAAGCCGATAATCGGCCTTTCGGTGTGTTTCGTGCTGTCATCCGTCGGAGCAGCCGTCGGCCTTCATTTTGGCAGACCCAACATGCTCAGTTGGAGACAGGGCAGTCGGGACTCACCCGGAAATGGTGAGCGGATGAGCCTCTCAAAATCTGATGAAAATCTTTTAAACTAACCTTTGTCGATCTGAAATGAAGACAGATTCAGCAACTGCACGGCATTTCTCGTTTAAAATGTTTTTAGAAACACGTTTCGGTGAACTATTTTAGTACAATATGAGATCGTATTCTGAACAAGCCGCCATGACAGTCTGGCTGTGAATTTCCGGAGAAAAAAGACCCACGTGACGCGTTCGTCCTATCAGCTGCCGGTTTTCATTTTCTGGGAAAAATGCAGAGAGGCGCCGCCTGCTGCTATGGAGACGTATTACGTTTCGCGCAGACGCAGAGCGTACGCTCAAGTCGGCGTCGCCTCAGTGTGTTTTAAGGCATTTTTTTGGACCCGACTGATCAGTCCAACTGCCTTTTCTGCCGACGGTCGGCCGTCTGGTTGGTGTGTAAGCACCTTAAGAGACTACTCTTTGAAGTAATCCAAGTTACAAAATTCTTACTTCAACAGTATCAGCACTTGTGTTTTGGCTGTAAAATCTGCAAACTTCTATATACAGCTATGGAATTTCACATGCAAGGTCAGAAAGGAAGTGGTCATACATGAAATTGATCGCATGACTCTCAGTTCAACCCTTCTTGGTGAAAGTGGTGCTGTTACAACCATCCCTTTGTTACAACCATCCCTCTGTCTCCCTTCTGTCAGCCATGGCCTCAAACCCCACTTGATCACAAGGCGAAGATGCATCTGTATGTTAATGTAGCAATCAGCTTATTTTGAGGGAAGCCAAGTCTGCACATTGTACCTCAGAGCCACTGGGTTTCTGCAGAGGATCAGACTCTATTCCAAGCAACAAGTACTCTTGATATGATACAGTACTTGTAAACCAGGGAGCAGGAGACCTCCAGTTTACATTCTGGAGACTTGGAAGGTGGCAACATAGTGAATGTGAAGCTATCGTCCTTGGTCCCTGTGCTAGACTAGCTAATTAAATACTAAGGAAGGAATAAAATCTTAATGAGAAACACAAGCTTGTTGTGGTGTTTGGCACTGACCAGCTCCCTCTTATTAGGTGTACTTGCCCATATGTGCTTGGGTGAAGTGCCCATTAGAGCCTTCCCTAATGGATCTTCATCCATGGCACTGAGATGCTAGTGGAATGTACATTTCGCCAGTTTCCCAACTTGGCAGACGAGTGGGCCCTGCTATGACATTTTTTAGCCACTAAATATTTTATGCAAATTAAAATTAAATTCTTAGCTTAGTTTGAGCAATTTCTCCTGTAAGCAGTGTATCTGTGAAGGAGATTACAACATTTGCTGGTTTGTTTATAATTTAATTTTTTATGTTGTGGCTGGCGGTGGGGAAAGACAGAACACCTGTGAGTGTTTATAATGTCCCATCTCCCTCACAGCTGCTCCTTTTCAAAACACCTCACTGGTGCAATAATTTCATAAAATTTCATGATTTACCATCTGGTAGACTGAGCTATAAGCACATGCAATAAGCATTTGTATGGCGCTGGTCCCAGAAAGGTACAATAACTGTATATTTTAACTTAATGGCTTTTCGGGGCATGCAAATTTCCACAGAGCAGATTGCAGAGATGCTACAATGTAAGTCTGGTCCCGTCTGTCTGCCTCTGTCTCTCCCTCCCTCTCCCTCTCTCTCTCTCTCTCTCTCTCTCTCTCTCTCTCTCTCTCTCTCTCTCTCTCTCTCTCGCTCCCTCACATTCCCTCCTATACAGTACAAGCATTCCATATCATGCGCTGTAAAACATGCACGCACAGCAGTCCTCTATTGCTTCTGTATTTGACTGTGAAGCAGCCCATGTCAAAAATCTAGATATCAAACTCTGGAGGAATGAGAGACCCAGTAGGAGGTACAAGCAGATTATTTTCCTTTCAGCGTCTAATGTCTCTGCATTTAGGTAATTAAAATGATTACTACAACAATTACACCAAGTAATTAGAAACTAATTACACTGGCATTTTTTGTGATTACAGGAGCAGATGAAAATAGTGTTCAAAATTAAATTCATTGCATATTCATGGAAATGAAATTAAATAGTGCTGGGTGGATGAGATAATAGAAGCTCGGAGGATGATGTTCTGAGGGGTTTTGGGGGAACCGTCTGTGGCTAATGCTCTGAACAGACATTTTGTCAAATCAGTGATAATCTTTTAATGGCCTTAAAAGAAGTTCATATTTAGAATGCTGTCAAATGCACTTAAGGGTGTGATGTTTTTCTTTTTCTGCTTTTTTCTATGACTCTGGGAATGATTAAAGCTTTCAGCTGTACAGCACAATAGAAAACATTGAATCATTATCTTCCTAAATGAAGGAAGAAGCAAGACTCTTTATGCTTCCTTTATGTTGCTTCATGCACAATGATCAAATTAAATATCCATTGCTGAATTCATTTTTTTTTCTTCTCTCTGCGCATCATCTTCTTTCTCTGCAAGCACCCTCCACCCACCCACCGCCCGAAAAAAAAAAGCCACCCCCTCCTACCTCCCATCTATCGACAATAGTCAGGGCTTTAGCTGCTGCCATGATCGTGTAATGAGATTCTTCAGATTAAATAGATTTCCTGTTAAACTTGGGGCTTGGTAGATAGGGTGTCAGGAATGAATGGTTATTAACATTTAAATATATCACAGAATAAGAGAGAGAGAGAGAGAGAGAGAGAGAGAGAGCAGGGTGTGAGTGAGTGAGAGGAGGGGAGAGAAAGAGAGACAGAGAGGGATGGAAAAAAAAACAATATGAATTTTTCATTGTTATCGAGTATGGGTTTTTCCTCTTCACGAGATTTCTGTAGGACCTGATGAAACCAAAGTAATTAGAGAGACACAAGTGGGGCACCTAAGAGCCATTACAGCAAAGAGAGCTCATTGTTTATTGTGTAAAGCCAATACAGCTTCACTGGCTGGAAAAGTAAAAAAGTCCATTCTTGTTTTAACTGCTATTCAATGCCTGTGCTGTAGATTATTACGCGGTATTAACAATGTAAATGTCTCTGACTGGCTTGCCTGTGAAGGGACCCATCATGCAATTGATGGTTTTGTGATCTATCACCACCTTGTCAGCTATTTTTCATATTTCACTGTTCCTCAAAGAGAGGATGGACCTGGAGAAGGTAGTGAGAGTGATTGTATTCAGTATGAAAACTTGACTGTGATGGAGAATGACAGCATTTGTCTTTGTTAATGCATATTGGAATTCTAATAGACATTATTACAGCTATACAGAGCAGGGATAAAAATCGAGCAGTGCCACTAGACATTGTAGGTCGTTATATGTCAATCACAAGTGCTGTCATAGGTACTATCAGGGCTGATGAACTGATGGAATGTTACACAGCAAATACTGTCAACCGCAAGATAATGAATAAAGAGATACGTTGCAAGATTTGGATATACTTTACTGTTATATCCAACAAGTCCTCCAAACCATACAGAAATACTGGTAATTTATTCCTAGCCTCTATGACCCATCGGAGCGTTTCATAAATTAGCAGTTAACATTATTCAGTGACAGTTTATTTGGAATCTTTTTTTATTCAAAAATCGAGCGTCAATGACAGTTTTCTGTTCCAGTGTGCACTGGTGAATGAAGTAACCATTATTATTATATGTGTGTATTAAGGTTCAAATCAGGGTATACAATGTTAGTCTGCTTTGCCTTCTTTTGATTATTATTGTGAAATGAATTATACAAATTAACTTTATTTGTTAAGATACTGTGTTGCAGTTTAGGAAATCCTAGGAAGAACTTTACACTTCAAAGTCTAGTGTTCAAACTGAAATAGATCATTTTCTGGATAAATTGGACTTTCCAATTATTAGCGAACGAGAAAAAGATCTTGATCGACCTATATTGCTAAAAGAAATTGAACACGCAATCATGCAAATGAGAAGTGGTCAGACCAGATGGGTTTCCCATAGAATTTCATAAAATATATTTACAGTAAGATACCGTGTTGCAGTTTATTTTCCAATTTAAGTGTCAAGTGCCTTGCTTTTTTTTTAAGTGAAACATAAATTTCAGCCCCCCTCCCTTCCCCTAATAATTTTCATACAGTCCCTTACCGAATATTCTCACAGATGGTACAAAATGCTATGGTTTTACAATACTTCGACCCTAAAAGACAGATTTTTCATAAGCCAGGCACGTCAAAGAGCGGACAGGTGTGCTATTTACATAACACTGCGACTTTCCGGCGAGCAGCCTCTGTAAGTAAATGTCACATGTCCACTTTCACTTGAAGTCGAAGTCCCAACTGACATCCATCAAAATTTAGTCCAGTCCAGTCTGTGATGTGTCTGCGTTCACTGAGTAAATAGCAGGTTTGGTATTTGATCCAAACTGGACAAAAATAAATGTTGCCTTTCATATTCTCATCTGTCATTCTGAAGAAAAATTCACGTTTGTTACAGGAAGGTCTGTACGAGGAATGTAGCGTTTATTTATTGTGTTACCTCAAATACTGTATACCATGATGCCATTCAGAAAAATGCAATGTAAGTCACTGTCACAATATACTATATAGTTTTTTTTTCATGTGTGCCCATTAACAGAGGGAAAATAGATAAATAAATTAAACGTGTATCCCTTGTGTTTCATGTTTTAAATGTAATGTGGGCTATGCATGAACAAATATGTTTGTGTTGTTTGCCAAAATTCACAGACAAAGCAATCTACAGTATGTTATTCTGCATAGTGAATAACTAACACCAGATAAAGATCACATTAAATAAAATAAATTAAATCCTGTTTTTGTCCCCCTCCACTTTCTAATTAGTTTGATATTATTTTATTTATAAGTCACGGTGATTGGCTACTATTTTAAGCAATAAAGAAAGTAAGGCATTTTTTTCTTTAGTACTATTCTTTCTGGAATAATTTCATTCTTCTTCATTATTCCCTGGATTCTATATATATCACCGTAGTCCTTATAAATGTATGTAGAAATGCAGGAAATGGGATTCAAATCAGAACATCTTTTCTGGCAGAGGACCCCCAGACCAACTGTCTTGTGCCCCCCCCCCCCCTAACTTCTCAAACCAAAGTTACACCCATAAGGCTATTCTATCTACAGTTTGTTTATGAAATACACGGCTGTGACATTTGTATTGTTACAGTAGCTCTCTGGCTGATTTAGCCAAATCAGAGTTGCGTCTTTAATACTCACCAGTGATATAATGTACAGTACTAAACTGTAAACTAAATTGCTATTGCATTGATGCATAAAAGAAAACTCCTTGTTAAAGTCCTGCTTGCTTTACTGATGGGACTGACGATGACAAAGCTGCAGAATCCAACTCTTTGTGGTCCTGACCTGTAGACTGCTGTCAGAAACTCTTGAATTATCAAACAAACAAGACAGTAGAGGCGGCTTGCTTTCCCTGGAGTTCAGCGCACTACAAGTCATCCTTCATGCTGGGCCGGTCTGGCTCTGTGAATGTGGAAGCAGGTGTGGTGGCAGGACGGTGGAAGGCCCCTCTCCGGCTTTGCCTTCACTGCTGCCCACTTGTTAATGACTGGGCTGTGGGAAGCTAGTCCTTTGTGTACGCTGTTATAAAGCACTCAAAGCCTCCAGGATGGCAGCAAGCTCACTTCTTTGGCCCTAGGGCACTCTATGGAGAATAAGACACACCTCATGCTTTGTTTTCCTGCTCCACGGGATCCCACACCAGAGGAGAGCCAGAGTATAAAAGGAGCAGTGTCTCAGTTGTTTCTATTAAAAATATACCTCTGTTCACACATTCTCTCAGGTAAAGAAACCTTTTCTTTTTTTTTCTTTTCATGCACTGTTTCTGATGTGCGGAATAATATAGCCTGTAAAAAAGTTATTTTACCAGAAGTGTTCAAAAGTATCAAATCATAATGATAATTCCTGGTGACTAGATTCTGACAGGCTACAATTTGTTTAACAAATGTGTGCATAATTCAGGCTCATCACACAGAGATCCAAGAAAGTCAGGTAGTGCATACTGCAGTTTGTATCACACAGCGTTAAAGGAAATCTTCAACTTTTTTTTCAATTTGGATGAGAAGAACAATACAATATGAATCTCCCACCAGTATCCGGTTAGCTTAGCATAGCATGAAAACTAGAAACAAGGAAACAGTCAGCTTAGCTCTGTTCAAAAGTAACAAAATCAGCCTATCAGGACCTCTAAAGCTCACTAATTAACATTTTATATCTTTTTTTTTTAAAAGACTATTTCTGGTTTTACAAGGGTTATGCTCCAAACTTGTTAAGCTAACCCTGCTAAATTAACCTAAGCCAAGACTGCTATACCTCCAGATAGGCTTATGAAGAGATGTGAGGGTAGTATTAATCTGCCAACTCTGGCAATAAAGTGAATTAGCTTGTCTCCCAAAATGTAAAGCTCAGCACCTCATCACAGCAGACAGACACAGTTAGCAGCTATCTGATGAACTAATACAACAATTTAGCAGCTAAAGAGCCAAATATTTACCTAAGGAGTTGGTAGAGACCAAAAACAGAGCTAAAAGAGAGAGAATTACACTTGCATGTGGCCTAAAACACAACTGAAAATGAATGTTAACCCATAACTGCTGGTGCTGGATGTGTAAATAAGCAACTCTTAACGGGTAAGAACATGTCAGTGTTACAGTCACAACTTGTTTCTGATGCCTCCAAGTTTCCAAAAAGTCAGATATTGCATGTCTAAGGATGAGCTGTGCTGGATGTATATTAGCATTTTTTTCTTACCCGAGGATGTGAACAAGTTATTATATTTAGAAAGTGTCTCCCATGTTGTCAGAGCTAAGCCCGGGAGTCGATAACATCAAGTTTTACAATATAATGTTCAGGTGCTAACAGTTCGTATTAAGTGTGAGCTCATCTGATTTCCAAACTGTATTTCCCTCTTAAATTTTCTCATTTTCTGTGGATCGATAAGAGTAGCTGTATAAGTTCAACAAGTTCAGCTCTGGTTTGGTTTGTTAACCTCCTGATTTTCCATCACAGACTATCTTTCCAGAGTTTATTCAATTTATATTTAGGCTCTCAGAATTACACCCATACATTCATTTGACATTGTCATCAATATTTATCGCATTTATCACGCAAACGTACAGGATTTCACTGGTCAGTTATAGAGACAATAAGACTGCAGACCAAGAACTCATAATATTTTGGTTCCAATTACTATTGATTTTACAATTGGTTTGCAGCAGGATGTTGTTTTATTACTAATATATTTAATGTGCAAATCAATAAGAACACTTGCTCGTCTCATTCATAGGATGGCCGTAAAATCAAAGATGTGGACTTCAAACAGCTGCTTTCTGATCCTTCCAGTAAATGACTGCAGCAGACTATTTAACGCAGAGGAATCATTGACTCAAAGAAGGACACACATGCTAGCAAACTATTATCTGTACCATACACACAGGAGGTAAAACATGTCCATTTGGTGCTAGGTTGGTATGTTGACACATGTTTAAAGAGCATTGTGACTCTATTGGCTTCCAGCAGGGTCTAACAGAGAGCCAGCTGTGGGGTTTATCTCAACAAAAGGTCGTCAAATGTAAGTGCAATTACTGCCACAAGCAATAAAACAGCCACTGCATTCCATAGCAACGGTGAGAGGGCGCCTAGGAACCTGAGAGCTCCGCCGGCCTTACCGTGTGGGCCTCAGTTTGAGTGATGACGGCACAACATGATGGAGTAAGGCACGGAAAACCAGACCATGTGGAGTACATTTATAATCTGTAATTGATAATGTAATGAAGGCTGTGAATAGGCTCAGAGTGACTTCTCTCCGTTTGCAGTCACTGTCATGGCAGGCTTGTGTTTTTCATGCCTGGATGGGGGTTGCTTGGCGATGTGGGTTCATTCTACCAAAATTACAGGCGCTTCTCTCTCTATCGCTCTGCTTTCTGTCAGCTCGCTCTTTATCACAGACCACCTCTACCTCTTTTTTCGCTCCGCGGACTGTGTGACACGGAATTGACATGTAGGTTCGGCAGGCAACACGATGCTATTGAGCTGTGATGTAAAGGTAGCTACCAGCCTTCCTAAATACATCCATGCTAGAGCGGGCATGGAGCAGGGGAGCAGGCAGGCCTCACCGCTGGGTTTTAGCTCAGCTGCAGGCCTGTTAAATCAAATGAACCGCTCCATGCTTCTACACCAGCAAGGTCAGGCTGGGGATCTGTGGTGGAAGAGGTCACGTCACCGTGTGGGATTTGAGGCTGCTTAGATGGAAGTCAACATTTATGAAAGCTGACAATGATTAGCCACGTAAGGGTTTTGTCACATAGAACTGAAATATGGACTTTCAAAAGGCTCCGTAATCGGTGTTATGTAATTGGAGACATTTGGATAAGATGCCGTATAAATGATCATTTAAAAGGAACGGCACACCGCTGTGTAAGTGAGTGGCACACATTGCCGGTGGACTCTTCAGAGGCTGCTTGCTACTTGACAGTGTGTCTCGCTAAAGTGTCGAGGTTGGGGGGTGTTGGTAGTTGGGCTCTAAAGTGAGATGGAGGTGCACACTGGTCAAATCGAAGGGTAAAGTGGTAGCTTTGGCTGCACTCCTTCCTAATGCCCTACGGCACCTCCACCATTAGCATTCCCCACTGCGACTTGAGTTCATAAGACTAATGGAGTTGCTACCTGGGGACATTAATTGTGCGTGACACCACTCGCGGGCTTTTGTGCACTCACACTAATATCACTGTGCCTGCCTGACAAAGCGCCCGAAAAGATTACAAACAAACCCCAAATAACTGCCAGTGTTGTGTTACTGTTTGACAGCAGAGTATGTGTGAGTTTGGAATGTGTGTGTGTGTGTGTGTGTGTGTGTGTGTGTGTGTGTGTGTGTGTGTGTGGGGAGGGTTTGGGGGTCGAGGAGGCTTAGGTTCACTTACAGGATGTTGAACAACCTGAGGAGCCAAGTGATATGTTAAAGAAAAATAAGCGTCTCACCTAAGTGTATGGATGACTTCATCATCGCAGGACAACTCCCTGACAGCGTTACGGCTCACATCAAACTTCTTCTTTCGCTGTGACACATGCATGACTTCATCCAATAAAAATGCAGCCCTGGCTGTAAGCTAAAGGCTGCATGTGAAGCCCCCAAGAGTATCTTCAATCCACCGGGCACAGCAGGCAGACGGGTGTAACAGAGGAGACGTGCAGAGGTGTGTGCTTCTGTGTCTGTAAAGTATATTAATGTACACCGAGCTATCAGTTTATTAGGACCACATGTACAATCTAATATAATACATGCAATAAATCCTCTTGTACCTTTGTGAAGCTTAGAGTGTTTATTTTTTGTCTGTACTTCAACTTTATTTTTGTAATGTATTCTTCTTAGCATTAGACTGCATCAATTGCTTTAGATTAGATTGTAGAAGTGTACCTGTGCTGCTAATAAACTGTATATAGTGAACTCTTCACCAATGTTTACTGTTAATACCATGAGTGAGTAAAATTGAAAATGTATTTGTATTCACAATGTACAGCGTATGTGTTTAGAGCTTTGAAAACATTGGTTTCAGTATATGTGCAGTAACACACAGTTACCAACTTTGTCACTATGAACAAGGGGACAAAAGCATTGCGGGTATATGGTTTTGTGGGAATATACAGTGTATTGTTTTAAGCCATTTCTCATAATGATAGCTAATCTCTTAAATACCTCATATTATGCTCATTTTCAGGTTCATAATTGTATTTAGAGGTTATATTTTAGAATAGGTTTACATGGTTTAATTTTCAAAAAACACCATATTTTTGTTGTACTGCACATTGCTGCAGCTCCTCTTTTCACCCATTGTGTTGAGCTCTCTGTTGTAACTACAGAGTGAGGCATCACACTTCTATTCCATCTTTGTTGGGAGTCGCACATGCGCAGTAGCTAGGTAAGGACTATTAGCCAGTCAGAAGCAGAGTATGAGGGCGTGCCCTGACAGTACCTAGGTAAGGACTACTAGCCAGTCAGAAGCAGAGTATGAGGGCGTGCTATGCTAGCAGCTAGGCGAGCATTATAACGTGTGTTACAAAGTGACCACGTTTGTCTCTGAAGTAAAGGCTGGACTACAACAGAGCTGTTTGGAGCAGTTTGTGAACAGTGTTTTCTGTTGGAGATGGTAAGTCCCTTTGGGGTGGACTTTGTGCTTTTTTCACTTTGTAAACCTGTAACATGCACAAAAAGATATATATATATACCACAATAAAGGAAAGAGAAAAAGCCAAAAAAGCACAATATGAGCACTTTAATTCAATATTAATACACAACTCGTGCCTTGGAAACATACAGTAGGTTTAATAATAGTTTGTTAATTTGTACATTTCATTGGAAGCATGTTGAGTCTAGTCATTCTCACCTCCATTGCCAACGGAAAATTCCCTGCGACATAAAGTACAGAAGGCTTTTGTTGAGTCACAGCTGACGGGCTTAACCCACGTCTTTTTTACTTCCCTGGTTTATTGTTGCTGCACAGACTTTTCTTTATTGCAGGTTTACCCATATTTGCAGTTTAATCCGTATTTCCACATGCAAAGTCGACTGAACAGCGTCACGCATTGCTAGCATCAATCTGAGTCACGTTAACTGTACTACTATGCTTAGCTTGTAGGTGGTAGCTCAAGCTTGATGTATTACGAGGAAGTATGGCAGCTTGATGATAAGTAAAGGTGCGGCAAAGGGTCAAAATAGTAGCTTTAGAACAGCTAAGGGGCGTTGTTAGGCAGGACGCGAAGCCGAGTGAAGTGTAAAATAAATTAATAAATGGCGGCATGCGATTAATGCGTTTAAAAAAAATGAATGCGTTATGCTCGGCCCTTAATCGCATCGCGATTAACGCCTTAATGCTGACAGCCCTAGATTTAACATATTTAAATGCAGAAACTTCAGGGTTTTGTTGGCCAGAACGTTTGATGGTGGACACTGATGCTTTGGCCCAGAAGGTAATTGTGACACAGGGCTGCAGAAACATGGTGAGAAGGGGCCAGTCAGTCGATTTTAGTATTCACTCTATGTCAAAACATTTATTTAATTGCATGATAAAGAGTTTGCATTGAATTTACGCCATCTTTTAAAGCGGGTGAACTACTGAACATACAAATGAACGATGACTGCTTTTCAGCTACATGTCCATTTCAATCAGGAGAGACTTCGTTGCAAATGTATTACATGTGCACAATATGAAATGTACAAAGTCTTTGGTGATTAGACTCCATCGCTATGTAAATCATTTTAGACGGGGTAGAGAAGCCATGAGTGGGCAATATCCCCCGATGGAGTCTAGACACTGGTGGTGGTGAAGGAGCCTGAAGACCGGATGGAAGGAGCCGACAGGAGCAGTCCGCTGGAGGAGGACCCAGGGTGCCGTGGATGACGATGACCGGAGGTGAAAGGGGAGGAGGAGGGTTGCACGCTTTGCCTGAAATGACCATAGACAGTATATAAGAATGGACCAACAGATCCCGTTGCTCTGGACGGAGACCAGTGAAGGCCATTAGAAGCACTTTTCCGGTGAGCGCAGCCTCCAACTGAGAGAGACGACGTAAATGTGACGTGAGCAACCTGTCTGTAAGTTGTAAGTCTTCTGGTAGCTGTGCCGAGAGAAATCTCAATCATTCCCAATCTTGCAGAGACGGAGAGCGTAGGTATATGTAAGGAGATAACATGGACACAGGCTAATTATTGCTAACTAAAATGCTAGTTAACATTAGTAATTACACTTAAATTAAATAGCTAATGTAAGTCCAAACTGTCTGCAAGCTTCTCCTGTACATACGGTAATTCCTCTACTATGCGACAGAAAGTCCCGTGGTTATGACACAATTGTTAGCCTATTTTTACAAAAACGTCTGCTAGGGAGCATAACCTGAGGTACAAGGTAATGGAGCCTTTTATACATTGTCGTGTTTCTTTAGAAATAAACAATGGACAAATAAAGTCTTTAAACGCTTCAGATGTAAAGTTATTCGCTGTCAAAGTAACGTCAAAATGAATGGCAGTCAATGGAACGCTAACGGGGGGGTGAGTGCTTATTAGCATCAAAATGGCGCCATAGGAGGTTGGGTTGTGAGGAGACGCTTACCCCCTTGGAAATGACAGCTGACAGCAGCAGAGAACAGATTTAAAGCAGGGATGCAATGCTATTATTGGCTCGTGGAATTCATGGCCAATTCTGGTTGGTTTAACTGAAAAGTGAACGTCCCGAATCAGCTGATCAGTTTAGGAAGAGAGAGAGAGAGAGAGAGAGAGAGAGAGAGAGAGAGAGAGAGAGAGAGAGAGAGAGAGAGAGAAGTGAATGAAGTCTTCCTGAAAGAATTTACGCTGAGCTTCATATAAACAGTCAACACCCACAATTAAACACTAAAAACTAATCACAAGATCGCAGGAACGAATCATAAGAAAAATCACAATGAAAGTGCAGAAAGAATCAGAACTGGATTTATTGCCAAGTAAGTAACACTTAGAAGGAATTTGCCTTGGTGGATGGTGCATACATAAACACATTAAAAGGCAATTAAAAAAAGAATCCAAAAGATAACGATAACCAAAGCAAATATGTACAATATAACGGCTTAACAATAAGAAAAGAAGGCTGTGTGGTTTAGTGCAGGATGTGCAAAAATGTTTAGGGATGTGCAAAGAAGCAAGAAGAAAATAGCAAGAATTACAAAAGCTGTAACTATAATCATAAAGTATAGGTTTGATGAGATAGTGACCAAAGAGTGTCATCCATATAAAGTGTAACTCTGCATCTTTATCACACAAGTTGAAGTAACAAAACACTTCATTTAACAAAAAAAACAAACATCTCATGTTCTGTGGGTTTCTTGTGAAGAAAGGGCTAAACGGTTGTGGCCTCTCCCCAGTGAGTCAAACCAATTTTCACTTCCATAATTACATTTGTATTTACATTAGGACGCTGAAAGTTGATTTGTCATTTCTGATCTATTTTTTGTTTTTTTTTCACTTCCATTCTCTTCATCGCAGACACGGAAATCATTACCCCCTTTTGTCATAGCATGTACTGGCAAGCCACAATAAAGCAAGAGTCATGTAATGAATGTCAAAACTATTTTCATCAGATATCGGGAAATATGGGTTCAGAAGACCCATTCAAAGAGATAATATGATAATTTGATTTCTCAGATAGGCTGAACGGAAATGCCTTGTCTGGCCATTTTGAAAAGCAGAATCCATTACTTATTCTTAATTCACCCTGGCATAAATTAAAGGATTTCTGCAGGCCATTAACTCATCCATTAATACCCAGGGTCAAGATTATTGAAGCCCAGGGTAAGGCGATATGAAGGGCTATTTCTTCAAGACGTGTCATCTAATGATTACAGTAGGGTTCTGAATCCTCCGCCATTAATTGTAAAATGATCTCCTCCTTTTGCTCCAGTTAAACAGCAGGCAAAGATAATAGTCACACGGGTAGATAATCCTGTTGCAAAAAATTAATTTCCATTTCATTTGTTTTGTTATGTTTCAGGCAATTTCTGGGCCGCGCTTGATTGTTTCAGAGGATATGAAGTGTAAGAACAGGGGAAACTACTGAAAAGAGGTGTAAAATTAGGTTTGTGTCAGCACAAAATGGCAACCCGCTGAGCTATTTTTAATTCGAAGTGTTGGAGTGTATGATGAAGGTGGCTCCAAAATGCAGAGGGGTATAAAGAGATAAAAAAAAAAAAAAAACGGGGTACAGAGGCTTCACATGTGCACAAATTGCTTTCCCACTTGCCACCATAGACATAATATATACTCATCCTAATTTGTTTCATGTGTCCCTGCAGTGAAATGCAATTGTCACACAATGTGCTTCTCACTCCAGTTTACTGAGAGCTGTAGATTTGTGCCAGAATAAATCCACACGGACACTAAAGCTTGTGTGAAATCCCCCCCCATCTCTGTAAACTGTAGAAATATGCTCAGGTGCTCAGCAGCTCTCCACCAATTTGGGACCTGTGTAAAAGGAGATGAAATTAAGGCAAATAAAAATCATATTAAAGAATATTACAGCCTAACAGCCATTAGTCTACAGCTTCCTGTCATCTTTTGATGGATTCCTCACTTAGTTCAATGAATGGTCTAATGACATTGATAAAATCACTTGCAACCAAACAGAAAGCCGGCGTAATCCACTGATGCACGCACGATACACGGAGCAAATTCACTTAAAATGTTCACAATTATTCATGCTTTCCAAATTTTTGATACAATATTTACATCTTGGGAGTAGATATACAATTCAACCCCCCACAGTAACACAAACCCTGTGCATTAAAGCAGCTTATATCTTCCCACTAACTCCAAGGATCTGCAGCCACACTCTGACATACTAAGGGGAATTAATTTCACAAGCAGGGAGTTCCTCCTTATTGCTTCCTGGTAGTGCCGAGCGCGTCTGGCTTCAAAAATGATCCTGACACACACATGCACAATAGATGAGCTGCTCGGATGCTCACAGCCCATAAAAATACAAAGCCGGACCTGCAGCCTGTGGAGTTGAGTGGAGTGGAAATCCTTCAGTATTCACTGACCTCTTTGCTATTTCATCCTCTCGCAACTATTTTTCTAGTTTGGGGAAAACACTTTCTATCACTGTCAGGTTGGGCAAGGATAAAAACTCTCTACTAGCAGATTAGCTGTCTGCCCGCTACCGCCGCTGTACCGCAGCAATAAAACACAGGCTGGCACAGCTCCCTTACCTTTAGTTTGAAAGCTGATTGGGGAATTGGATTTATTTTGTTTCATAATTTTAGCAGACAATGGCTCCCGCTGTAATAGAGTATCAAATTGTGATCAAGCAGGTTACACAGACACAGAGAGGATTTACAATGGTATTTCAGGAATTATTGGCTGAATGTAGGACTTTTGTTTGTGAGGAGAAGCTTTAAAGACAAAAAAAGCTTATACCCTACCCTCCCCTTTTATTACGCACATTATCTGTGAATTACATCTCTGCCTGTTTGAAAAAGTTGTACAGAAATGTGCAAATAAGATGGCATATTTCCCTGCACCCTGCAACGTGACAGTGCAAAAAGATATGAAACCGTTCAATCTATTTAATTAAGACAGCTTAGTAGTGGCACCCGGTTGCAGGGTGTTTAAGCTAATTACAGTATTAATTACAACATTAATTAAATGACATAATTGCCTTTCAAAACAATGACTCCTGTATCCCCGGCAAGGTAAAGGGTTAATTTACTGTGGAAGCAGGCATGCATTATTTACATGCTTGAATGAATAATACATTTAAGAAGTGGGCTTATAAATTTACTGGCACAAAGAAAAGCAAAGCTTAGTAGCTAAGAAAGGCTGATTTAAATATCTGTCTTAAATGAATATTTCTTTGAGTTATGGTCACACCACAGTGGGGTAAATCTGTTTGGTTGCTATCTGTGGGGGCTCAGGGGAATAAACCTCACTGTGTAAAGAAATCAAATGTGTAATTACATTACTCCCAACGCTGTGTGTACATTCAGTGCTGTACGATAAATAAAAATATTATTTGCAATTGTACTGTTAGATATAACTTGTGTGATTCTGTAGAAATGCAGAGTATTTGACTGAGGCCTGGTGAGGCATCATCATCTATGTCTCAGCTATATTCTCTGCCAGATATAGTCTTAAATCCCATTCAAAATCCATCCAGCAAGTCACTGCAGCTGTTAGTGTTTACTACTTTTACATCTGGTGTATTTGTATCTTGTGTAGTTCAGATTTACAGTATGATAGAGGAACATCTTTATATATGTGTGTATAAAAAGCAAACACAGGCTTTCCAAAGACTAAAGAGGTAAACAAACACACAGGGTGGGCAGGGGGGGGAGGAGTAAGAGGTGTGAGCTGAGAAGGTACCATGCTGAGCCAAAAACACTTTCAATTTCCATGGACCAGACATATGAAGAAAAAAAAAAAATTACATCTCAGTCTGACGAGTGACTAATCAAGGCGAGCGAAATGGTGCTGCAATAAATTACTCCACTGTGAAATAAACCACACAAACAGACTGATGATAATAAATGTAAATTATTTCTGGGGAGAAATTTCCCTGGTACATGAGTAATATGAACCATCAGGAAGGAGTCTTCCTTAACATTAATTACAGAAAATGACAAGTGAGCTGACAAGTAGGAAGGCTCATTATCTGAAAACATATTCACAACTTCGCAATTTGCGCAAGATGGACTCCAGCTAAATTAATCTCCTTTCTTTGCATGAGCCCCTTCTAATTTTCATGTTATTAACAGGTTTGCAGTATCACTCAGTGCTTGTCACCCTAATCAGGTTTTTTCGGCGTGTTCGGGAAACCGTGGTGTCATTTGAAAAGGATCAGGCCTCATAATGTGCTCTCCATCATGCGTCTGAATCTACAAGGTTGCTTTTAATAAGGTTCCTTAATCATTTCTCCTTTTTTGCTCAACTTTTGGCCTGGTTGGCTTCTATTATCACTCTTTTCATAGAGAGGCACCATTAAAAGAAGAGCTGGCTTATCTAAAGACAGGAAGCATGGGAAAGAAATTCACTGGGTCATTATGAGATAGACGATCTCCCATAACCTACTTGTAAATGGGATCACATATTGATTTTATTATTTGAAACTGTCACAAATATGTGGGAATGAAAATCTCTAAATCCAGTGATTTTTGATGACATTTTGAATGAAAACCTCAAAATGTTGAAACTCTGAAGAACATATGATTTAACTTTACAAATGTAATAAAAATATTACAACTCAAAACATGAGTCATTTGGTTGAATCCTAGTTTGTAGCATTTGGCTGGCAATTAGAACTTTGATATTTAGGCTTTTAAACCACGTTAAGGGAAAAAATGGTCAATGTAACAGCCCCAACAACCCTGTCCCTGTAAATATGATTATATATAATAACAAAAATACATTTTATTCATTCAGTGCTTTTCATAGTACTGAAAGACACTTTACTGTAAAACAATGGCAAGTACAATAAAAGCAGGTGAAGCAATAAATAGCACAAAACTACCTACTACTGCTACTACCAATTTGCAGTATTGGAGGAAGTACTCAGATCCTTTATTAGGTAAAAGTAGATAAAGCACCATCTAAACAACCATTACAAGTGAAATTCCTGAATTCAAAATGTTACTTGAGTGAAAGTATTATGTCCTTAAAGTATCAAAAGCAAAAACAAACTCATTATGTAGAATGGCTTTTTATGAAAGTGTTGTACTATTACAGAATATTAATTGCGTTTGTATCACTAACATCATGTTAGAGCTTTTGTAATGTTTTAGTTCGTCCAAAGGTTTGGTTCTACAAAAGACCAACAATACACATCTAACAATAAACACAGAAATAACCGTGAAAAAATGTATCACTGAACGTGAATATTATCCCTTTATTGGGGATGAAGGTGCAGTTAGAAATGTACGTAAATATTTGCCACAGTTAGGGGGGCCAGAGGGGGGTCAAGGCTTAATATTACGGGGGAACTGGCCACCCTTGCCCCCCCCCCCAGAAGCGCCACTGTTGTACGCCCACCACCTCCATACAACTTATGCACATAAATGAATAAATGTAGTACTTCGTACACCAGGGAACTAAAGTGTAACTGGCAAAACAAATTAGTAGTATATGCACAAGTGAAAGCAAATTAACAAGGATATGTACTCCCTATGCATCTACTGCTAACTGGCATTTAACATAATTGACCCACGTGGTGGTAGCATTATTTTCTCTCCCATTTGCATTGCAGTTTTCTGGATTTTAAAATACTTTTAGGTGGAGAGAGGATGGATGCATTTAAATTGAACTACTCAGCTGTTTGAATGAGTGAAATCCATCAGCAATTAGATTGTGTTCCATTAAAGGTGACCAGGTCAAATCAACAAGCTTTGAGTTAAAATAGTTTGTTTTTGATTTTGAAGTTGCTATTTCATTCCATTGTTACCAAATTCCCTTACGAAGCATCTATGTATCCATCATCCCAACACTTCTTCCACGTCTCTATCCATCTCATATCGTACATATCAACATGTACAGAGCATATAACAGCAATAACAGTCGTAAGTAATGCTGTGTTTTGTCTTGCTTGAATTAATAAATCATAGCAAATATGAGATATCTGCATGTCCAAAATGTAATCTGGAAATTTGCTGTATTGCAAACCCAGTTTAATTCACAGGTAGCCTCATGATAGCTGAAGCAGAAATGCAATATGTCATGCAAAATTAGTTCAGAGAGAATAAGTTTCAGGGGGAGGCAAAATGTTATGAGGGAGTCCATAATGGCAGAGGCAGCTTTATCTGTGCTGCTCTCTCACACACACTCTAATTACATTTCACAGATTGTACTACAATAGCTGCTGGTAACCTTTAGTGGATGGGCTTTTCAATAATGCAAAGTACACATTTTCATATCTATTTTTCCTACTGTGCCTCCCATTTATTAATTTGCTGAACACAATAAAACAAAGACTCGATGTAATGTGCTCCTTTGCTCAAAAGGAACCCAACAAGATAAAAACACAAAGCCATCTCTCTGTAATGAAGAATGGGCTTGCATGCAAACTAGCAGCATAATGTCTGACGTTTCCAATTTGAAGGCCATTTGGTTAGTATCTGTAAAACGGGTGCAACCTTCCATTGTTTCTGAAACTTCTAGTTTGTATTTGTCTCCTCAAAATAATTCATATCCTTTGCTCCTATTTACCCTGTAAGTCCGTATAAAATGTGCATCCTACACAGATAATACTCCAGCATATATCATATAGAAATTTTCAAAAATATATATTCTTCGCTTACAATACGACTGTATTGTTTTGCTTTTTGTTAGCCCATCTCTCGATCTCTCTCCATAGTGTTTGGAAGGAAGCCAGCTCTCTAGAGGCAGCTACACACATCTACCTATTAACTTGGAGATCAGAGGCAGGGTGAGGAGTTAGTGTTCATTCAAAAACTGTTCTGATAACTTGCAGCAGCACTCACCAGAATCTAAAACCACTGTCCCTGTCCCTTACTTTTCCATGCATGCTATACTATATGCACAATGGATTTTTAACTATGCAAACTATTGTTAAAGGCAGAGTGCAATGGACACAGAAGTTAAAAACCAACTACAAAATCAACTTTTAATTCATTGATGAATATAAAATAAAGTATTTGATTGAAAGTAGATATTACGCCTACATCTAGGTAATCCTATGGACTGTATAAAAGAAGTAGCCGTAGCCTCTGGGTCTGATAAGTGAAGCCAATTAACTCAATTAACTTTTACTGTTATGCGGATGACACCCAATTATACTTATCAATCAAGCCAGACGAAACCAGTCAGTTAGCTAAACTTCAAGTATGCATTAGAGATATCAAATCATGTATGACCTACAATTTCCTGATGTTAAACTCAAACAAAACTGAAGTTATTGTGCTGGGCCCTAAACACCTCTGAACATCATTATCCTAAGATATAATTACTCTAGATGGCATTGCCATGGCCTCCAGCACTACTGTCAGAAATCTAGGAGTTATTTTTGATCAGGATATATCCTTTAACGCCCACTTAAAACAAACCTCTAGATCAGCCTTTTTTCACCTTCGTAACATTGCCAAAATTAGGAACATCCTGTCTCAAAACGATGCTGAAAAACTAGCCCATGCATTTGTTACTTCCAGGCTGGACTATTGTAATTCCCTATTATCAGGATGCTCAAATAAAACTCTTAGGACTCTCCAGCTGATCCAGAATGCTGCAGCGCGTGTTCTGACAAGAACTAAGAAAAGAGATCATATTTCTCCTGTATTAGCTTCTCTGCATTGGCTTCCTGTAAAATCCAGGATTGAATTTAAAATCCTTCTCCTGACCTACAAAGCTCTAAATGGTCAAGCACCATCATATCTTGAAGAGCTCATAGTACCTTATTGTCCCACTAGAGCACTGCGCTCCCAGAATGCAGAGTTACTTGTGGTTCCTAGAGTCTCTAAAAGTAGAATGGGAGCCAGAGCATTTAGTTATCAGGCTCTTCTCCTGTGGAACCAGCTCCCAGTCTGGTTCGGGAGGCAGACACCATCATCACCTTTAAGAGTAAACTTAAAACTCTCCTCTTCGATAAAGCTTATAGTTAGGGAGCAATGAGTCGCAGTGTTAGCCTAGACCGGCAGGGGAAGGTGTGTAGCCAAAATCACGGAACACAGCCTCCCTATCTCCCCTTCTCTGCAGCTCTTAGTTATGCGGTTATAGTTCTAGACTACCGGGGTACCTCCTTGGACACACTGAGCTTCTCTCTCCTCTCTCTTTCCATCTGTGTGTATTCGTGTCACAGAAATGCTTATTACTAACATAGCTCCGGGGAGCTTATTCCCCGGAGTCCTCATGTTCTTTTTCCGCCCAGCATCATCATCTTGGATCATGATGGCACCTACATCATGGTAGCAGCTGTCGCCGTGGTCCTGCCCTACGCCCTGCTGAGCCCTACTACACCCTGCTACGCACTGCAATGCCCGGCTTCGACTTGCTATGTCCGGCCAACGCCCTGCCACGCCCTGTTACGCCCTGCTGTGCTCTACGACACCATGAACTATTATAACTATTACAATATCTTTATTGTGACTATTATTGCCATTGTTCATCATACCCCCAACGGGCACCGTCAGACACCATCTACCAAGAGCCTGGGTCTGTCCGAGGTTTTTCCTTGCCACTGTCGCACTTACGCATTCATGCATGCTCTTAGGGGAATCACTGGAACTGTTGGGTCCTTGTAAATTATGTTAGTATGGTCTAGACCTACTCTATCTGTAAAGTGTCCTGAGATAATTCCTGTTATGATTTGACACTATAAATAAAATTGAATTGAATTGAATTCAATTCAATGTGGAAGTGTCTTTAACATGCATTCTTTCTAATGGCCAGCAGGGGGTGACTCCACTGATTGCAAAAAGAAGCGATTGTAAAGAAGTGTATAAGAAAATGGCTCTACTTCTTACTTGATTTATTCCCTCAGTAAAGATTTTCCCAATGAGTTTATGGTCTCAGTCACAGGTTTCAAGTCTTCTTCAGTACAGATCTTTATTTTGTAAATCATGGTTCCATTTAGAGTAAAAATAGATGATAAAGCAGGGGCTGGTTTAGGGGCTTGATGGTGTTTTAAGCCCCCACCGTCGACTTCAAGGCAGCGCTGCGACCGTCGACTTCAAGGCACCTAACCCTAACCCTAAGCCTTGCCTAACCCTAGTGCCTTCCATGCAGCACTGCCTAGAAGACGACATTTGGGGCTTAAAACACCAAACACCGGTTTAGGGTGTGGCTACCTTGTGATTGACAATCAGGATAAACGGGTTAGCCATGCTTGGCACTGTGGACGTTAAATTAACCTTTTTTGGGGTGTTTCGTCTTAGAACTGGGATCCCTACATATAGTATATTTTGAGTTTATAAATGTTAACTGTAACAGTTTGGATGCCTAAAATGTATTTTTTCAGTGTTTGGTGGTACTAAAAGACACTAAGGAATTGGCTGAACATTTGTTCTTGTAAGTACATTTTGTCTTTAGCATCCTGATTAATTTCACAGTTAACATTAATTACAGATGATAACTTAACTGATAACTTTTCAAATATGGTAACTTTTGGCTCCAAAAAACCAAGATGGCGACAGCCAAAACTCCAAACTCTTTTCTATAGGCTAGTCTATGAGTAATACCCACTGGATTTTTTTTAAAATTATTATTATTTTTTTACATGAGTCAAGAGCGTTGACAAAGAAATAGCCAAACAAAGGGATATTGGTTACAATGTAAAGTAGATGAAGAATTGGCAGCATGTCCTTGACTTATTTCTATAATATTCTTCCATTGAAATCTTGGCTTCCAATATGAAATGTATTCACAACAATGCAAGGATGCACAGGTTGGACATTGTAGAAAAAAAATGTAAAGCCTAAGTTGTTAATCTTCTGCTTTTCACACAGTTTCAGTTTATCTATAAAAGGGACAATGTGCAATTAAAACATAAATGTGACCATTTGATGGATTGCACCAGATTTAGCCTTTGGCTAATTTACATCTGCAGTCCCTCGAAAAACAAATACAAATATAACATTTTAAAAATTGAAACATTGCTTAATGACTAAAAAGAAAACATCCAACAAATAACAATATTTTACATTCATATTACACACACAAACATTGTATTGTCATTGTTCATTTTCAAAGCTACACAGAGAGTTTGTTGTGAGAAGAAAGAATGGGCTGGGACATTTTCTTTATTTTAAGCCTGAGTTTGGTACCAAAAGAAAAGTCATGGTGTTCCAAACTGGGCTCTGTCAATTCTCTGTTACAGAGATCTTCAACAAGGGGTCCATGATCCCTAGGGGGTCTTCATTGTCAGTGCAGGGGGGCCGCCATATTATTTAAATATATATTTGTTTTGAAAGTTTTTTTTCTAAAATTAAAATATGTTCAAAATAAATCCAACATTTTAATAGCAAATATAAATTGGCAAAAAAAACATGTAATCTTCACATTGAAGATAAGCTTTACTATTGGTAAGGTAGCCAAATGGGATTCACTGTGCCTTCCACATGTATGTTTAACATTAAAACCTTAAGTATAAATAATATCCATTCATTTTCATCCATTCAGCCTAGTTTAATATGCAACTCAATACAGTATATGTAGTAAGGGGTCCCTTATCTGTCTGTAGATAGAGGGGAGCACAGCTATGGAATAGTTATATCCACATTGCATTTCAGTCAACTTCTGTCAAAAATTATTAAAAGAGGCTAAGGACCAGTCTGATGAACTGAATTTAACGGTCTGTACTGATCTGAAGTTTTCATATCTGATTTCGTTTGACCTTCCTGTCTCTCATAACCTCTCACACATACACACACCAGTCCACACATCCTCATTATATCTACATTCTTAAAAAAAGAAAATGTATGTCTTTGTTGTTTCATGTAGCCAACCATATGCTTGTTTTTTAATGACATGCTTACTTCAATTTGTAGATTTTAGGATTTTTGTAATTTCTGTAGGTGAGATTCCTTCTATAAACCCATAGGGGTTTTCTTGATCTCACCTGCACAATCTTTCTTTTTTTCCCCTGTTGCCTTGATTTTATTTAGCAAATAAGCACTAATACTAATACTGTCCTTTGTCAGCCTCAGTCATCCTTTTTTTATGCCCCCTCTGGAGTAAGGCTCAGCTATTACAATGGGTTTTTAAATCCATATTCAAAGAATTCTTTGGCAACAACTGTTGGCTGGCAAACAACTGTTGAAATGATATTCAAACTGTAATGTATTTTTACATCAGACAAATGAACTCAAAACAGCAGCCACTGGCTATGTCCAGCAGCAGCTTGTTGGTGTTCTCACATGTTACAGTAGACTGAGTGACAAAAACTCATACATAGCCTACAGTAGACATATATGTTCATAAAAACACAAAGTTCAACAATTAAAAGACTTTCTGGCTCTAGAAAAGCTCTGCCTCCCACATATTTTATAGCTGAAACTCATTTACCGTCTTACATGCAGATATTGGCATAAGTCTAGCGGTTCAGTGACAGATCTCACTTGGAAATCAGCAGTGAGAGGATTGGTGTGCTAAAAAACAATCATAACTAAGAATCAAAGCAAAAAGAATCAATACGAGCATATTTTCAAATGATGCCGTCTGCAGGTACAATTCTTTCTGCAGAAAGGGCAGATTGTGGCCCTTGGTTAAACAGTTTGCCTCATACCACAAATAACATGTTCCTTTGATCCAAATCAACTATGGCAGCTGCTACAAGGGATTTTTAATTGAATGATTATTGTATTAAATAGTTGGTTTTAATGGAGCGTGCACCTCTGCAATTATTTCCGCTTTAAGAACCTGAACCCTGGGCAGGTCTTTACAGCCACAGGCGTTTGGTTCGCTTCCAACTGAGTGGTCACTGTTGGTGTGAAGTCAGCCTTTCATCTGCAACAGAAGACCAGGCTAATAAGCAGATACATTTATGTAAAGACTTATATATATATATATATATATATATATATATATATATATATATATATATATATATATATATATATATATATATATATATATTCTTTACACAACAATGTATGAACACAGTTTGTCAACAAAAGCTTGGCTGTGACTTGGATCTGGCAGCAACACCACTGAATAGATTCACAGCACAGAAGGCCCTTTCATGTATAATGTCTTGTCTTATCCTTTTAACAAGTATGAAAAAAAAGTCCAATAACTACTAATAGAACAAATCTGAGTAACTTCCTTAATCCTGTGATTCCCTCTGATAGGATCAATATTTGCCAGAACGCTCCTCTTATCTACGCGGCGTGATGAAATATTGAATTTATGAAAGAGGTGATAGTGTTAGCCATAGTCTTTTCTAAAGCCAAGCACGGTCCCAGATTATTGGATCATTTATGAAACATTCTGATGTTGTCTGAGATGATATTTTCCCTGACATCCAAAAGATGGAAAGCCCACATTATCAGACATCAGAAGGAAAGCCTTCTAGACTATTGCAAAGGCTCTAAAGGAAGCTAAAGTTAGTTAGAAAGCTGTACATATCTTTTGTGTTAGCGGGTCAAATTTGAACCGCGATTTAATGTACTCAATACTCAAAAAACAATCATTAACATCCAATAAATTAGTATGTATTCATTTGCATCTAAACACTGTACTAAACGTTATTTTTTTGGCTCCATGGACCTTTTATATTAAAATATACCACTGGCATCAGTAAAGTCTTCCAGGAAAGTCACTGCTCCTAGTCAGGAAATAGACTGGCACATGACGCCCAATAAAACCACAACTTTTATACTTCTGGTTTTTGAATGCATTAAACAAATGAGATTTAACATGTTAAAGCTATAGTGTCCTGTGTCCCCCGTGAGGAATTCTAAGTCATGACGCAGTTGCTAGTAGCCAACGAGGCCACGGAGGATTAAAAAAACATGATGGACTCTTCAGAAGAGGTAATTATCTTCACTCAATTTTCTGTGCGGGAAAGTCGCCGGACGCTACAATCTTCTGAACATAGTCATACTGAGAAATGCAGAGAGAGTTATGTGGAGCTGATAGTCTTAATGAGCTTCGTATTTACATTACATGTCATTTAGCTGACGCTTTTATCCAAAGCGACGTACAATTGCTATACTGTATATGTCAGAGGTCGCACGCCTCTGGAGCAACAATGGGTTAAGTGTCTTGCTCAGGGACACATTGGTTGATGTATCGCAGTGGGAATTGAACCCAGATCTCCCACACCAAAGGCATGTGCCACATCCACTGCGCCATCACCACCCATATTTAATCATTTAGCAGTGGCTTGAATGTAACGGACGTTCATTAATATCAAAAAGTTACGCAAAAAAAAAGTTAGTAAAAAGTTACTAAAGCTTTAATTATTGAGTCTGTGGGTGTATTTTGTGACAGAGCTTTTGGTTCAATTCTGATGCTACTTATAGGCAACAGTACCTCAGCCCTTTATACAGGAATACTATTTCTAGTCATAGATCCATTATCTTTATTGTTACTGTAATTGCCACTGTTCATCCATGAGCCTGGGTCTGTCTGAGGTTTCTGCCTAAAAGGAAGTTTTTCCTGGCCACTGTTGTACTAAATGCTTGCTCTTGGGGAAATTATTGGAATTGTTGGGTCTTTGGAGTGTGGTCGAGACCTACTCTATCTGTAAAGTGTCTTGAGATAGCTCTTGTTATGATTTGATATTATAAATAAAATTGAATTAAATTGAATTGAAGAGACGTCATGACTTCAAGAGATCCTAGCTATACAACCATTTTTGCAAAAAAGGCCTAGTTATTTACATCAGTTATTCCAAATAAACTCACTCTTGGTAGCACTATGGTTTTGTTAGCTTTGGTCAGTGGCGTAGTGATGAGTAGTACCCACAGGCCCTCAAAAAGCCTGTGTATATGTTTTAATAATAGGGCCTTTTTGTATATATTTGGAGCTTTGAAGTTTCTAAAGATGTATTACGTTACTCCTGAGCTACAACAGACTGGGCTATCATGTGTTGGAAACTAGCTCACCTTATATCTACAAATACAGTATATGATTCCACTGAAGTCTTATTCATGTGTCCTGTATTATGAAATGTAGTGATACAGTAATCCGGTCACAGTGTAGATGCTAGAGAAAGATGGTTTTCCACCTTTGTCTTATTCCCTGGGTATAAAAACTCACAGATTTCTCTAATAACCACAAAGGGGGAATGGCGGGTGCAAGATCCTTTTGCTATGCTACTGGCTTTAGTTACACAGACTTGGATTAGACTCTGGCCATTAATTTGGCCCACATCTCTGTTAAAAGATATTTACTGAATAGCTTTTTGTATACACATAATGGCTGTGTCATGGCTAACAATGCATTTGATGCAGGTATTGCCAGGAGACTGCCTGTACAATCTAAAATGGCCAACTGTTATTTTTACACAGCCAAAGAGGTCATATTTCGTTTTTTTTGTACACATTACATCAAAGCGTTCACACCAGACAGCCACCAAGTATTGCCAGGCTCAAACAAAGGATAAACATAGGTCTATAAAGGGGAATGAATGGGCTTCACATTCCTCTGATCTGCCTAGCAAAGGGCAGTGTTTTCTACTGAGACCAACACTACAGATTCTTTCACAACTGACTTCATGCTTGCCACATAGCAAACAAATATTTACAGTGTAAATGTGTAGCACACATCTCAAATAAAATGTCACTATTCTGTTACACCATAGACCCGCATTTTTCAGAACACAGTTGATGTGATTGATGTATCACACATTTGGACTTTCACAGCACAGGAAAGTAGAAATGCCATCTGTGTTAGGAGATCGCCAGTGTATTCCACATTATTGCCTGGAAGACCTTACACATCTGCAAGAATACACAAAGATGTGACACACAGTGCTATGGCTGCAGGGCATGGGAGTCTGAAGGTGGTGGGCAGGGGCTAGTGGCGTCAGTTGTCAGCTTTTTCAACATTCAGCTGATGTGCTTTACAATCTATCACAAGCCAGTGCAAAGGGGGGGGGGGGGTTATGATGTTGAGTGAGGAAAAGAAACAACATGGACTACATTCATTGCATTCACCTAAATTGAAATGACATGTAGAAAGAAATTAATTAAATATAATAAGGGGTCTTCATTGTTTTTTAAGCCAAGGACCCCTTAACTGAAAGAGAAATGGAGCAGGAACCGCCAACTACATATATTGTATGAAATAAAGTTGCATATTAAACTGGGCTTACAATAACGTGTAGGGCAGCCTAAAGCCTTTATACATACCTTTTTTGCAAAGAATTTTAAGATATTAAAATAATAATTGTTGGCATGACTTATAAATCATCTTTTAATGTTAAACATACATGTGGCACACTTTGTCTTTGGATGGCCACCTTAGTGACTATCTTACCCATAGGCCAGTAAGCCTTTCTTCAGTGGGGATTTATATTTGCTAATATGTTGAATTCATGTTAAGACATTATAATTCTTGAAAAACTTAAAAAAATATATATTATATTATTGTTAAAAAAAAGTATAACCAAGAGTACAACCAGAGATCAGTCATACTATTTCAATCTAGTGGCCAAGTGGCCATGTTAGAGAGATAGTTGGTGGAGCAGGGGTAACATTTAGCACAGACAATGTTATTTCCTTCCTACATATCTTAGAGTCAGACAGGACCCATTTCTCATTTCACTGTCTTTGATTTAATAATGCACCCATACTCTGGAAAATGAGTAACACGAATGATCGCTTTATAACTTTTCTCTGAAGTTAGCTTGTCATCTCTCTCTCCCCTCTTTAACAGCCCTACCCAAACTTAAGTCCACCCTCTTCTCCCAGCCACTCTAAAATCCATCACCACACATCTCTGTCAGAGCCGGAGAGACTTGGAGTCGGGTGCACTGAGTAGTCCACGCTCACCCAAGTGCCTGTGGACTTCCGATGGGGAAATGCTTGGCTGCAGAGAAACCTGCACGAAATTAAATTCTCCACTTGGCTGACTAGGGTGACTTGTCCTGGTCTGCTGGCCTGTTCCTTCATTATTCCTGGGCTGATAACTGACTGAACTGGATGTCTTGTCTGTTTAATGCCAGCTCAGCTGCTTCTTGGGAGGAACGGGCTTGTCACTCTCCCGCTATAACACACTGTATTACCATCTCCACTTCATTTATTTGGCTTAGATTTTGAACGCCCGTCAAGCAACCCCCCAAAAGACACTTGCAATTCACCACTGCTCAACCTTCTGCATCTTTTAGGAAACTATTCAAAATAACCTGTCTAAAATTTTCATTAAAATGTCATTTAGATGTCACAGACGGGCGATTGAGATTGGAAACAATAAAGGTGACCTTAATTGTAGTTTTTTCATACCGCATGAAGTGCTCGGTGGAGATAGCATTGGCTGGAATTGTCTTTAATGTGCACCTTTTATCGGCAAATGAAAAAAAAAAAAAAAACACCATCTTTTCGCATTAAGTACAAAAACAAAACAATGACAAATGCCCACTGACCACGACAAATACTTCCACAGAGGTTGCCGGTGCTGGACCAGACAGTAAGCTTTGCTTCCGTGCATTCATGAGCATTGAGTTAAAGGTTTCTGCATGAGGGCACTGCATGATTGAACGTTGCGATATGGAAACACAGGCAGGCAGCCACTGTCAAAGACGCGGCTTGCACTTGACCCCACAAGCACTCAGCGCCCCTGGCCCCCACCCACTTTAGCGGCTGTAGAAATGGCTTTCTCTTCTCGGCTTGCGTTGTGGCATTTGCAGAATTAGAATGAATATGTCCTTTCCTAATGCACCGGTATACAGTATATACTTATCATAATTCATAGCCTTAATGCAGGCTTTTAAGTGCACGTGGTGGTGTTGAGCCTCCAGTGCTCATTAAGGCTAATCAATGGCAAATGCTATTGTCTTATTGGCACACGGTCGCTCAACATAGAGCATCAAACATAATCGAAGGCTCGCTTTAGAGCAAAACCATCTCAGAGTGAATAGTAATAAGTGTTTGAAAAAAAACAAGAGAGGGATCAGTATTTGGAAGTCATTAAACATGATGCCCACTCCTTCTGTGTAACCACAAAGCCAATAGCATTGTGGGACAAAATGCTTTCCAATGTGACAATTGATTGCTTTTGAGGTAGTTGTTGGTTGATTTCATAATTGGTATAATTTTTCACAAGTACATGAGTGTCATGCCATGATGGGCTTTAGAATCCTGGTAATGCAGTGGCCCGTACTTCAACCTTAAGATCAATAATGTATTAAAACCAAGAGCTTATTGAAATAATAATAGAAGGGTTTTCGCCAGGGAAGAAAGGCAGGGGAAAGAAAAATGCGCCAAAGAGAAGCGTTTGATTCTACGCCAGGCCTTCACTGAGAAGTGCATTGTTTTCATGCCAGTGTTTTTACTCCAAGAAATGAAAGGACAGAGAACGTCTCGGTGATGTGAAAACTCTGGACCCTGTGTTATTGACGTTCAGTACAATGTGCGAGCAGCATAAAGCAGCACTTGATAACTCAGAGTCCAAATGAACTGCTGTGAACACAAACTGTTAATTTTTTTCTTATTTGGAAAGCAGTCAGCGAGTTGATGAAGTAAATGATCCCAGACCGTTTTTTTGCCTACACAGGTCATTATTTGCAGTGCCTGATCAGTGTATAACATTTGGCAATCTGTGGCTCCCTGCTGCTATCTCTTCCTGTTGGATCTCCCTGTTTTGACAGTGTTTGAGAGAAGAACACTCTGTGAGGTGTCAGGTGAAGACTGTATGTGACAGATTTGGAGGGGAAATCAAGAGAAGACAAACAGGCAGCTAAATGCCTGGGAAATGTCTCAGCGCTCAGACACAAAGCGATAAGTGCTGTTGACGTGGACATGACAAGCTCACAACAGTAAACCTCAGGACACGCAGTCCCACCGGAGGCCCAGGAGTGGACACAATTCTCCATGACTGCTGAATGTGCTTAACAGCTCTTATGAAGAGAATTAACAAGAAGTGGGAACACCCCACCACCACCACACCCAACTTCAACCACCCCTGCCTTTCTACTGTAAGCTCTTTGATGTTTCCCTGTTTCTCCTCGACAGCATCGGTTTTGATCAAGGTTTGATTTCCTGTGACATATCTGATACATATTATGAAAGCAATACAAGCCCTCATAGAGAGACATGGTGTCTCTAAACTTTTACTGTTGAGGAGCGGCATGCCGAACAGACAGAAGTACATCTCCTTTCCAAACTGGCAATAAACCAAAAAAAAGAAAAGAAATCCATGCCTAGGAAATCATACATACATAAGTAAAATGAATGTGTAAAGTTTCTTCCTGGTGTTGGTTTCTTTTCAAAGTGGTTATGGCTGTAGCCTACACGGTCGTGACAGGAAAGGGAATATTGTGCTTTCATTTCAAGAACATTAGAAGACCTAAGGAGTACAATGCAGAGTCACAAGCCTTTCTGCTGCATGAGTACATTTCCATTTGATACTTTAAGTAAAATGTTTTGATACTCTGTGAGTATATTTTAAGGTATATAAAGTATAGACTATTGGTATATTGGTATTTCTACTTAAACCTGCAATACAATGCAGTTTATATGCTAACTTGGTAGCAAACCGTTTCTTCCAGCACCATTAGCATTCATGCGAGTCATGTTTCTGGCCACCTGATGAATGTAATTTGATATTTGTGTTCATTTTAGCTCTGGTCTCCACCAACTCCTGAGGGAAATATCTGTCTCTTTGGCTGCTGACTGCTCCACTATGTCAACTAGCTAGTTGCTAACTGCGTCTGTTTGCCATTTGCTGCCAGCGTACAGTCGATTTTTAGAGATTCTTTCTGAAAACAACGGTATGAGAGTAGGAAGAGTAGAAAAGAAAACCTTAATGTTACAGGCCAGAAAACCAAAACAATGAGCTGAAACACGCTGCAATGCTACATGTACCTATACTATCATCCTCTGTGGGTTCATAACTACAGTACAAGCAACTCATCACACTCATTTAAGCCATTCATTCATTTGTTAATATTAAAATATTGATTATAGCCTATTTAAGTAAATAATGGGAATACTTCCTCCACCACTGCTAGTTTCTAAGATAAAACAGATGTATGGATAATGGTAAACCCAGTTTGCCTAACCTGTGTGCAAAAAAAAAAGTTCCTTTTCCATGACAACCACATCACACAGCATTCACCTTAGACGCCACCGGTCCATCTAAATGTATAATGCCTAAAAAAAAATAAAAAAAAAAAAAAAAATAGGGCTGCACTGCCTGGTTCGAAATGTCTTCCCAGAATTGTAGGGTGAATCAAAATTGGGATAAAACATTTGAATTACAGAACACAACTGTTATGTCTGCCCTCCTGGACTGCCAGATCATGAATATATATTGCATTATGAAGATGTGATGACATTTAGAGCAATCACATTTAACCCTCTTCTCTTGTGCCTCTGTTTCTCCTCTCTCCACTAATGCATTTTGCAGCAAGGGATGCATCTTAAAAGATTCAGGGAGAAATGTCAGCCAGAGCAGACACTGCTTGATAGCTGGGGTCATTTCAGATTTCTGAATTCTGGAGAGCACACAAGGGTGCTTTATCCTTCACAGCCCCCCCCACCCCCTTCCTTTCCTTTTTTTCCCTATTCCATTCTGTCTCAGCCACCTTCCACTCTAAATATTTCTGTTGGTTTACCCTTGTCCATGTGACTGCGTTGGAGGTAGCACAGACGCACTACCGCGAGAGAGAGAGAGAGAGAGAGAGAGAGAGAGAGAGAGAGAGAGAGAGAGAGGCTTGACCAGTTGGGCGCTGTCTCCCACCTCATTACCAGATGCAAATGAAACGGGTACACATGTTTAATATTTAGTGGCAGCAGAAATGTCAGGCTGGCACAAGATGGAATTAAACAGCACTGTCAGCGCAAGTGAACTCAAGGCTTTCTCAGCTATTTCACTTCATATTGAGTTACTGTCACAATTTATTTCACAGCGGTGGGACGACTAGTGTGAAAATGTTCTGTGATGCTTTTAAGGATGGAAGGGGAATCAAGGAAGAAGTGTGAAGGGTATTGTTCACATGAGGCTTTGTATTTATTTCTGATCTCTGTGACAAAGCTTTATTGTCTTAACAAAGCCCTACTATTCATCAGGACTTCTTTTTTTTTTAGATTATAGTTCTGTTGAATTGGACAGCATACTGATAAAACACAAAAGTGAGAGCTGGCAAACGCACAATGTTGTTATGCACATTGGACTAGTGAGCCACAGACCTCCCAAGAGAAGGCTTTGGTTTAACTAATCCTGATGATGCATACCCATATCAAATGTGTCATCCAGGCCACACAAAGAACGGATGAAGGATTTAAAGCAATGTGGCTTTGCTTGCTGCTAGCATGAAAGTAATAGTTCTTATAGCTCAAAGAAATAGTATATATTCAGAAACAATGGAATATGTTGTCTGCAAAAAGATGTCCAATTGGATTTTGCACTCTTGTGTCACCACACACCGGTGCACATTATCAGACGCAAGGCTAAAGCAAGTTAATGTTCATTCTAATCAGCATGGCAGATAACACCAGGACCCACAGGGACCTAATTAAAGATACTGTACATGAGAGGTTTATCTTTGCAGCTCTGGAAAAAAAATTGTCCCCCACATTGGTTTATCCTGGCAGAGAGGCAGAAAGTAGATTTAATTGTATGTTCAGTTGTTATTTTTATGTAAGAGCACATTTTGAGGTGTGACTTGTGAAGCACTTTGTGACTCTGTCTGTAATAAGTGCTATATAAATAAACTTGACTTACTTCCACTTTTTGACTGATGCATTTTAAGGCTTCTTTCATCATGTCATATTTAATAAAGGGCTGGGTGAGCGGCGAGGTGGGATGATGGTAGACATGGTCAGATCAAAAAGAAATGGGGACCTTGGAAAGTTATATTTTTAATTAATTGAACCCATTATCATAAAATATTGTATGAGTGAATTGAAAATGAAAAAGTTTTGCAGTGGACAGGCAGTCAATGAACTCCCACTGCCTTCTAAAAAAAACAGAAGTGTTTCATTATTCCAAGGTGAGGGCTCTAAAACAGCATTTTAAATGTTACCCCGCTGTTCAAGATCATGAAAACCTTTAATTTCATGCAAATGAACAGCAAGGAGCATGGAGCTTAATGTAAACGAATGCTTCTTTTGTACTGCTGTAGAAGTGAGCTGGAGAGAGAGGCCATGATGAAAATACCCAAGGATTCTTTAATTGCTATCTGAAATTATGTAAATCCCTCAGCTAGGCTGAGTGCAATTATCCAGCGCCTCTCGCTGCCAGCTTTACTAATGTCTAACAAAATATCGGTGGCTGACATTTAGACGTGGTAATGCAAATGAGAATTAATTTTTCTTCCAAGACAAAGGGCAGTGGAAAGATCACACCATTTTATACAATAAAGGCTGGAAAAAGTAGGGTTTGCAAGATGACAAAAAATGTTGATCAAGAAATGAGCCAAGCATTGAAGCCCATTTTTAAATCAGTGCAGCATGGTACAGTATACGATTATTTTCCCTATTCTGCACTATTAATCTGTTTCTATTGCCACAGAGAGGTATGCTGCAAGCAGCAGACATTCATTTAGGGTTAGAATTAATTGCAGAGGGTGCCTCATTTCTTAGTAATGATATGGGGAACCCTCCCCGCTTCCCATTGTTAGAACACGTTCCTGCCATGGCTGTGATGTTGGACTGTTTCGGTCACATCTTTCCATTTATCTCCCCAGGTACAGAGATGGATGTAGGCCAGGCACTGCAGCCTGGTGAGGCTCCCCTGTGTGCAGCTCGGAACACCTGTCCCGCTGTGCGGTGGCACCCCCAATCTTTACCAGGCCAAGGAGGAGCACCATCTCTTCCCATAACACTTTCCTCAACCCGTTTTCTCCCGGGACAACCAAAGGAGCAAGAGGAGGAGGAACCTAGGGACCGATGTTCACTGGAAGATCTGCCGCCCAAAACTGCATTTCTTAAAACCAGAAATCAAATTATAACCTGCTGACATGGAGAAAAACTGCCTATTCCTATTTTAGTATGGACTGTACTGTGTGCAAGACACCCCCCTCCCCCCAGCTGTGAGGATATTCTCAGACGAAGGGGGACATAACATGTGATGTTATGATGTTATAGTATTTCCACATGTGATGTGTCTTATAGGTTGTAAGCAGACATTGCTTTATTCAGCCCACAAGGGGGCGTTTAGTTTCATTGTTGTGTTGAGATTGCAAAAGCAGCGAGGTATTCAGAAATCAAGATGGCGGCGTTAACAGAAATGTAAATGATTGTAACGGAGATTTATAAGTTCACTAAAAAGTCTAAAAGCTACTTTGCTGTGTCAGAGTTTTATTCCAGAACTTTACAAGTGGTAACCAAGTTACATCTTGTGATGCCGCTGTGGGATGACTATTTTAATACCTTTTCAAATAAAAACATGTTTCACTGAATTTGGTGATGTTGAATTTGAAAAGGAAAGGATTATTTAGTGTTTCGTCTTGGGTTGAGAAAATGTTCCTAGCTAGAAAATGATATGACACAAGCTAAAAAAAAAAAACAAGGCTGTTTTTTAGCTGAAGTTGACATTTTGGAGTGACATGGTTTTCCCCATAGACAGTTAAAGAAATGGACCAACAGACCGGGGAAGTATATTAGAAGCACTTTTTCGGTGATGGCTGAGCATTACTGCCCAGCCTCCAACTGCTTGACTACGTAGATGTGACGTGAGCAACCTGTCTGAAAGTTGGAAAGTTGGAAGTCTGAAGAAGTGGTTTTGACACAATCGTTAGCCTATTTTTACAAAAACATCTGCTACGGAGCCATAACGTGAGATACAAGGTAATGGAGCCTTTTATTAGGGCTGTAAAAATAACGATTTAATTAATTAAAATAATTAATTTCGATTAATTCATCTGAGAAAAAATAACGCGTTAAAAAAAATAATGCAGATTAATCCATTCCATATTGACGTTTGACCCGGAGCCATTCTAGCCACCGTTGGACTGTAAAATGAAGGAGGGAGACGAGAATGCGCTGCCTGGATCATTGATTGGAACATTTACTTATACAAATCTTCTTCCTGAATAGAGTTGGGTACCGAAATCCGGCCACTGATAAGTCTGCGCTTCTCTCGGATGCTCTGAAACAGACGTTACAGGCAATAGAAACATCGCTGCATGTGACGCTAGTTAACACTAGCTACACGCGACAGCAGCTAACGTTAGCCTACCGCTAGCTAGTAGCTGGATTAAACACGGTTAACATGCTGACAGCTAACGCTAAACGGTATAAAGTGTGTTGTATCGGTTCAGGCACCGTTAATTATGTATGCAATTAATTTAGATTAATTAATCACTTTTGTATGTAATTATTTGTATCACAGTATGTAATTAATTCAATTACATTTTTTAATCGATTGACAGCCCTACCTTTTATACATTGTCGTGTTTCTTTAGAAATAAACAATGGACAAATAGAGTCTTTAAACGCTTCAGATGTAAAGTTATTCGCTGTCAAATTGACGTCAAAATGAATGGCAGTCAATGGGATGCTAACGGCGGGTGATGGCTTGATAGCAACAAAATGGCTCCATAGGAGCTACGTTTTGTGGACGCTCGCTTAGCCCCTTGGTTTTCACCAACCCCGTCTCCTAAAAAAACTACGTTCCCATAGTTGTGAAACGGTCGCAGTTTTAACATGCAAAACTACTTGGTTAGGTTTAGGGAAAGATCATGGTTTGGGTTAAAATCAGTACATTTCTTACGCACATAAATTAAGTGTGTTACGTAGATGATGTGAGTACGTCAATAATTCAACACTGACTTTTTGTTTCACACAGGACATGAACAGTGGTCTCCTGGGTGAAAGTCCCATGTTTGTTGACCCATCCATTCACCCTAACCTCCCAACGCTGACTTTGATTAGAAACAAAGGTATTTGTGATACATCAAAACTAAATATGTTTCCCTTGAAACCTAATTGAGATTGCAGTTTAGTTGTATGGGAAGATCATTTTTAGAAGTCAGGGCTGGTTTTCACAGGATAGTGACACACTAGCTACTAATGAACCACATTAACAGCTAAAACGACCGTTTTGTTTGATTGACAACTGTCATTAACCACATGAGTTCCACAGGACAATAAAGGCGGTGCCACTATTGGTATAATTTTTCCAATCCTTTCCCAAAACCATCTCAGCTAACTGCTGTATATAAGTATTTTCTGATTCCTACGATGTCAGGATGGTATATGGCATTGTATAACGCGTCACACTTTGACGGACGGATATTTAGATTTCCTGAATTATATTCAAATGGGAGCTTGATATCAGCAGTCTGTTTCATATAGAGAACACATCATCACAGGTCACAAGGTATACGCTTTGAAAAATTCCCCCCACACAGGGCCTTTATTTTGTTCCGGAGATGGCCTGTCCAATTGAAAGCTTTATCGTGCATGCTAATGTTCTCCGCGGGTTCTGCACCTACTGCTAATGTGCTGCATTTGTAGGTATTTACTATTGAATATAACCCCCACAGCACCGCAGATCACCCTCTTTCCTTCCCCTCATCTCCAGCTTTCTAACCTCCATCTTCCCCTGCCCCTCCACCACCTGTACATCCATCAGAGGGCTGTCATGGTAGAGGGGCTTCAATTCTCCTTCCTGATGCGGCCATCAAGGCCCTCCATCTAACACAAGCCGACACATCATAATAACAGTAAGAGGCCTTTCCTGTCCAGTGTCATGCTTGGAGAGATTAGTTCCCCTCCACAAAACCTAGGTAATTTGCTTTTGCTGAAACACATTTGTAGTTTGTATTCTTTCAGGTTAACTAGTTCACGAGAGGAGATGAGACACTTGCTGCACAGTGTTTGCTTCTTTTGCCATTATTCCCCTCAGCCTTTTTAAGTACAAACAGCTTTTCTTATATGTATACCCTGTGTGTCTGTGTGTGGGGGAATGCATACTGTATATTTGGTCCTTTAGCAGATAGAAGTCTTAGTATTTTATCAGACATTTTTACTTTACATGCACGCATATTATACTTGGGAGCATGGTCGGCAGTGGTGGGGCTCCAGCCCCTAATGTTTTCTCAAAAGCCCCGAATCTTTTAGGTTTTTAAAATACCTTCAACTTTGTGTCATTTCCCCTCTGTCTCTGTAACTGGACCGTCAAATCAATTAAGCAAAAGTTCTCTTTCTGGGGAAATATCGCAATTAATTCTCTGCTCCAGCACTGTATCGAAAAATATAGTTTTCAAGATTAGTAATGCTGTTTATGGTAAATTCCTACCCTACATAAGTTATGTAGCATAACTTAAAAAAATAGTAACATCAGACAATTTTTGCCTCATTTTAGGTGGCAGGAGTAGAAATCCTCATCCTTTGTTGTGTTCTGTTTTCAGAATGATGAAGACAGTTGGAGAACAGTTAGATACTAAATAGGATGACGGCTCTACTGGATGATTGTTTTCCTGTGCAACTATCATGTTTTTCCCAAATAATGTAGCGATTTTTAGGCATTCTTTTATCAAATATTTTGAAAAATAGTGCGTATAGTTGCTGAAAATGGACCCCCCCCCGCTCCCAATGTCTGTCAGCCCTGAATGTTTACAACATCTGGCTCTACCCCTGTCAGTCGGTACAAATGTGCACTAACTTTTCCATACATCCCTGGAATGGAAAGCCAAGTTGTAATGCCATGATACTATAAATGTGTTTACCTGAAAACTTCAGACACCTGACATTTGTTTTACTTATAGTACATGTTTAACCACACGGAGTAAAGAAGATGACCACTGAGGGACAAGTCAGTAAAGCATAGCTGTTTTATAGCTGTCATTATTTTCTACTGAATTATTGCATGGGTGAGTTACAGATAGGTAAGGGTTTAAATATGCCACTGACTTAATGGGACATTAATCCATCTATGCTCCTGATGTAAAGACTGTCAAATATCAAATTTGGTCTGGGATTTAAAAAGTAATAATAATAATACATTGGGTATTAATATTCTGAATAAGCTGAGGGGAAAAAGTGAAAGTCTTGGATTTGATTTCTGTAGGTCTAATGTCTATTTCATTCTTTATTAATCACAGAGGGCTGCTCTAAATCCCCTCTGTGTATGAATGGGCTGTGCTCTGTGTCTTCTTACATTTGCTGCATGATCATATTTCATAAACACTGCATTTCAATTTTTACGTACAGAGTATGCAATATTCATGATAAACTGAATATGTAAATAGGTAACCTTTATTTATGAGTCCCTGCCAGACTCGTACTCTTAAGTATTACTTTGGAAGATAAGATGAATTGACAAAAAGGTTAGTTATAGGGGAATACCTGTGTGGCCGGGGGAATGATTGAACAGCTTAATCTATACAGGTTGGAGGTCATTATTCTCCTGCTTTCCTCTGAATTAGTTTTTCATTGCTGAAAAAAAATAAATGATCATATTTGTAATTCTAAACAATGGCAAAATCATTTCATTTCATTCCACTGAAAGAGAGACAAAAGGATATCCTTTATGCTGCTTGCTGACTTCTATTAGGATGTGTAGTGCTGCTGTACACAGCTGAAAATATCTACAAATTTATGTGAATGAATCACCCACGAAAGGCCCCAAAACTAGTCAAGTCTGTATCTTTTAGTCACACATTTAATCCTAATGCTACATTCCATTACATTTGCAGCCTGTAAGTGCTTTGGAATTACACGTCCCGTCCTGAAGGAGTCCTTTTTTTCTTATTGTTTAGAAAGTGGTTAGCATGGCGGGGATGCTCCAAATACGATTTTACATCCACTTATGGAAATCCATTGTTCCTTGAACATTTCCACATACAAACCAATATATGCTTTTCTAAGAGGTCTAAGACCTCAATTACATCAAAGGCAGTTTGTCCTGCTGCTGGGCTGCCTGCTAAAGGGCTTAAACAACTGTGTCAATGCTACCCCCTTGTGACCGCACGGCGGCAGAAGCATTTCCTAACAGCCATCTTTCATTGCAAGAAATACTGGAGAAATAGTCCACTTCAAGAACACAAAAAACAATCAACATTTGAACTTGTGAGAAAAATCAAAAATGACTTATATAATGCAAACAATTTCAACGTTGCAACTGTTAAAATAATGCCCATTACTTTGCACATGTGTCTGTATGTAACACACCTTTGTTACAATAGAGTCTTGTTTTGAGGGCCAATTGCCTGACGTCCTCACTGTAGTTTGAACTATGAAGCAGTGAATAATAAAGATTAAAAGAAAGTCTGAGAGATTCTATTTGCACACTGGAATTGAAATGTGTCATCACAGCACCGATTGCATTTGTAGCTCCCAGATCTCTCTTTCATTAAAACCAAAGACGTCGCAGAAAGTTGCCATGCTGACATGCAGACAGATGTGCATGTCAGAGGCATGAGAGGGAATATTTTGGAGGGCACTCCTCCTGCTGTCCTAGCCCAGGTAAGAGAAAAGCATGCAGCCTTTTATTGTATGGACTTGAAAAGAAATAATTAGACACACAGATATATAATTCTGCAAAAGCCGCATGGCTCACCTGTCACATGTGGCAAAAAGAAAAAGGGGGCTGAATTCTCTGAAGTGCAGTTTGCCATAGGAAGCCAATTTTACTTCCCAAAGTTTGCTCTACCTTCAAAGACACACAGAAGTTGGAGCGCATGGGTTTTTTATTCTTTGTTATTGTAGTGGAATCTCGAGATGCAGAAAAAGGGAAAGATTTGTACAAATATTGGTATTTCATTTAAAAATGAAATAAATTAAAACTGAAGTTAAATTCAAACCTGGGGCAAAATTGTTGATAGCAATATATAGAGTATGGAGTACTGTATATGTACAATAATATCCAAAACCTGTTCCTTATGATAGCTGTAGGATATTTGTAGAGCAATAAAAACACCAAACAATGCAGCGCTAGCATGCTTTAAAAGTAATATAATCATGTTAACCATAATTATGGCAATTTTCTATTACAAAATAAGATCCTAGTGGAGCTTTTCTTTAAAGCTCTGTAATGGAAATTGAGATGACATTTTCCGTCAACTTCACCAAAAAAGTGGGAGGAAGTCGATCATCAATCAGAATGGATATGCCAATACTAATAAGCATCAACGCTAGCCTGCTGAGAGAACAATGTTGGCATATATTCCTCCACCGTAACTCCCGATAAAGGCATTTTGTTTTACAAAACTTTTTTTTTTTCCTAATTTCCCAATATTAATAATTATTATAAGTAAAACAAACCCACACAATTTCAATGAAAGCCTATGACTGCCCTGTAAAACGACGTTGTCAAAGAGACGCAGGTTGGGTCACATGAGCCACAGCCTTCACCCATAACTCACTGTGCTCCTGTGAGGCGCGGCCATATTAGGGGGCTGCACTATGCTGACATCTCACACAGCCCCCCAGGTTAGGCCATGTCAATCACAGGACATGTGATCGCACGAGTCTCCGCCTGCCCTCTCATTGACACCTCCCATTGACTTTCCTTCACGCAGATCAGTGAGCCTAAACCATTTCATTCAGGGTGACCCACTGCCACCACTACCCCTATACACACACACACACACACACACACACACAAAATATACTAGAATGAAAAGCTGTGGATGCAGGGAGGGGCCCATAGAGAATGCCTTTCTACAGGGCCCAGAATGTTGTGCTACGACACACACACACACGCACACATACATGCACACACACGCACACACACACACCGTACTTTGTGCCTCGCTGGCAGGCTTTAACACAGCTATGACTTTTATCCACTTAAGTATGTATATTTTACCTGACTGTATGGTTCCATTAATTCTCATTAATAGTCAGTGCACACTGGAAATCATGGCTCCTAGCACCATGTATGTATGCTCCCACAACAATGTTCACTTCAAAAGAAAAGAAATAGTGTTTGAATTATTTTCCTCCCTGACCTTAGGTCCATGTATGTAAACATGTGACCTAATATCATGCTACAGCGCTGTTATTTATGTCATATAATCATTTCAACTCCCTCAGGATGCGGTCGGCACACAAACATGACCAAAATACATATTTAGATTTATTTGTCTGCAACTGTCCAATAAAACATATCCTTTGCATTTCCATCTCTGGGCTTTAGTCCCAGTGGGAGTTGCTGGCTGAGAAATGTTGTGCTTTCAAGCTTCAGGGACCAGCAATGTGAGCAATGTTCAACGTGGAAAGAGAGAAAAAAAAAAGTGCACGCTGCCTAAGTGTTGTACTATAAAGAGAGAAGAAGTAGGTTTTCACATTCCAAAAGCCTCCAAGGGTTTAAGCTCTGCAGTGGAATGTGGGTGCAATCATCATACTCATCTCAGGAGAGACTATAGCAGCCTCACGACCACTCACTCAATCTTTTTGTCTCATTTTCCTTTTTATTTCTCTGTCTGTCGCATCGTTCTCGGGCTTCTCTTAGCTTGTCCATCCTCTAATGCAGAGATCTTCAACAGGGGGTCCGGGGCCCCTTGGGGGTCCTCAGAGTTACTGCAGAGGGGCCAGCATATTATTCTTTTCAATTTTTTGAAAGTCTTTTCAAAAACGAAAATGTCTTAACATGAATCCAACATATTATTAGAAAATATAAATAAGCCTATTTGTGAGAAGAAAAAAAAAAAATATATATATATATATATGAATAATAGGCTAACTGGCCTATAGGTAAGGTAGTCACTAAGGTGGCCATCCACAGATACAGTTCATCCTAACAGTTCCTAAGGAGGAATATATTATATTTATAACATCATGCCTACTAATATTTTAATAGCTTAGTATTAGTACTAAAATAATATGTATAATGGCTGTAGGCTGCCCATATGTTATTGTAGGCCCAGTTTAATATGCAACTTCATTTTAGACAAGATATGTAGTAGGGGGTCCCTGCTCCGTCTCTGTTTCAGCTAAGAGTCCTTGGCTTAAAAAAACGTTGAAGACCCCTGATCTAATGCTGTCCCTCGCTGAAACCGAGACATCTGAACGTTGTTTTCTATCAAGGGGTAGGGTTTTGAAAATACCCAAATGAGCCTTGCTTATGTCAGTCCTATTTACGGGGATAGAATGTACAACTTTGTAATGACACAAGTCGGTTGTAAAAGGGGAATGAAATATTTTATTATGTGCTTATGAAGAAAAGAAAGAACGTCTTGATGAAAGCTGTGCCCTTCAGTGCATTGTGGATTTCATCCTCATGCCATCCACACATGTTTTAGGGTGTTTGTGGCCGGACAGGCATCCCCTCGGTAACCACAGTCATAAATGAATTACTATAAAAAGGGTTACTCAAGGGCTGGATGGCTTTTACGTAATTGTGCGGTGGTGAAAGGGGGTAAGGGTCTTTCCATAAAATTTCAATAAATTGTGCATTTTCTCAATGACTTGTTGCCCCAGTGAACAGTACAGTAAGAATACCAGACTGGAAGAAATGGAGTGCAAATGCTGGCAGAGGCGATACAATTTTGAAACGTGAACTGTTAAAAAGGTAGCAATATGCTTTTACAGTGTGTGCATAGTTAGGCTTATTTAAATTGTCATCAGGGGTCGTCTACACGTGTGACATCTGTGTAAAAATTTGACTGCTAAGTACGCCTCATATTCACAGAACGTTCCACGGCTAAATGAAATTCATGACCAGAAGGCCATTCTCCCCTGAGTGAATCAAAGCCTTTCTTATTTAACTCGCCTTTAAGTACAACACCAAGTTAACTGTGTTACAATATAATGTAACACATGTATAGCTTAAATTCCTTCAATTACCACAGAAAACTCAACTAAAGCAAATTCAATTCAATTTATTTCAAGCACACTGGTGCTGACACAGATGAGCGCTAACATAATGCTACTAATAATAATATTTTTCCTTAAAATCTGGTTCAATACACTCAATTATATTGGCGCTTGAAATGAATTCACAAAAGTCTTGGGTTCTCAAAAGTAGCATAATGTATGAATATGATAGCACATGAATGTCTAAAATGAAATTTTGCAATATCGCTTTTTGAACACGAGTGTTTTAAGAGTCACAAAGTTAATCTCCTTGCGGAGGAATCAGATTTGATTGCCAGTGACGTACGTACGTGACATCACCTTTTTCTCACTTTGCCCCGCCCGCCTTAAACTACTGAGAAGAGTTTATCACGAAAACGCGAGAACAGAAATCTCTCATGTTAAACAACACAAACTACTTTAAGTTTAAGTTTAAGTCCATGCAGGACTCCAATAATTATATTAAGAAGTTAACTGAGAATGTAGGTGTTCAGGCCCTTTAAAGTGATATACCTATGTATCTTAAATCACAATGCATGTCATTTTTCAAACTAACTGATATTAAAATCTCCCGTCCCACCTCTCTGACATGGTTGCCAGCTGCTCTCTGGGTATCTGGAATATTGGTTTCTCCCACTTTCTGTAATTAGCAATGATCAAGAGGGATTATAAGCGGCGGTTAACAACATTGGACTCCTCAATGACCCTGATAGATGGTCAATTATAGTGATCAGGTCGTGGCGTTTATTGGATTTAAAGTGGCAGTGATGGGCCCTTTTGGCCTAGTGTGGGTAATTATCACATTCGTGCATGATTTAAGGAGACAGTGTAGAACGAGAAAGACTTGACTTAAATTTAATCATTTTCTTATCTATGTATTTATGCAAGAGTTAACAACGGATGGTCATGAGTGGAATAATGCAATGAGACTGGGATTAGTGTGATATCCACGTACTGTACAGCTGCGGTGCAGCACATGTCATATCTGAGGCGGGTGGAAAATGTACTGTTTTAGACAACTTGTGCCAGAACTTGGCTTTTAGCCGTGAACGTCTTGTTTTGTTCATTTATTGGACTTGGTCAAATGTTTTTGTGTAACTAACATCAGTGTATCAAAGATGCTTTTTTAAAATTAAAATTACAACTTGTCTTCACCTCTGGTTTTTCTGTATTTTGTTGTGACTTTCACGAGGAGCTACATTTTAAAAGAGTGCTCAGACTAAAACATCTCATGGTCAACAACCTCTAGTTTTGCTAGCAGGGGGGATTATGCCGATAGAGAGCAAATGCTATAGGCTACACCGATCACAGTTGTCAATACATTCTTCTCTTCCCTACCCATCATCCATTATTCTCTGCCTGTTCCACAGAAAAAGGCATCTCGCCACTCTGGCTTAGGCAGCCACGGACAGCTTTCTGAATCCAGAATATGATCAACTGAAAAGCTGCTGCTCAGCTCCTCTGGTAACAGAGGAAATACATCAGTGCCTTGTTTATTTACTTTTCCCACATGCCAGAAAAGGTCAGAGTCAGAGGATTACACTGCACGGACCAAGTAGAACTCAATAAAAGCCCAGCAATGAAAACAATATCATCCATATTTTAAACAGCTGGCACCAAACAGAGGGAGCCTTACACTAGGGTGCCAATTATTCTACTTCTCAGGGTTTTCACAGCAAACCACAGTAGCTCAGGTGTACTTCCCAAATACAATCATTATTTCATATAGTTTGTGAAAAAATCTGACACAAGCAACCACATACGTTATCTATCATTTACAGAGGTGTATTTCAATCATGAGCCACCAGCTATTACTTAATGCTGAAGGGAGAAATGCAGATTTATTGGTGTTTAAATACAGATGTTTTTCAGGCAGCGAGTGTGGTTGTTTTCATAGCCTGGGTTTGTTTTCCCTCCATGGACTTATTAAAGTCAGCGCAGCACAGTCTGTGCTCTATAATCCTGATGTATTATTAATCATGTCTTCCCGTGCAAATCCCAAAAAAACTTCCCTTTTTGATTTTTTAACGTGAAAGTGCAGGGAATTTGAAACAAAGCCAGGCCCAGGGTGACAGGATGCTTTATTTCCCTTCCTGTTACAGAATCCAAAAGCAAAGTAAATACAATGGCGGCATTGTTTGCTGTTGGAAAAAGAGTTTCTGGCACAGTGTATGCCTTGTCCATGTACAGTGTAACACGTGCATGAAGCATGGTGTTCTAGCATCTACTATTGTAGGTTCACAAGAGCTGTCATGCTATAGAGACAGCTGTTGACAGATCTGAAAATATGGTGCTATAGTGATTTTCATAGCTGATCCTTCTGTTTATGTCAAGATGTTCTGGTATTGTATTAAATTGTAATGTAAACAAAAGTTTGCTTCCATTAAGGCCTTTACCCCTCATCGATTCAGAGGACTAATGACTTGTTTCATTCATATCTTGTCACATTTTTCTCATGGGAACTTTTCTAAATGCCATCAGCCATATAATGTTGAAAGCCAGTACTTCGCTCACACAATACCTGAAGTGTATCTACCATGAAAGCTGAAAGGAATTATGTAAGTGTCAAGCTTGGTCAAAAATAAGAAAAGAGCAATTCTATTTGAATTTAATCACTCAAAAAAATGTTATAAGACGTTTACGTTACGTTGACGTTTGATGAGGGAGAATGTTCTTTTTTTTCTTTTCTATTGGTATCCAGAGCATTGCAGAAAAACATTAACCATTAAAGACATCTTGCATCCTTCCCAGCACCCTTACCCTCTCAGAAGTAGGCAACAAATACACAATTCAAGGACATATTCACAAAAATAGACACAGACAAGCAATAGAATCCACATCAGTAAGATCAAAAAACATCTGGCCAACCTCCAGGTTATTACCCGTCACATTTCTCATGGATTTCACATATAGATAATAAAAATAAAAGACAAACAAAACACTTGCCTGTCTTTTGAGAACTTGTGCATAATCTTCAATAAAAGGTCTGTCTGGTACCACAAACAGAACTATATACATTATAGAACTGGGAGGAATGTGTGTACTTGAATTCAATGCATATAGTATACATTATATAAAGTCTACTCTTCTGGGAGTAATATATACGGTCCACTTGATAAGCTGGCAAAATCTTCTTGCCGAAGTTTGAGATAATATGTCAATCGCTCCATTTTGTATATGTCATAAACTATGTCTATTCAGTCATCGATCAAAGGAGCCTGTTGCTTCAACCATTTATGGGTTATGGCCTTTCTGCCTGCAGCTAGTAAGATGGACAGAAGCTTCTTGTCTTTAGCATTCATCACTTTTGAAAAGTTGAGAATGTTCTTTTTAACACATATACAGTCGTGAAAAAATTGGGACACCCATGCTAAAGTTGACTAAAAAGAGGAATAACAAAATCATCGTTTGCAAATTGATCTTAATGCCGTAATTAAAGAAATGAGGAAAAATCCAATTTTTAAGGACACCAATTTTCTTTGTGAATGAATAATGTATCGTAAATAAATAAATGTTCTTCCTTAAAATACAGGGGGCATAAGTAAGTACACCCCTATGTTTCTACAGATTACCATGGTTTTATTTCAGTTAGCCTAACAGCTGGTTTGATTTGCATTGAGAGATGATTTTATGGGAAGTACCCCATGTCAATCTCTAGGTATGGTGAAGGGCATGTGATGATGTGGAGCTATTTTAATTCCAAAGGCCAAGGGAACTTTATCAGGATGCATAGTATCCTGGATCCATGAAATAACTGGCCTTTAATAATAAAAATCTGCCTGCCTCTATGGGAATTTAACATAGGGGTGTACTTACTTATGCCCCCTGTATTTTAAGGAAGAACATTTATTTATTTACGATACATTATTCATTCACAAAGAAAATTGGTGTCCTTAAAGATTGGATTTTTCCTCATTTTTTTAATTAAGGCATTGAGATCAATTTCCAAAAGATTATTTTTTTATTCCTCTTTTTAGTCAACTTTAGCATGGGTGTCCTAATTTTTTCACATATGATATAGGATATTTCTTTAATCTGAATTATATTTTGTCTTCCTTTGTCATAGTTTGGTTAACATTTCAAGAGAAAGTGTTAGTGTCTTCATGCAGCCTGGTCTCACAGAATTCCGTGAAATGATCACGAACTGTTAACACCGCATTACGTGGTGGTGGCACGGAATGTGTGAAAATTCTGTGTGGCCACCACGGAAAACAATGCCAATGAAAAGTGAATGAGAAGATGACATAGCATTAGGAGTGACAACGGTAGCGAGTAGTATGAAAGCCCGAAAATCCGCTTATGGAGGTTGGTTGGGGTGGTGGATGGGTCAAACACAGGACTTTCACCCAGGAGAACGGGGATCTTGTCCTGCGTGTCACGTTTCCTAAACCCAACCGTAACCCGCATGTCATGGAAACGTATGCCCACCCACGACCTTTTCCTTAACTTAAGGGGCCGTGTTCATTTCACGGAATTCTTCCATGGGCCCATCACAGATTTTTTTGCGATTCCGTGAAACTGCCACAGATTTTGAGTTAAGGGGCCGTGTTCATTTCACGGAATTCTGTGAGATCAGGTTGCTTCATGTGTGTGCATAACTTTGTGAATATGAATGTCCATGAGTTATAACAGCAAGCAGAGTGATCAATAGTCCCAATACAACTTTGCAACAATGTGGGATTCATGCTCACATATACCACCCTGCCATCATGGCAGGTGCTCATGGCATTTTTTTCTCCCTTTTTTTGTTGCCTCGCTTGGGTAAGATGATAATCCAAGCCTAGTCCACTGACAGACTGCAACATGATTCACTTGGACAGTGACTGACTGCACATCCAATTTGTTTCAACTCCAGAGCAGCAGCTTATTATCTGAAATGCATGAGATGTCTGCGCATTAGAGGCGTGATCAGCTGGGGCATGCGCCGGGGCTGCTGGGAAAGTAATCAATAAGGGATTGTCTCTTGTAGTTTAGGCCGACACATTATGACAGAGCTGAAAATTAAACAGGCAGATATTAATAATAATGGAAATCAGAGGCTCATGGGTGAGATCGGGGGGAGGGGTAAAACTCAAAATACGTATGATGTTCGGCTGTGGGTGTATGCGTGCGTGAGGGGGGAGGAGGGGGAGTATACTTGGTATTTGTTTTTTTTCTTTTCTGGAAATATATGTGAAATATGAGACGTGTATGCAACAGTGAGGGCTAAGTGTTGATGTCTTTGACTCTCAGCATTGGCAAATATTACAGTGTTCCTCGTTTAACTCATTAGAAACAATCACTAACCACAACCATTGAAGCAGGTTTACATGTCTTCTAGTTTTATAGTGTTTCAGGTCCCAAAATGTAACTTTTTGGCAGATGTTTTAAGCCCCTTGTGGGTTTGCTGTATATAACTGAGCAGTAAAAATGAATCTAAGATTGATGCTCATAATAAGAAACAGCTGACATGACACAAAGGCAATCAAATGAACGCTATCTGACTGTATAGTGCATGCATAAGTCATTATTTAATATGGGCTTAATTAGCCTACCGTTATTTTCCATGTGTCCACTCCATGTACACATATGTATATGGCACATGCAGCAAGCATTCACGGCTTGGCTCGTAAGATGTTCAACAAAACAAAAGAGGCTTTTTGCTGTGTGATATAAGAGGAGTCATGGGCAGTAAGAGTAACACAGAGAGACAGACAGACAGCTAAAGAGAGATCCTCTTGCCTTGTCAATTAGCCGTGGCAATCCGTTCCTATTGTTTGAGCAACAAACGTGCCACTCTGGGTGTGTGGTGGTATGTGCGGGGGGGAGGAGTTAACAAACTGCATTACAGGCCATTACAGATGCAGTGTCATTGATTATTTATACCCTTATAAAATGCCTGGCTCCCTGGTGGACCAGGCGTGCTTGGCTAGCTCTGATAAAATGTTCCCTCTAAATCACCACACACGGGGCAAACAACACACATTGAAATGCATAAGAGAGTTGAGTGACAAAGTCCTGCGTGTATAATAGATGTGAAAATCACTCTATCAAGAACAAGAAATAAACTGTTGTGATAGCTAAAGCCTATCACTACATCTTATTAAACGAATAACTCTTTGTGTTCCCTGTTTTTTTTTGTTTTTTTGACGTCTGATACTGTACGTGTGATATGATTAATTTTAGATGGAGGAAGCTCCTTCTTAGGAAGAAAAATTGGACAGTAGATCACATCCCTCCTGGAGATTTGTCCACGGTGGATATTTTGCATTAGTTAGCAGGGGAGCAGATGGCTGGCTGCGACTATAGTCGAGATGCTCAGCACTTCTTTTTTGAACTTTCATGTTGTAGGTGTCTGCTCTGGAGCAGGACCTTCTCCAACCAGTCCCCTCACCATGGGAATATTCCCTGGAAGATATTAATGGTCGCCCTTGCCGAGCCTACCACCTCAGCATAAAGCCCACCAGGCCGCAGAAACGCAAATGCCACACCTTTCAAAGCGTTGCTTCCTAATGACACTACACTGACATTGTGGCGCCTTCAAAAACTCCCTGAAAAACATATATCAAGCGCTTAGTCAACTAAAACAGCCGTGTAGTAATTTGACACTCTGCCCTCTGAATATTTGTTATTAGTGAGATGTATTGCTGCTCGTGAAACGCATCCTTTATCATATAGGTTAAAGGTCCAAATGCCAGATGTCCCGCAGTACAGCGAGTAGAAAAGCATGCAAGAAATACCCGGTATGTCGAGATAGTGACAAACGCATGCCAAGTGAATTGCAGAGAGGTAAAGTAAGTCCATATTGGACACACTTCCCAGAGCACGGAAAGTATGAAAGAGAGGACAACATCTTGTATCATCTATCTTCCTTAAATGCTGAAGCCGTGACAAAGTGGATGGAGAAATTATGATAAATGATAAGACGTATTTAGTCAATATCTGTAATTCTCTTTCTTCACTCTGCCGTGTTTTTTTTTCTCACCCCTCTCACATTGTTTAGTTGAAAAGACACCCGTTCATTTAAATAGCACTTTGAAGGCCAGATTGTGATCAAATTGAAATGGGCATTGTACATGTTAATATCAATATCTCCACCCAGGAGATAGATTGTCAAGGCGCCTCTTTGTGAATTTATATCTTATTTACACAGTGAGAGAATATCGGAATGCCACACACTGTAGGTGTTTCTTTTAACCAGGCTTTCCAGAGAACGCAAATGTGAACCAGCAGCATAAAAGGACACTTTTTTTTAAGATATAAGAACTTATGATATAAGTTCTTGTAAATATTTGACCACAGTGTGAATGAATGAGAATGAAAACAACTTTTAGATTAAATTAAAGTGCCCATATTATGAAAAAAACACTTTTTCTGGGATTTGGGGTGTTCTTTTGTGTCTCTGGTGCTTCCACACGCATACAAACTTTGAAAAAAATCCATCCATGCTGTTTTGAGTGAGATACGGTTTCTGAATGTGTCCTGCCTTCAGTCTCTGGGTGAGCTGTTCAAAATCAGCACGGCTTGTGACGTCACAAGCCGAAACAAGCTGGTTAACCACAACCGTTAGCTCATAGCGTTAGCATGCTAATGCTAACACTAGCATGCTACCTCGTTCTCAATAGCGAAGCACTGCTACAACACACACAAGTTCACCATAATCTACAAAAGAACTACTTACATGTGCGCCCTCATTTAGAAGTCTCCCAGCTAATCCTGCCTTGTAACTGACCGAAGTTGGAGAAACAGCCTTTCTTTTACTGTCTTTGGAGCTAGCTAGCTGACATGATCTACATCTGAGCTACTGAGCATGTGCGAGTGCAATCAAAGATAGTACAGAAGAAGAAGAAGAAAAGAGGTCTCACTCTGTAGCTAAAACAGAGACCAGGTGAACAGAGGATCTGCAGCAGTGAGAGAGAGCTGTGCAGTACAACAAAAATATGGTGTTTTTTGAAAATTAAACCATGTAAACCTATTCTGGTACAACCTTAAAATACAATTATGAACCTGAAAATGAGCATAATATGGGCACTTTAAAAGAAAACTACATTGCACACACATTGGCCAATTCAACACAGAGAAACAATATCAGCATGATACAGGATCAAAGTTTCAGTAGTCTACTGACTTTGGGTTAATGTCATTAAATAATTGTCTAACGGATCATGAGAACGGGGTCAAGGATCAGATTATGTCTGCATTTCTTCTGTCCATCTGTGACATGCACAGTAACACATGATGTTAAACACATTTTTAAGAATCGTAAAGAAATTAGTACCTGCATTTTCACAACTGAGTCTACTTTTTGGGAGGAGTTTGGGAGGAGTTGTTTCAAGAAGGTTCAAGAAGGAAATGTATCATTGGCGATTTTAGACCCTCTTTAGGGGGGCTCAAGCCCCCCTAAATTTTATCTCAGCCCCCCTAAAAATTTGAAAATTAAAAAAATGTAAATAAAAAAGAATTCATTTTAAAAAAAAAATCAATTTATGTGCTTCAAGTTAGAGTTTGCGTCCACAGAGAAGAAGTTGGTAATTTCATGGCGCAACCCAAATTGAAATGTAAACTAAAACTGCTGAATGTTAAACATTGTGTCAAATTATTACTGTGACTTATAAAGTGTCTGGTTTAGTTCCATCATAGTGTTTATACCGTCAAAAAACGTTAGCTGGCGTTGTTCTTCAGTAGCTAGCTCAGAGATTATCGACTAGAATCGCCCCTGAAATGTATGCATGTATGTACAAAAGCACTTCCAAGACTTGGATGGGCATAACACTTTCTGAGTTAAAGGAGAACTCTGGCCGATTTTTACCTGACTCTTGATCGCTAGATGTCTCCGATTACTGTCGATAGGAAAAAAAACGACCAAAATCGGTGCTAGCAAACTGGACTCCCAGTTAGCTAAAATGCCAGTTGTTGGGGGCATGTTCTAAAGAGTGCCTTTGTGCCTCTTAACAGACACAAAATGCAATTAAAATGTCTATGCTTCAAGTTGGCCTTATTAAAGTCTCCTGCGATTATATGAACACCGTCGGGGTGGGCCCGCTGCTGTTCGTTTATGGTGTTCAGCAGGAGAGAGAGCGCCGTGTTTACATTGACGTCGGGTGGAATACACACAGCCGTGACGATCACTACTGTTAGCTCTCTCGGTAGAAAAAAAGGCCGGTATCTTACTTTAATAAGGCCAAGTTGAAGCACAGAAATTTTAATAGCATTTTGTGTCTGTTAAGAGGCACAAGGGCACTCTTTAGAACATGCCCCAACAACTGGCATTTTAGTTAACTGGGAGCTCTGGCCATGAGCTGCATTTTTTTTTCCTATCGACAATACTCGGAGATATCTAGCGATCAAGATTCAGGTAAAAATCGACGGAGTTCTCCTATAAATCATCCAAACAAATTATCAGAATTTACATGTGAATAAAATGAATGAGGTTCTTTGAAGAAAGGAAACAATTAACTACATCTCCGTGACATCTCCCAGGGATCATTGCGGTGAGAAACATCCAATTATAAAGACTAAAATACTCCACTAATGGCAGACAGAAGATAGAGATTATGCTTTGCACAATCCTGCTAATTCAATCAGAAGTTTAAATCTATTCATTTTAACATTCTAGGCCAATGTGTTGTTCATCAACACCTTCACGACAAATATGTAAAGACTATCTTGCAGAGGTGTTTTTAAGGCAAAAGACAAATCCTGGCACTGGTTCACAGATAGATTAATGGGAAGAATTTTAAGAGGAGCTGTAGCCAGTGACATTTGTTAAGGAGGATCCTACTGTAGCAGCACTGTTCTGAATATATAAGTTTCTAAAACAAGTGCATTGCAAATTAGCTTTTTTTTCTTTTATATAATTCTGCAGTGTAAACTGCAATAGGCTTTTTCACTGCAGATACTACAGACAATTCATAGCAGGAATAGCACAGGTGTATTTAATAGCATTAAGGATGGCTGCTTACAATATGTAGTGTGTCTCAATTTGGATACTTCCGTGAGTACACTTACATGTGATGCACTGTGTACACTCTGTACTCACTTGTGTAGTGCGTACATTTCGACAAGTCTATGATTTCGACAGGGTATTACTGTATTACTACTGGAAATTACTCTTCTTCTTCTTCTGTTTAATGGTAAATTGCAGCTTGGCGGAGCATTAACGCCACCTATTGTCGTCCGCCCTGGCTTGTTATCTCACTAACAGACGGCAGTATCAACCCGTTCTCACTCCGAACTCGTAAAATACGGACGTTTGGACAGCGGCTGTCAGCGTCTGAAGCGATGAAAAAAGCACCTTCAGCGTGTTTGTGGAACGCACCAGGGAGAGCAGCAGCTACATGGGGTTTGAAGATGACGTAGCACTAAGAGCGACTACGGTAGTGAGTAGTATGAAAGGCAGCACGTGTCACGTTTCCTAAACCCAACCGTCCATTCTTGTTTTCCTAAACCCAACCGTCCCGTTATTGTTTTCCTGAACCCAACCGTCCGTTCTTCTTTTCCTAAACCCAACCGTCTCCCACGTGTCATGGAAACGTAAGCCCACCCACAACCTTTTCCTTAACCTAACTGCGTCAAAAGTGACGCCAATAGGCCCGACCAAGCGCATTTAGATAAAGCGTGTTTAGATATGACACTAAAGGAGACTTTTTGCGTCAATAACAACAACAAAGACAACTGACCAAGCGTCCGTATTTTACGAGATGGGAGTGAGAATCTGTTGGCAGTATAGTTGTACTTATCGACTGTAAAAAAAAAACATGTATATATTACTTTTGTATAGTTTCTGTTTCGCCGTCTCAATAATAACCGCTGCAGCTTCCTCGCCCACCACATTCACAAGTTTTAAAATACGTTTGGTCTGGTATGGTATGGTCCCATAGCTTCCGCTCCGTAGAAAAGATGGTGACCGTTGAGTGCAGTATCCAGGTACTCATAGTGCACTGCATTTGGCCACACTTCGTCAGTGTGAACGCACAATGTACTCAAAATAGCAAGTGTAATTTGAGACACAGCTGACATGACACAAAGGCCCAGTCGTTAGTGTCCTTAGTTACACACCTAAGCAATGAAATCAAACAGAACCATAATACTATGCAGTTCAAAAATAGATTCAAGAAAACAATACTTTACTACATTACAGAAAGGTGACCAGAATATATTAATGGGAATTTACACACAATGTACAGTGTGTATGTTATTGTATTATTGTACGCTATTGTATGACTTACAATTTTTGTATGCTGTATATGCATAGCTATTTTTTTTTCCTGCCATAATATGATATTGTAAAGTAGGGGCAGGACTTCATAAGCATTATGCTTCTGCCTGCTCCTTCTCAAACTCATCCTGTTTTTGTTCTTTGATGGAATCGGATGGATTTGTATATGATTGCGTTTTATCTTTGTGTTTGATTTGATTTTCTTTTCTTTTTCTATTTTTAAAGTATGGTGATTGTTCGAGATACATACAAAAACTAAACTAAACACCTGTGCTTCTGCTGCTTTAACGGGTCAAGATGTTTTAATTGGAGTCACTGTTAAAATCTTTGGTGACCACTGGTGTATTGGCACTGGATAGTGGCCCCATGTAGCCAGCGGGTATGAGGAAGTGCTTTGAGCTGGCAATAAACTGTGTGAGATGTGTGACAGTGTGAGCCAGCCGCCCTGGGAACCCGAGAACACGACAGGAAGATGAGTGAAAAGTACCATGCATCACAACGCAACATCCCATCCAAGGAGAAAGACATGATGGAGGCTCATCACGTGTAATGCATTTTTACCCTGCACTAACCCAACTTTTGGGAATCCATAACAAAATTTCAATTTCCAGCACAGGATACCTGTGAAACATCTAATTATACGACGATGATTGAAGGGTGTAGTAATGGACTGAATGGTGACGCTGTGAAACACCTTGTTACAAACTGTTTCCTGGATGCTATCAGTCACAGTGCAGCGGGAAAATACTGCAGCAACAGGTAGCTAACAGGTAGTCAACGGACTCCATCCTCTCCATCCTGTGCTTTAACACACAAAGTGAGAGAATCCAAAGGGAGGGAAAGGTCGAGGACGGGGACGAGAGCAAAAGACAAGGGGATCATACTGCCCAAAAAATGTTTGCAGAGTCGATATTGAACACCGTTGTTGAGGTTACTATTTATCTCATGCCGGCCAAGTTGGCACGCACATCTGGCGCTGGGTACTTAGTGCAATTATTTATGATTTCCTCCAAGATTTAAAAGCTCTTCGCCCGGCCTTGTAATGCAGTAACTGATTGCACTGCTAATGTAATTAAGGGGAGATTATGATGTCCACGTGGCACACCAGATGGTGGCATTCACAGCGATGGGGGAAGGCACAACTGGCACACCACTGCACAAGGGCAGTGAGGCGCAGTCAGTCGGAGCAGTCCAGACTCCCCACCAGACGGAGGAAAGTATATGTGTGTATGCATGCGTATGTGTGTGCCGTGCATGCACAGATGCATGTGAGTGTATGGGTGTGTGTTTGATGATGAGTTGAGCGATAAAGTGTAAGCTGGTTAGATAAATGTATGTAAAATACTACCAAAGATGTGACTTAAGCTAGACTGACTCTCTCAAAAATGGGTCATTTAGGTCAAATAAAGACCCGCTGTTTGATCCTGGAAGGTAATATATATTATCTATAAGGTTTTTAAGACATCTATTCTGTAGTACAAATGTGAAAAATTACAAACTGAATCTGACAGTTCCTACATTTTCAACTTGTGCAAATCTGTGCTTTAGCCAAGAAAACAGATGGCATAAATGGAAAATTAAATCACATTTGGCAACGCCATCATGTATCCGGAGATTTGTCAGCCAAGGCAACAATGAGACTGGACCAAACTGACCTTTAATTAGAAAAAAAGCATGATATTATAGAGCCTTGCAAGGCTGTATCCTATGGGGGCAATAAGGGTAGGCTTCTTAAAGCTTGTTATTATAAGATATTCAGGAGACACAGGGATTTCTTTATGTGTAGACAGAAAAGGAAGGAGGAGGGGGTTGAGGGTCATATATGAAATGAGACCTGCAGATTTCTACACAGCCCATAATGGGTTCATACGGGTGACGGGGACATTGGGGCGCAGTAGATTTCCCAAGTTGAGATAGGGATATTATTACTCTCGGGGTGGCAACACAAAAATCTCCATCTTCAGTCCCCAGAGTAGTGTCAGCAAATTACAAAACACAGAGAATGACCTTTACGCACGAAAAGAAAACCTTTGCTGTTTTTGTTATCATTTGGGTGCAAAGTCGTTCACTGAGGTATCATTTTGGTCCAGGGGCTCTTCTGTCATCCACTGATTACCACTCAACAACATTGCTTAGACTCACCATATGTGTATGATATTTTGTACATGATCGGATGATCCAGTGTTTATGGGGTCGACTTTAACTGAGATGTGTCGTAAAGCATACATGAAACAAAGCGTGAACAAAGAAATCACAGTTTTAATGAACCTTTTCAAAATGCCAGCTGCAATGCAATGCATCCTAAACTGGCTGCACCCCCACAGAAAACTGCCACAGCCATCATTCATCTTACCCCGCAATCCTTAGCATGCGATGTGCCGCACATTAAAACACTGTAATAGCTGATGGCTTTCACAGTTAGCATGTGTTGCTGATATCTCCAGACTCTCGATGAGAGTTTCATCACCTATTCCATAATTAGACCATTACTTTAGCAGGTGTACCTCTTCTCAGCCGGAGCATGTGTTGTCGTTGTGCATGTGTTTCTTCCTATTCTTTTTTTTTCCACTGACACCTGAGATGTTATCTTATCAACTTCAGCACGGCCTCAAATTCTACATAAAACGAGCATGCCTGTCTCCGTAGGTTGTCAACACCTTGATGTAGAAACGTGTTTGCAGGATTGTGTGTGTGTGTGTGTGTGTGTGTGTGTGTGTGTGTGTGTGTGTGTGTGTGTGTGTGTGTGTGTGTGTGTGTGTGTGTGTGTGTGCGTGTGTGTGTGCGTGTGTGTGCGTGTGTGTGTGAGGTGGGTGGTGGTGATGATGGGCAGTGTTACATGATCTGACTATTGTAGAAAGAGATTCTCTTCCACCATGCAAATGTCTCCTTCATTGTCATTGCATAGGAATACAACAAAATCAGTTGTGACACTCAAATGATGCATTCCAACCTAAAAACATAAAAACACGAGACAAAGTGCATTCAGTGGGATAGAAATGTGATAAATAAATAAATAAATATATGGACACACAGAAGCTACACACACATCCATGATATGCTGCTGTGGTACATGATCTGAAGAGCACTGTTGGCACTGGCAGCATGGTGGGGTCTTTCTAGTTGTTGTTCTGTTAATCATATATAATAATTCTCAGTTTCGATGACTATAGCCATTACTTTATTATTAACATGCAGAAACTCTTAGCTTCAATGAGCTATATTTTGCTTCAAAATATATTCTCACTTAGCTTAATTTAGTCAAATAGTCAAAGGTTAAGTAGGTACACAGAAAAATTCACTTTTACAATTTGGACTATAAGACTGCTCCTTAAAAGTGTTGTTCAACATTTTTGAGACTTTTTTGCTGAGAGTTAGATAAGCGGATTCACACCAGCCTCATGCCTGTACAGTAAACATGAATCTACTGCCAGGAGCCACTTAGCTTAGCATAAAGCCTAGGCCAAAGGTAACAACATCCACCTACCATCACTATAAAATCTCACTGATGAACATATTTTATTGTTTAAAGGAGCTGTGCTCAGCTATATTCAGCACATTAATATAGCATCTAACAACTATTTGAAGTACTATGCAAAGATATAGTGGAGTAATGGCGTCCTGAGCAGAGAATGAAGTCACACTCCCTCTGTGTGTTTTAACCAGAGCTTCTTTGTTCTTTGTTTTGATAACCGGTTTGACTGCGCATGCATGTTAGTGCAGTTGTTCATGAAAAAAATGTAGGTATTTCACATATTGGGGAATGGTCTGTGAGAGCCACCTGGAGAGTTAAAGTTGAATATAGAATATGTACTTAAAGAGCCCATATTATGCTCATTTTCAGGTTCATAATTGTATTTTAAGGTTGTACCAGAATAGGTTTACATGGTTTAATTTTCAAAAAACACCATATTTTTGTTGTACTGCACCGCTCTCTCTCACTGCTGCAGATCCTCTTTTCACCTGGTCTCTGTTTTAGCTGCAGAGTGAGACCTCTTTTCTTCTTCTTCTTCTTCTGTACTATCTTTGATTGCACTCACACATGCGCAGTAGCTCAGATGTAGATCATGTCAGCTAGCTAGCTCCATAGACAGTAAAAGAAAGGCTGTTTCTCCAACTTCGGTCAGTTACAAGGCAGGATTAGCTGGGAGACTTCTAAATGAGGGCGCACATGTTAATAGTTCTTTTGTAGATTATGGTGAACTTGTGTGTGTTGTAGCAGTGCTTTGCTATTGAGAACGAGGTAGCATGCTAACGCTAATGCTACGAGCTAACGGTTGCGGTTAGCCAGCTCGTTTCGGCTCATGACGTCACAAGCCGTGCCGATTTTGAACAGCTCACCCAGAGACTGAAGGCAGGACACATTCAGAAACTGTATCTCACTCAAAACAGCATGAGTGGATGGATGTATGTGTGTGGAATCACCAGACAAAAGAACACCCCAAATCCCAGAAAAAGTGTTTTTTTCATAATATGGGTACTTTAATGCTGTGAAAGCAGGCAGTGGCATGTTTGCCTGTTTAAATTTCCAAAATTAAAATTAAAAACTAACACTTGCCTGCAAACACAGGCACGCTTTTGCCTCTTCAATTAACATCAACAGAAAGTGTGGAGGTGGTGAATGTCGCTGGTCATATGAGGTGGCAGTTTTCCTCTGAACGTCTCATCTCTAATTAATAGAAGCGTTATAAAAATGTAAAAAAAAAAGAAAAAAGGAAAAACTGATCTCATCATGTGCAGCCATGTAAGCCCATAAATACATTTCACAGTGTGTGGCCCCAATGAAGACACCATACTGGCATATGGCACCATGTCACAAAACAGAGCAACAAGTTTTTGATTTGAATAAATTAGGATAATAGTTGCACAATGAAATAATTTATTTGATTAGTATGATGGGGATAGAAATAATAAACTTGGCGATGGGAAAGCATCTGTCGCCCCTTGGTGTTTTGGACAGTCTACAAAGAGGCTTTCAAGTTTTGTACTCTGGGAGATGTATATCCTATATGTTAGAGCTAAGCTAATACATTGCTCTTTATCTTACTTTTATCTGATTACAGTAATGACATGTGATGATTAGAGAGACAACCAACTGTCAGAAGGCGGGACCCGTAGATACATTCACGTAATGATAGTCATTTAGTGAAGCACAACCTTAATTTAGTTACCAAAGCCAAATTGGATCTCAAAAGTTATTGCAAAGAAATACACCCACGAGTCAATGTGGCATTGTTGGCAGAGGCCTTTATTCTCCATGTGTACACAATTCACACTGACAGCGTGAATTGGCACATTTAGCATTCATATAGCTTTCTGATGGTGCCATAATAAGATGTTCTCTGTTGAATTGAATGTCGAGAGTCCAGTGCCTCTGTGCTGCACTTATTGACTGAGCAGCATGTTGGGATTTTTATCAGCAACTCATGATAGCTATAAACACAAATAATAATACTAATTTTAAAAAAGCAACTACAGTGATTAATAATGGGGGGAGGGGGGGTCACAGTAAAGAGTTGACCTCTGCAATAAGTAAACCAAAGTAAAATGGCTATGATGTAAGATTGTTTTTGGGGCATTTTGACAGGACAGCTGAAGACATGACAGGGGGGGGATGACACTCAGCGAAGGGCCGCAGGTCGGAGTCGAACCCCGGTCCCCTGTGTCGAGGAGTAAACCTCTATATATGGGCACCTACTTTACCAACTGAGCTATCCGGGTGCCCTATGATGTTCTTTTTAAAGTTTTTTTCCAGAAAAATAAAATGACAGAAGGGGATTATATCTAGAAATGTATGGGTTTTGTTGTATGGGATTTATTATCAGTGCTTCCGGCAGGGTGGCGCGGGGCAAAGTCCAAAGTTGAAAAGGTGACAGCCGGTCACAGCACTCAGGAGATCGACGCTTTAACCAGGTAAACAAAAACCAAACGAGAAATATTGTGGTGTGTGGATATAGTTTGACTTTCTTACGGCACAGGAAGTTTCTAGTGAGGTTACAGTAATTACTATTAATTTAGCCTATATAATCAAACATACATTTGTAAAGCAAAATACACTGTTGTAGTAAGCTGCCGTGAGTCATGTGGACCTGTGTGAAACATGTAACGTTATCACAGTCGTAACGTCATGTCACCAACTAACTTACCTGCAATGTATTGTATTTTGAATGTGCAGAATGTTCGAACATGAGCAGAAAGCTACAGTTCAGGTTTACAGTCCAGGTTTATTAATTCATTAATGAATTAATGTATCATTCACATGAATAAGTGCCACATGCACATTTAAAATGGTTACATCATCAACAAAGGGCGCAAAAGAGGAGGGAGGAGTAGATTATGCCTACATGTGTGTTGACTCACTAGAGATAACATTAAATGAGAAAAGTTAAGATACAGGAGAATAAACATTTGAAAAGAAATGTAATGCCTGAGAGCCTTACTGCATTATATTCCATTATGTTTTTATATTTTGAATGGTCACCTATGTTTCCCTTTAAATAAATAAAGATATTTCCAACATAAATTGATGCAGAAAAATGTAGAACTAGGTGCATGAAAATTCACCAGACTGCAGGAAATCAAGTGTTTAATGCTCAACATTTTCTGGGGGACGACCCCCAGACCCCCGCATCATATGTGACCCGACAAATCTGGAAACAAACGGTTTGCCTTTGAGTTTCCAGGCCAACTGTGATTAGGCCAAATGTTTGTTCCATCTAACTAACATCTACAAACTGGGCAGCTGAAATGAACATACACTGGCTATTAACAAGCTGGGCAAGCCAAACGCCGTTTTTGTGATCTGCTCTTCATGCATTACATACAGTTTGTTTAAATGGGTCAGGGCTAACCCCGAACGTCCTCTTTGACATCAGTAGGCCAAATCACACTTGTTTCAACCTCCAGGCTTCATGCTAGTGTCTCTTTATCTATCTGCTAGGACCTCTGCCAGGACCTTCCAATACGGTGTTTGGTGTTTTAAGCCCCCAACGGCACTAGGATTAGGCAATGGTTAGGGATAGGGTTAGGGTTCTCCTCCTTGACTCTCAAATTCTAAACTCTCATTCAGAATACATCTCCTGAGCACGACCAAAGTCCTCAGCATTCAGCTTCCGGACTGCACACGTTACACAGTCCGAAGAATACTAATTTGGAAAATATCATCAGATTACAATCACACGCTGGTTATCATTAAATACAATAATGCAAAAACACTTGCAAGCACAGCTGTCATTTATTTTAGTTGGGTCTATTCTGCTTAAATACTGTTTTCATACTGTCCTTGTACCTTGAAATTCTAGTTTTAGGTAAAATAAGGACATGCATAAGTTCATTTTTATAAAGCACACTTAAAATAACTCTTAAGGCTGTTTTATGCTTCTGCGTCAACTCCACGCCGTAGCTACGCCGTCGCTCCTACGCCGTCGTGACCCTTTCGGAGTTCTGCGTCGGGGTTGCTTTGCATCGCGGTGCATTTCACCGCCATAACGCTAGGGGGTGTCGCCTGTTCTGTGTCGCTCACCACCGTAAACGGTACTCAGAATGGCAAACCCCATAGACTGTCGTGCTAAAATATTAATCTTATTTGTTTGGCCTTTTCTTGCTTAGATTTTGTAACGTGTATCGAGAAATAGACACAGTAAAATCCACTGACCTACTTACTGTAACCAGAAAATATGTCTGAGGCTATTTGCGAGGTGTCTGCCAGCCAGTTTATGTTATGTTAGCAAGCAGACTTTAGCACAACTGCCCACAAAGTACTGCTTGCTGGCGAAGTTTCTGACAGAAAACGTTACTGACATATAGACACTTTACAAACAGATAACCCCGTCATTGTAACCAACATATGTCTGAGTTTATTTGCAAAGCTTATGCCAGTGAACTAGCATGTTGCTACTCCCCACAGTAGGCTGCTTGAAACACCGACTATCAACACACAGGACGAGGTGACCAATCACAGTCCTTGCGGTCTGCGTCGCCTCGACGCAAAGTTAAAAAATTTTTTGGAGGTGCACAATAGAATACTATATTTTGCCTGAAAATAAAATAAAAGTCACAATATCTGTAGAGATAGAGATCCTTTGTTAAAATAGGGCAAGTTCAAACTACAGTATGCTCTTAATAAATACAAACTTGCCATGAAATTTAACCTAAATAGGCCTACCTTTTAAGCACCCAATGTATAGGCTAGTTTTCTACAATTACCACTGAATAAAACAAATCCCATCATTGTGAAAATCACACTTTTACTTGATTTGTCAGAAAGTTTAATTCTCTACGGTTCACTTTAATATTATCTTCATATCATTCATATTATTTTGAGAGTGTTCGTATCATTTTTAAAACATCTGGTGACCTGAACTGCTGAAGACATTGGGAATAACCCAGAGGCATCCTGTGATATCGAGGACTGGTTCTCTGGGGTGAGGGCCTCTGGATCCAGTAGCCCGTACTTAATAGACAAAACACTGGGTTCTCCTCGCAAGGTCAATGGATAAAGTTTGCCCCTATCTCAATAATATTATCACCTGCAGATGGAAAATAGTATGGTTGTAGAAAAGAAAAGGGTTAGTGTTAACATCGAGACTAATATGTGTGTTCTTACACTGGTACAGTCATGCCCTATGAGAGATGTACAACTGCGCATGTGCGGAAATAAAAGTAACTCCCCGTTGTGGTTGACACACCAACGATGAGCATGTGTGTTTATTCCTCCGTTAAGTAAGTCGGTATTCCTGCCCTGAAGATGACAGCACCAACAATTAGGCTATTGTATAGGTATTGAAGAGGAATGACATTTGCATAATCATTTCTTCTAATTATCAGTTATTCACAGATCGGGCAGGTCTTAGTTAAGAAAGAACAAACATTTTTTTTTAAATTAGGTAAGCAAACATTTGGATCTGCAAAATCTCTTTTCGTAGGGAACTCCTACACAATAATACACTAAATAGGCTTGTAAGAAAATAAAATGTTGTAGGCTAACTAATACATCGTATTATAATAGCCTAAGTTACTTATCTATGCTCCTGTCAGATCTCAGCCTGCTCTGTGGATTAGAGGCAATGTAAAAACGTATTGCGAGGTAATGTTAACGCAGAACTTTCTGCGCTCGAGGTATTGAATGGTTGGAAAATCTACAGTGTATTCTTATGATTCAACCTACTAAAAGAAAAACGGCAGTGTATGTATAGGTAGGTGTAAGACTATACAGGTAGCTCGCCCAATCTCCCGGTTTTAATTCTTCCTCCACTTTTTGCAGTCGCTTCAAGTATCCGCACATGTTGCATCCTATTATCAGTATTTTAGCGTCTACACTCATAGCCATGAGCCATTGCATACGGTTTAGTAGGCTGACAGCTGACAATGCTGAAGTGTGAGGAACTGTGCCGGTGAGGGAGATATCGAGCGAGTGAGTGATCGCACCTGAGCTAATAAAAGCAAATGACTGCGCCTCCGTTTGTTTATTGTGTGAAGTTTTTGCTGAATAAATTAAAACTTAGACAAGAATGTCATTGTTAACATTAAAGTTCCATGTAGTGGTTTTTTTTTATGCAAGTGAAATACTTTTTTTAAATGATGGGTATTGTAATGTTCGAGTTTGTATACCATGTGGGAATACACAGTTTTACTTTGGAGCTGAAAGTAAGTTTAGATGGATTTTTCTTTGGTCTGCCTGGATGAGTCTCTAAGCCTTGATGTTGTGCTGGAAAACAAAGCTCATTTTGAACAAATTAATGTTACAAAGAGATCCTTCATTCTATTAGCTAATTTGCTATCCTGTTTCATTTGAATAAGTACGGCTATCTAACATTTGTTAAAGAGACAGCTGTTTCTGGAGTAAATCCCCTAATTTGATCTGCTTAATTGCAATAGATTTTGTAAACATCAAGATTGAATGCAGCAACTTTGTCAGTTAGTACAAGAATGCTTTAAACCTAATCTAATAAAATTGCGTAAGGGAACCATTGCAAAGCCACTTACCCTGTAAAAGGCTTGCATACCCATTAGGGTAAAATTCCCTTGGACAGGAATAGATAGCAATTGATTGGGACTTCCTTGAAAATATGTGATCACTCCGACTAATTTGTGATTTGGTTGGTCATTGGGTGGTCTCCAAATGCTGTTTTTGTCATTGGTCTCACTTGTCATTTGATCCTGGATTAGGGGGCCACTTTTTCTTCTAGATCCTAATAAGCCTCATCAAGAAGTCAATAATGTGGTCATTTTAGCCAAGAAAAACCTTGTCCGTTCTCCATTTAATGACCCTGAAGGGTGCAACCCTTATTTAGTTTCGCTAGCTGCTTTTTGCAGATTTATTTCAAAGTTTTCACATTCAAAACACTCCCTCTTTTTAACTGGACTGTAAGTCCCAACGTTGTTTTTTAACACAATTCTTTCAATATTTATATGCACTGAATATCATGATGTATCTAAAGTTCCTTTTCTTGGAGGTAAATACACTGTGGATCATTGTAGTGCGTTTTCTCTGGTTGAATGCCAAAAGTCTGTTTTTTTCTTACACAGCTTTGACATGTCTGAAGTGAGCAACCAGCTGCCCACAGACCCCATCTCCGCAGTTAGAGTAATCACTTCACCCAGCAAGTCCCCTGATGGCTGCTATGTTGTGAGTAATAATTTTGAACTGTCTTGAAACACATAGTTTGATTTAATACGCTTGGATTAAGCCTATATAGTTGTTTGTATCTCCTTCGCACACAGGTAAAATAAAAAAGTAGGTGAAATATTTATAATATTATAAACGTTTTGCCAGCATTATCACACGACCAAAATGTCATTGATCAAAAGTCTAAGCTGAAATATAATCCTTTTATTTTGGTAAGTTCTTTTGTTTGTTTTTGCTCTGTGCCTGTGGTTGTAACTGATTGTATAGCATAACTTCAAGCCAGGATGTTGGCAGCCTTCCAGGGTGTTTTTTGTTAGAGCTGTTGATGACTTATTCATAAAGTTTACTTTGATGATTAGGAACATTCCCTTCCTGACATTGTTGCTGGTTGCAACCAGTATAACAGACACACCAGAGGCAAAGATTTAATGATGTTTGGTTGATGCCCACCACAGTCCTTTAAGTGCACCCCCATTTACGTGTACCTTATATCCAAGTACCACAACAAATGTGTATGGATGTAGTGCAGCAGGATTGGCTGTTTTATGTGAACCTTTGGTTGTGAAAGAGTTGGAGAGGGTTTAAAACAGAAGAGGTTTTACGAGTTAAACAAATCACAAAACAAGCTCCAGGGCAGATTTCTCTTCCTCTCTCTCGCTTCCTTTCAGACTTCTTCTTGCTTTCACCCCCAAACCCTCCCTCCTCACCCAGTTTTTATCTCTTCCTGCTCCACCCTACACACCCAGCTTGTTCTAATCTCTGGCAGATGATGGTGGGTTGGCATCAGAACGGAGCCACTGGCAGGGAAACTGCATACACACCACAAGGTAGTGACAAACGGAGAGAAACCCCTATCAGACTTCCTCCTCTGCTGCTCCAGTGCGCCAATACGTTTCAGCTGATGTGCAAATATTGTGCATGTTCTTTAGGGCTAAAAGCTAGTCGCTGACTGTTAATGGCACTGGTTCATCTCTGCAAGATGCTCAGTAAATTGTTAATACTTTTTTGTTAACCCCCAAGGCACTACAGCAGCGGTTTGAAATTTAAAAATAGTTTGTACTTAAGATAATGAATTGTAGACATGTTAAAGGTTAACGGAATAATGAAATGTCGTCTTTGTGTCACCTTGTGTCACTTCATTAATCAGCTTCATTCGTTTTTTTTTGTTTTTTTTATCATGATTTAGATTATGAATTCAACATGACACATTGCCACAAAAAGATGACTAGTGCACACTGCATGGTGCAAACAAGTGTACATCTGAAAATCACTGACACACTGTGATTAATACCCATACTGCTGTTGGCTAAAATAGCTAAAAAAATGTCAAATGCAAGGAGCAGTATTTCAACCCGATTGATCCCCCTCCTTCTCTAGTGCCACCATGAGGTTGAGGCTTTGCAATCTGTACCATACGACACCCTCTGTCCTTAGACCCTCGACTTGGATAGGAAAAAAACTCCCCTCCCAATAATTCTCAAAAATTATGAAATGGTTTGCCATGAAACTTTATACGAATATGCATTGTGCCCAGATGATTAATCCTGTGAAGAAATCTTAATACCTTCAAACACGATTGACATTCCCATCAGCCTCAGCTGTACCTTGTTAGTGCTAATGAGCTGTTGTTAGCATGCTAAGCTACATAGTAAACTTGGTAAACGTTATACCTGCTAAATATTAACATTATGATTGTGAGCATGGCATGGTGACATTAGCATTTAGCTCAAAGTACAGCCTCACAGAGACATTGGCATGGCCGTAGACTCCTTGCTTCCTGCCTGTGTGACAAAACAGGGTTACACTCCAGATAGCTTAAAGCCTATATTGTTTTAAAAAGAAAACATATCATATCAAAATCATAGCCATGACTCAAAATCTAGTTCAAGTTAGCCTCTGAGATAAAATTCAAGGCCTTTCAGACTCTAAAAAACTATTTCAAATGCATTTGTCCCATCTTCAGGAACATCTTTTGAACATCGCTTTGCAATTCTTTCATCTCCAGACTTGAAATACAAAGAAAAATATCAACACTCTGAGAAGGGGGAATTCTCAGGATATTACGCTGTATTGATTTTTTTTTTTCTCCTTTCATACTAGACTTCTTTTAGAAATCCTCCTTAATACTGACTGCTTACCATACTTACCATACATTTTATACAGCAGATCAAAGGGCTGATTAACTCTTTTGCTCTCTGATACGATAGGCTCACATCTCTGAACTTGAGCAGGTTGTTCCAACACAAGAGAGCACAGGCCCAGATCAAACACTGTTCCTCCGGGATCAGGAGCTTTGCTGAAGCACTAGCAGCCACCCAAAATCAAACGCCACGAGTAGACTTGCGCACATGTGCACTCTGTGCAGGGGTTTCAAATATGTGTGTATTTCAGATTAACCAGAGCATTTGACATGGTAGGCTCATAAATGTATTACTTAAATGTAAGTTTATTTGTAGAATTATTATTAGCTGATTATTCGTTGTAAAGGGAGCATCTGTACTTTAGAGGTATAGTTTGACATAGGCTCATTTGCTTTCTTGTCAAAAGTTAAAAGAAAAGTCAACTTAAAAAACAACTCATGTCTGTACGCTAAGCGTGAAGAGTAGAAGCAGGGGGGAACAGCTAGCCTAGCTCTGTCTAAAAAAAACTGTCTAAAACTCAAAAATATGTATAGCAGGCCCTCTAAAGCTCACTAACTAACATGCTGTATCGCGTTTGTTTAGTTCGTACACAAACTGGAATGTAAAAATGTCTTGTCGTCATTGTGTGGTTGTCAGACAATCAGCAGAGACAAACGGTTGTTCGTCAAGAAACACTTACAGCGTGTGAGTCCCTCTAAAAACCACAAATTGTTGCTTTTGCAGTATGGACTAAAAAAATGTGTTAATAAGTGAGCCTTAAAGCAGCTCGTAGCCATATTTATCAACTTCAGAGAGCCAAGCTAGCTGTTTACCCCCTGCTTCCAGTCTTTAGCTAAGCTAAGCTAAGCTAATAACCCCTCGGCTCTAACGTTAGCGCTATTGAATCAGTCTTCCCATCTAAATCTCAACAAGTAGACTGATAAGAACATTTCCCAAAATGTCAAAATGTTACTGAAAGCCTTTTTTATCAGTCACTGCTGCTTTAGTTCTAGTCAGTAGTCAGTTTATCTATTTCCAGCTGAGAAAAAGCTTTTTTTTTTTTTTTTTTTTTTATCAGGGACATGCAAAAAAAAATTTCTCTCTTCAGGGTTTCTGTTCTTCTTTAAAGAGACCTGTATGTCTTCTCCACCTGGCTTTACTCCCCAGAGGTTTTTTTGATTGTATACCTTGATATCCTTTTTTAGTCACAGCTGTGCTTCTCAGTGCTTCATTGCAACTTGCTGGTGGTGTCTGTCTCCGGAGATCCTTCATAGGAGTATTCAGCACCCCCTAAAGTCTTGTTTCTTTAGTGGGCTTTTAGATCACTGTGAGCTTTAGATTTTAGGAAGTGGCAGTTAAATCTGTCATTGCATTCTAAATCAAATGTTACAACCACATTTCAATATCAGAGCTGCGACGTTTCTTATCAGACATGTTGCATTCTCCACATTGAAGTCTGTGTAATGATGGAGCGATATGCCAGACTTGAAAGTATCAGAGAGGAGCCATCGCAACTTTACACATGCTTTTTTTTTCTGCCGTGGCTCAGCGGTTGGCGTTTCACATTCAAGCTGCGTCGCATCCTTGCTGCCGGCGGCTGTGGCAGGATGATGCCTGAGGTGCCTCCTAGGAGGACCGTGCCCTCGTTACTCCTCAACTTGACTTTGGGTTTCACAAAGCGAGCCCTTTGTTTACGCTGACAGGATGCGCTGGCTACTGACCTGGAAAAAGTGGCCAAGACGGGTTGTCTTGTAAAGAAGAGGGAGGCTGGTGATGTATAGGCTCCTTCTGGGACCTTTCATGGAACTGCTGTTGGAGACGCCCAGCAATCCCTCTCTCTGCTCATCCTCTGCTCTTTCTCTTTTTCTCTCATCCCACTATCTATCTTTGTTCCCCACTTTAGTCTCTGCTCTCATCCCCCCCCCCCCCCCCCACCCAGTCACAGAGGTCATTCATCATTATTGTCAAGGGGGTAATGTGGGTGGTTGGGTGCAGAGATCTATGACTTCTTCATTTGAATAAACCTCATTAGATTGACTCTTCTTTGTAAAGGATCCCTTTGGAAAATAACTCTGGCAGTTATTTAGGTGATTCTCACATGATAGCCAATGGTATATGATGCTTCAGCCGAACGTATTCTCCGGAACGATGGAAGAGTCTGTGCAATGCAGTCTGCAGGTTATGTTTTGCTTGATGCATTCTGCCCTGCATACCTACATTTACATAGCAATGTGGTGTTGGTCCTTGAGTTTGACTTGTGGTGCCTACATGCTGTCAATATGATGCAATCTATTTTTTTTTTACTGACTCCACTGATCATTTACAACTGTGAAAGAGCCTATTGTACAAGGACGAGCTGCTCAGCTCTTAGGATTTTGACTTATTTAGGCATACACATGAAATGGCTTTAAATCCTCAGTAATTTATTCTTAGAAGACTTGTCTCATTAAATCATAGAAAGAATCCACACAGGGAGTAGAGCAGAAAAAAATATTTAAGATGCATATGCAGTGTTCTCAGTTTACCAATGTGTTGCTCAAGGGGTACTACGGTAGGTTTAAAAAACAAAAAATACATTCCACATTTACCCTTAATATAATCCCTGCTTTCCCACTGAAGCACATTGAAGTTTGGTTTTCCTTGTTAGAGCAGATCCTTGTCAGGGCATCTTTAATCAGCCTGGTCCTGAGGGATGATATTTTTAGCCACCTTTTTTGGAGGCTAAGACTCCTTTACCCACGCAGAGCACTAATGAGATGGAGCGCTAGTGTAGGCAAGCGTTAATTAAGGCTAGTATGCAAGGGAAGAGGCAAAAGCAACACGCTCATGGCATACATACATTAACTTTATCCCACCTCCTGCATGTTTTTTTTTCTCTCCTTGTTTTTTTTTTTCTTCTTCTTTCACGTAGGTTGCACAAACAACAGATGGCTGTGACGCCGACCTGTGGAAGGACGGCTTATTCAAATCCAAGGTCACTCGCTACCTCTGTTTCACCAGAAAAACTGTAAGTGTGAATGCAAACTTCTCCCTTTCCCCTATGCATTCTGCACGTCATACGCAACACCTTTTTTATTGTTGTTGTTGTTGTTGTTATTAGCCAGAATATCTTATTGCACTTTGCACTTTGATCAGTGAAAGTCCCATTTAAAAAGGCCAGTGTTGGCAGTGCAGTTTTGAACTTTTACATATAACGAATTTGCATGCATATTCCAGATGAATAATACCTCGGTGAGATATTTTTCATGTTGTACGTCCTCCTGAGGATAGTATTTATGTTTATTCATGAAATAACAAAGAGCTGTATTTTAACTATTCCAATTTATTCAATCAACAGTGTCCCTGTAGAGAAAATGGTTACCAACCAGTGATTGTTGAAAGCAGATCCACATATAATTGCGATTGTGAATGTAAAAAGACTCCTTTTTATGTACAAAATAACTCCACAAAAAGCACTTTTAGTACGATTGTGCTATGTATAGAGCTCCCTAATTGACTCATCTGTGGCTGAAATGATTGAATAATGACAATATTTCTCATTAATGCTGTTGGATCATTTTTGGACTCATCTCCTGCCTGCAGCCTACAGCTGATGTGTTGTTGCATGGCTGTCAGCTGCTCCGTGGCCATAAATAACACCTACCTGTCTAACCTCAGCTCATACAGCTTACTATTGGCTGTCTATTCAGTTGTTTCCATGGGTTGCAGGTAGATAATGCAGACAGTGTAAACAAAGCCTGCATTTTTGTTATCATTTTCCATCAGCTCAATTTTAGGACTTAATCAAATCATTATTATTCTTTTTACAGTATGTCCTCTAAAAGCCAGGCAACTAGGCAGCGGCTGCCTCGTGCCTGAGCTCAATCTGGTCCTCAGTTGAGTATATAGCATACAAATAGCCTTCCCCTAGTTCCTGTATATTATTTTAAAATGTGTGTCCACATTGTTTTAAAGACTTTGACACAAACGAAACATGACAGAGCCATCAACAAAGGCTATTTTGTCTGCCACTCATTGGAGCTCCCACTGTAATTGTCTATGACAAAAACAGATTCTGTAAAATTAGCCCCTGAATTATGTGGGGGGAAGTAAATAGTTTGAGATTTGTCATACTAGGTTGGAGGTAGAGAGCCCCTTTTGTCAGGCCCTGATGGAAGAAATCTCTCCAGGAAAAAAAAAAAAGAGGGGGGGGGGGGCACAAAAATAAAGGTTCCATGCATAGTAATAACATTCATCCATATTCCTCCTTAAGTCAGTATAAAAAACTATGAATAAAAAATGTATCTAATGGTAATGACTGTCGGGCAACAGTAGCAGTGAAATCCAGCCTTTTCGGACGCATCAAGTCACGCCTGGCTCGCCCCACTCTCTACTGCCGCTGTGTATTATTGCAATTTATTATGGCAAAAAATGAAAATGTAATGGGAGGCAGGGAAGAGTCATGCTTGAAAATGTCAACTGCGCAGTCCCTGATTGTTTTTAACCAGTCCCATTCTGTTGATTAGACTGCCTGCTCTGTCTCCCATCATCCCACAGCTTCTCTCCAAAAGGTTGAGAATGATTACAAGTTCACAGATGCATTCTCTCATTGCAAAAAAAAAGAAAAAGAAAGCTATTAGAGAGTAATTACTTCAGCTATGTTGTCAACCCTTCTCTTTAGAGACTTCCCGAGCTTTTAGTAAATCATTGACTCTATTATCTCTACATTTTCTTTCCTGAGACCTCCAAAAAAATGGCTAACCTTTTTTATCTTCTTTTTCTTGCTCTCTGTCCTTTTAAGAGTTGAATTTGCATACGTGACTCTAAATTTCCTGCCTGCGCTCTATCTTTTAGGGGCCTGACGTTGTTGTGGACATGAAGCTGATTGACATTAAGGACGCATTGCCAGAGGGCTTCACACCTGTGGGAGAAACATGGGACACAAGTAAGTAAACAGTCAATACCGACCACAGGCTCGCTCCCCTCCTCTTGTTTTTTCACTCTCCGACCAGCTTATGCGGAGGTCCTCGGGGGCAGCTTTGCTTGAGATAGTGAATGTTTTATGGGTGCAGGTTATCTTAATTTATGGCAGACTGTGGGAATAAAATAAACATGTTGCCCTGGAGGTACAAGAGAAGAGAATCATGAGTCATTGTTTATCTCAGCTGGAGTTGTGCTTTTCTTTATGAGGGGCTTATTTATTTATGTATTTATTTGGGGAGAGGACGAGTGGATGGGGGTTATCTAATATTAATGAAATGCATTCCCCAATGCTTTAGTGCTTTTTGAGTGCTATGTATTTCCCCCTCACTATCCATGCCTTGGAAATGTAATAATATTTTTGGTGTGGGCAGAGAGGACAGCTTGTTTATTATTTTTATTATCATTGCATTTACACTGCACTTTCTAGTGTTGCAGGGGAAATAAATGAGCGAGGCACAGATACAATATAGGGAAGCATGGCAATGTTTTTTTGTTTTTTTTTGCCAGAATGAAGAAAAGAGATTATGTTTTGTTTGGCTATGGTGTAATTTCATGTTTTATTACTTTTATGTGAATCCATGTTTAATGTATACAGTACATGTGACATTATGTATGAGTTTCTATCTAGAATATCCAGTTTAAATCCCTGTTGTGTACTAAAGCTGATGGAGGATACACTTGCTTCTGTCATTTTACCTACTAAAATGATAAAAAGAAATTATAATAACGCATGTGGATATTGTGGCTTTCCGCTGTCCAGTTATTTCCCTTTAAGCACAGCAAGTCGCCCAGAGGCTGATATTAGCTTGTCTCTTATTCTGAGACTGATAATGAATAAATAGCAAAGCATAAGTGGGATTTGTGAATATGAATATATTATATAAATTCCTGTCTGACACCCTCATGTGTACCTGATCAGAGGAAACTGCCACGAGGAAGAAGAGGATCTGCGTGAAAATCAGCCCTCGTGCGGCTGCTGTGACGGCGGTGTATGACATCCAGATCACAGCGAAGTCCAAGTACCATCTTGTTAACTACACCTGTATAGGGTGAGCTGTTTGGCACTGGAAATGAATGAATTCATGAAGTTTTGTATCTTCTATCAATCATTACTTGGTGATACATTTTCTTATACTGTATCATAGACTGTATATTAACAGACAGAGCATGTGTGACGTCACCCATTGGTATGTGGAGATCTGCTATGAGTCGTCGAGTTTGCCGTTACAGGCGCAGCCATCCTGGTTGCGGATGTGACGATTTTAGACGAGAGGGAGGAGTGAGGGAGGAGCTGCTTACACTCTATGTTACGTTACACACTTTCACTGGCAATCACATCATAGCCACGCCCTAAAACACGCCCTGCTTTATCGCTGATTTTAAAATCAACGAGACCATCATTCAAAAAATGACCATCATTCTGTGTTGCAGAAGACGAGCGATTGAGACCATCAACTCATTATGAAGATGTTTACTGAGGTAATAAATCAAGTGAGAAGTGGGTCACTTTCTCATAGACTTCTACAGAAACCAAACTCCTTTTGCAACCGCACGTGTCTCCCCCTGCTGGAATTCAGATAGAATGCAGGTTTAAGGAACTTCCGCATTTGCAGCACTTCGCCGAACCGGATGCGTTGTCCATTAATATTAACAGTCTATGTACTGTATGCATGAAGGATTACTGGCTGTTTAAAACTAAGTGAAACGCTCTCTGTACCCCTCTTCTTCGTCTTTCCACAGTGAGATAAACAGTATGAGGCTATGGTACCGAATGGGAGATGTTTCTCAGCATCAGTCATCCCAGGGAACGTCCAGTACAGCTAACAGTGACGCTCCACCCAACACAGCAAGGTAACATCATACATTCAGCAGTGCCTCTTCAAGTTTAACTCGCCTTTCTTTTTGATTTCACGCCCAGCGTGCTCTTGAACTGTTGTTCCGCTCCTGTACCACACGTACGACAAGTGACGACACAAGCAATTGATCACTCCCGGGCAATCTGCCGTAAAAGGTTGTGGCCGGACAACGAGGCAGCGATGGTGAACCTGGAGAGACAGGCTAACTAGACAGGATCCCCTGAACAAGAACACGAGTTCAATGAGGGCTAAACTACTGCTATTTGTGGGCTGTCCCGGGAGGCAGAGGCAGGCCGCTCCTCTGACTGCCGGTGACAGGAGTGTTGTACTGCGCAGACAAAGAGGAGGAGATGTAGCCCGGAGAGCGAGCAAGCGACAGCTGCAGAGGAAGGGAGGAGAGCTCCAAGATCTCCGCCATGCTGGAGCGTGTGTGTCCCCCCCCCCTCTGTTCATGCTGCTCAGGCTTCCTCCGCCTCAGGCCTCAGAGTGAATGGAGCAACCCTTTGTACTGTGTCCAGATCAAACAGCCCAATTATTTATCGCAATGAAGAACTGGGGATTTCCACAGCAAATTGTAAATAAACAATCGAGACTCCTTTCGGTGTGGCGGCGCTGCGGAGAGAGAAGAATTTGGCACGCAGCGCTGATGGGTTTGCCAGCTTCAAGTGCTATGCTCTGCCATCCTGCGCCAGGCTGAGTAAAAAGCCACTTAAAAGCCACAACAGGCCGGAGTGGTGGATGCCAGCAGGCGTATTTAAAACAGAGCTTCTGTTCACATGGCCACTCAGTGGGATGGGAACAATAAAGCGGATAGGCGTGGATTCAAAAATCCAACTTCAAATAGAGGTTTTTTTCGAATCGTCCATGTTTGGGAAATCGATGGTCAATAATCTTTGATGTGTCGAAGCGCTGGTGAGCGCTCAGGCCCATGTGTTCGCCTTAGCGGCTCTTACCGGTAATCCTCCGTTCTTTTGAAGCCCACTTTCAAGTTGGTGAGGCTCAGAGGTTGGAATAAATTGCACCTCGAAGCGACTCCTGATTCCTGCTGAGATCACAGGCTGCTGTTTTTGTATTAACATTAAAATTCATTCCACAGTCAGAGAGTCTTCTTTTGAGAGTATTTCCATCCATAATGCACCGACACATAAGGACAGGACTGTGGGCAATTTAGAATGCGGCAGTTCTTTGATTATTTATCTGGCATCCTCTCTGTGTAGTTACATGCACTTTAGACAACCATACATACGGCTATACATATTTCTGCAGTTTCTTTAAAGTCTCATATTAGATAGTTTGACACAGTGATTTATAAACAGCTCTTCAAAACTCACTGATTGCTCATAAGTTCAGTAGCGTAACTGTCTGGGTAGTATCACCCCACTATACTTTATTCATATTCAGTAAGAGAAAACTCTCTCCTCCATGCCTCCTTCAGGCTATCTATAACAACTTTATGGCCTTTGGAGAATAGCACCTCTTAAATTTAAGTGCTCTTTACAGTCGGTGGAAAAGATGTTTTAAATACAGTCAATAATGTGTAAATTTTTAATGACCCTTATAATTTTGAAAGCTGCAGTGATCCCTCTCAAATGTTAAGTTGCCTCAGGCAGAGCGAGCTTGTTAGAGTTGTGCACAAACGAACAACGCAAATCAGGTTGTTTTTTATATTCAGCAGCGCCGTGTGCCGTACACAGTAATTGCACGGTGTTGCATCATTATGGGATGCACATGAGTTATTGCATCAAGGCTAAGGTGCTGTATTTGAATTGTTTTTGTATTGTTTTGTCTGTCTGAAAACAGGGCATCTGCAACTTCTGAAAGTTTTTCCAAAACGACGTCTTTTTTTTTTTTCTTTAGAAACTCTTAGAAGAGTTAGATTTCATTTACAAAAGTCTGAAATATTATCTCTTTCTGTATCAGATTGCGAGCTGTCGGGAGATGTTACGTACGGTGACCGACAGGGGCAAACGCACTGCAACTTAACTTAACAAAACACAAGCAACATGCACGAACGCGCTGCAAATACAGAAACGATGCAAAAAGAAAAGCACACAATCCCCGAAAACAAATGCAACAACAACAAAAAAACGCTGCATCCAGATTACACAACGGAAGTTCTCCAGGCCTCCAGGGGGAGCGCTAAGTGGAACAGCTTGATTTTCGACCCCACTGAGAGAGAGCGAGAGAGAGAGAGAGAGAGAGAGAGAGAGAGAGAGAGAGAGAGAGAGAGACAGACAGACAGACAGACAGACAGCTGAGCTTAGGCACGTTCAATCTCAGAACGGTGTGTACCGTTGTGAAACAGTGTGCAACTGCTTTGAGATCATTGACTGTAAATGTTAAGTCTATGTTTGAGATATGTTTTCTCTCGTTTAGCGGGTGTGTCTCTAGTTTATTGGCTCAGGTCACAGGTGATACTCAATCAGCAGAGACGTGTCTGTAAACCCGTGGTAATAAAAAGGCAGAGCGCTCTCGCTCCCCGTGGGGTCGAAAATCAAGCTGTTCCACTTAGCGGCAGTTTAAAGAATTATGGCTGCAACTAATTATTTTTTTCCTTGTCGATGAATCTATTATTTGTTCAGTGTATAAAATGTCAAAAAGTAGTGAAAAACGCCCACAAAGACTCCCCACTGCCAAAGCTGACGTCATCAACTTGCTGGTTTTGTCCACCCAACAGTCTTAAACTCAGAAGATATTCCATTACCTATGCCAAGGAAGAGATTTTTTGGCTCTGTTTGTTGGTTTGTCTGTCAGCAGGATTACATTGGCCAAGGAAGAACCCATTGCATTTCAGAGCGCCCCAAATCACGGGGCGCGTACACTAATTCAATCATTTGTGTGGTGTCAGAATAATCAGAAAAATAACTTCCTGATAATATTTCATGTCATGCAAATACTGGAAACACCTGTCAACGCTCTGACCAATAAAATACAACACACCTTCTTTGTAGCGTCCATGTTGCTTCCTCATCAGCACTTAAAGCTCATGAACACACAGAAGTGGATAAAGCGATTTCCCATCTTGGTAAATGGGACCATCCAAGCAGCACGTGAATGCACCGCCAGCTTTGGCGGAGGTCTGCGCTCTCTGAGTGCCATTCCAAGCTAAAACTAGCAAATGTTTGGCATTTTTGTTTGAAAAAAAATGTAATCGAATATCAAAATGTACTTAATTTCCATTTATTCAACTAACTGATTAGCAGCTCTAAAACAAATTCATCATTTTGAATTGGCTGATCCATCCAACCATTGTCTGCAATTGTTCCAGGTTGCATTAATTTAATTAATTATATCATGACGGAATTATTGTTATATACTGCTGGGAAGTACTGAAAATAAATGTTATATAATAATAAAGAATTCTAGGCCATAATAATGCTTCAGCTGGTATCATTGTACAACAGGTCTTAGAAAGTCTTCAGTTTTACTTGCTGGATCTATTAGACCCAAACCCTGCAAAAAGGAATCTTAGGACTTTGTAAAGGAATGATTATTTTCTCAGTTCAAGAAAGTTCAGAACTGAAGGATCAAGGATAAACACTGAACCTTAAATACTTCTTTCTTATTGGTTCAGGCTGTCGCACCATATTGAGCCACTAAAGCTGTTTCGGGTGCAGGCTTGTTAAGCAGTCTGCGTGTGCAAATGCATTTGAACCTTGTTTGTTTAACGTCTCTTTATCAAGTTTGTCTGAAGCGTCTCAACCAGCGGCCGTGTTCTGTTTTGATTCATAGCCGCAGCTTGATGTCAACCACTTTGGCATGTTCTCTGTCAAGACCGACCATATCAGCCGCTCCCCTGACTTTATAATGTGGAAAACCTGCGCCATCCGGTCAGCCCTATTAATGTGTCCAGTAAAGTATCTTCCTCCTTCCTTCTCCTGGCCAACGCTGCCATTTGTTCTCCTGATAAAACTGTCATTGCTGAGGCTTATATCTGACCTCTACAGTGACTGCTAGCATAAATTAGCCTTGTCCTAATATTGCAATGTCTTTCGCTTCACTCAGAATCAAGGTTTTTGACGTTTCTCTTAGAATAATAGCCTATTGTACACACGGACACTTGTTAAATCAAACTGTACAGCGATAAAAATGTCAAGGCCGAGTATCTTTTTTTTCTTCTTTTTTCTCATTGCGTTCTGTAGTCGTTTTTTTCTTCAACACGTGAAGCCTAGAGAGTCATCAGTGTCAGAATCGGCACGCATATCAATACGTTTCGGATAGCACCGTCTTCTACCTGTGACACTCCACGCATTGCCGCAGCTCTGCAGCTTTCATTGCTCGCTGGTTAACCAAGACTTCCCACTTCACCACTCTTGAGGAGAAAGAGACACGGTGACTGTCAGTGTGTCGCTTGACACATCTCCCATCTGAAGTGGGGAAGAACAATCATTCCCCAGCTCAATCTTACTCATTACTTTTTTTCCCCGTGTTCAGAAATAAAGTTGCGAAAAGTAGCATAGATCAAGCAAAAGGGATGCGGAGCGGTGCCAGGAGTGATCGAATGATCAGCCGAGATCTGATGTGCTCAGACTGTTCAGTGATTTGCCACCAAACTCAGAGAGATCCTCTTTTCAAACACCTGACACCGAGCTTAAAGGAGGATAATGATGGGTGAGAAAAGCAGCTCCCACAAAGCAGCTCTGTCGGCACATAGAGGAAGGTGTGGAGATGTTGTCACGGGAAAGGCTGGATGTGTGTCAAAACAAGAGCTTCCAGCTCTCTGTATCGCAGCTCTGGCTCTTCAGTGATATTACTCTCATCCTCATCTCACCTCTCCACTGACTACCGCTCGTCTGTCCCCACTGTCTCTCCTACTTTCCTTTTCCCCTGTATTTTTTTATTTATTTTTTTAACACGGATAAATCTTGTCTTTATTCTGCGTGGAACAATCTAAAGAACACTATAGGAAGAAAAAATAAAACTAAGTGTAATTCATGTTGTCGAGTAATCCCCAGTGTCGTGGTTTGCTTTGCCGCGCTAATATGATTTTAACTCCGGCAGATTTCATGGGAACATAAGACTCTTGATCTGCGTTGTAATTGCGTAAATCTTTCAGGCTGTGTTCCCAGTTTTACTATAATTTGATGAGGAACTACACTATAATTGAATATTCAAATTAGGGAATATGTGTCAATATGGCTCTCCTTGCCTGAAATGAGGATTAATTGTTGTCAAAACTCCAGTGGCCGACATAACACTGCTGTTGATTAGCAAATGCACTTGCCATGTTTTTGTTTTAAGAATTAGTTGTCTAATTGATTTGCCATATGTTACCCTCTCCAATGCACCTACAATTGTATTTAGAAATCACCAATTTGGATCGAGACAGTTTTGTGTTTTCAAACAGATGGGAAAGCAACCCTGGAGGTTGCCTGTGGAAAAGCATTTCATGAGCACATTTCCCCGGTTTCACGCCAAGTCTTCAGGGTTCTAAGTACCACTTTCACTTGTTCAGATACATAGATAAATAACCAGACTTAATATGTTCCTCCTTTGTCTTTGTTTACGCTGAGTACTAATTTAACAACACAAACACAGACGCCCTAAAAGGACATATAACCCCCCCCCACACACACACACACACACACACACACACACACACACACACATTCTCTCTCTCTCTATCAGTCCATGGGATGTCTCTGTGCTTTGAAAAATGTGTACCTTTCTTCCTCAGCAGTGGAATCAACCTTTGAAAGGTAAGAGAAGCCTGCGTTGAATATGGCAATCGTTCGCACAAGATTGATGCCAACCTTTTAAAAATTCACCATTGGCCTGGATTTAACATGGCCAAATGCTGATGTAAATGAGGAGGAGAAAAGTCGACCCTTTCATTGCAAATAAATCTGAGATGCAGGCTTCAGCTCATAAATACCACAGCCTGTCAGAAGTCTTGTTTTATTGCTCTTGATGGAAATTATTGCATTTATTTATCTCATCCGAAGAGATAAGGCTTCGAAAGCCACAACTCCTGCACAGCACTCATGGATTATGCAGATCAGCCTTCAGTCTTACATTTCAAGAATTTAGATTTTTACATCCACATATAACAATTATTATGTTTTCCATGAACGGAACACGATACACAAAACACAGTTCATTATTTGCGTCTTTTCACAATTCATCGTTTCTCATTCTTCTCGTCTACCTTGTTCTTTGTCTTTAACAACAAACTCTTAGGCCTGCATGTCCTCCAATCAAAGCAATTCCCCTTTATTAATGATAATGCCAACTACTTTGCATTATCATTATAAGATCATTTGTTTTATGATGCCATCCCCGGAGCTCATTCTACCTTCAGAGCATGTCATGTTATGCAGCTCTCTCGAAGCTGTGAATTATATTATTTTTTTCCTGCTTGCTGTGGATTTATCGATCCGTAGGGGTGAGTCACAGAGTGTAATTCATGATAGCTTGATTGATGAGGATTTCAATCTTATATGGTTTGTTAACTTCAACTGCCCACAAAGTGCATTCTGTGCTGTTTTCTGTAATACAAGGCCATGAAACGGTAAAAAAAAAACAAGACTTCCCTTGAATAATGGAATCTCTCAGTTCCTTCAGAATTTACAAGATCCTGCTTAAATCCCCCTCCGTTAAAGGTCTGTTCAAGCCCCTGGGCAGCTGAGGCACGCTTTAACTTTTACCATATTTCTCCTCTTTACATTCATCCTGTTATTCCAGTGCTCTGTTATGCTTTTAGGGAATGAAAAAAAAATAAAACCTTCTGTGTAAGGATTTTCCATGCTTCCATGCTTAAAACATTCTCTTTCATTATATTTTAATGTCTGAGCAATGTGTCTTGGAATACAAATGTCCTCGTCAAACACCAAGTTTGCATGTGTTTGTATGTGTTTACCCTGATGGTCAGTAAAATAGAGTTGATCAGTTGAGAGAACATTGTTGCTTTCTTTCTGCCAGGGCGAGGACCATGATCAGGCCGGACTATGAGCACCAGACTAGTGGGAACTACACCATGACAGGTAAATGGTCTTACACTTTAAATGTCTGCAACTCGGCACCATTTATGACACTTTAGAAATTAGAGTGATTTAAGAGTTTGCCCAAAATGCGTCAGGGTTGTTAAACTGCTTACTTTTACTGCAAGACAAAAAGCTGTAATACTACCACTTACGCTTTCTAAGTACACCCGAATGTCGTCTCCACGTGTGCATGATGGCGGTTCCTTTGGTTCTTGATCTAAAAACGCTCTATGTCTAGATCTCAGTGATGGATACTGTACAGAGCTTTGCTTATCTGAGCGAACGTGACTTCCCAGAGGAGATCGGCATTACACTCAAGAGAACATTTAACAGCTGTCAAAGATGATCCGTCACATATACATACTTACATTTGTACCATGCATTGCACTGGACGAATTCTCCTTCTCTTTGTCAAGGAGAGAAACTCGACTAATAGTACAATGCTCCAGGACTAAAACAGAAGAGAGGCTAATTCGTTAGGGTGCAGAGCTTAGCTGTGACAGCCTCAGAGTCAGAGCCGGCTGAGACGCTCCAGCCCTAAAGAGCGTGTGATCCACACGAGGTGAACGAGGCAGGCGGCTTTTTATCCAGCTGGAGAGAGACACCATGTGGTGAAGATTCCTCCTGCTGCTCATGCAGAGGCACACCCAGCATACAGCCATGTTACAGCCTGCCTTTTTAATACAAGGCTCCGTTTTTTAAAAAAAAGTGCACATGATGGAACTGCATGAAGACTTAGTAAATGCGTAAATGTCAATACATGAATAATACGTAATTTTGTTGCGATGACATGTCATATTATAAGTTAGTCGAGGCAAGTGTGCAGAGTGTGGCCCTGAAGGAGCAGACATTAACACACAGCTGAGTGGTTTGGGCATTGGGTGTGCGATCCCTCCACTGGGACAGGGTTTGAGTGACAGTGAAGAACATGCACATACTGTACAGTACGTTGCCAGCAGTCATCACGTATCTCCAGGAAACTGTCCTCTGCAGCTGTACACACTCCCTCTTTCTCCTATACCTTCATGTGTCCCTTCATGGTTTTTAAAAGAAGAGAGGATAATGGAGTTAGCTTGAGATGGTATCTTGGCTTTTTTTATTTCTTGAGACTGTGTACTCGTCAGCCGTACAGCATCCCACTGTGAACGTGAGAGAACGTCACTTCCCTTCATTAACAATGTGATAGCCTGCGGACCAAGTGTGAGGTCGTAGCCGACAGCCTATTTGTGTTAATTGTTAGCGGTGGTAGCTCTGGTGTGTGCGTGTGTGTGCGTGGGTGTGGGTGTGGGTGTGGGTGCACGCGTGTGCACGTGTGTGTGTGGGCTGACAGCTGGCCAGGTTCGAGTTGGTCTAAAACCATGTGCGCTCTGTCAGGGTTGTACAGGCGCCTTCTTTAGGATTGATGAATTGCCTGCTTTCTTGATTAAACCCTCCGTCACTTCCCAACAAAACAAAAACCCCAACAGAAAAAGAAAAAAAAATGAACCGAGTGAGTTGAGGGGAGGAGAGGTAACATGTCTGGGAAACCTGTCATCCGCAGTCATATCATGTACAGATGTGATGTGCAGGCGCTTTGACATTTATTACCAGAATATTAAAAACTAATTCACATTTATTTTTGCAGCCCTCTTTTCACTTGACAGTTCAAGCTCATTTGAAAAATTATCAAGTTTCCATAGCAGCCAACCAACCAACCTTTTGCTTTTCTTCACCACGTTGCTTTGATCCATGCTAAGTCCCTTTGCCAATTCGGTCTGTTATTCATACATTGACAGGAAAGCAGGATAGTTTAAAGGTA